>NW_021703771.1:34764408-35098623 GCF_005190385.1 Monodon monoceros
ATTCCTGTGTTCATGCTCTAGAGACGGTATTCAGAGGGCCACAGAGGAAAACCGAGACAAAGTTAAGGTCAATAATGGCCCTTAACATTCCATTTTCCTCAAAGAATGTTCACCTAACACAAAACTTATACGTTTCAAAGAAATGTGAGCCTCATAAGTGATTTATAAGAATAAGTATTATTGAAATATATTTAAAAAGTGGTCTTAGTGCTACCAAAAGGACTAGTATTCCCTTTCAAGAAAAATAGTGACATTAGCCTCTTTTATCTTAGAAACTAAGGTCTTTTCACAAATATTCCCACAAGGGGATGATTCACTCTTAATATAGAATTTTCAATGGGTATACAAATGAATTATGATTTAGAAATAAAGTTCTAATGAGGTCTTCATGAAATAGTGGAGTAATCATAGAATTATTGTCTGGCCATTGACTAAGACTTAGATTATGAAAGATGTTCAATAAAAATTACTGAGTTTTTTATTCCTCACAAAAGGTAACATAAATAAATATGCTTTCTAAATACTACCAGCTTTTTAAATGCAGATTTCAAAAATATAGTTAATGCCCCAAAAAAGTATTCTTTGTAATCTGAATATTCTGGAGACCTTTTTCAAATAAGGGTTTTGTGATTTTTATTTTGAAAAAGACTTTTAAGTATTAGCTTTCTTCAAAGCAATGTTTCATAGCAAGCCACATTACATATCAATGTGCACTTAGATATTTTAAAGCATTAGTTCTCCACAGTAGAATTTAGTAGTGTTTCATGGTAGAATGAAACATCGTATGTACATATTTTATAAAGAGAGTATTCTCTGAAATCTTGTTTTGAGATACTTATGAACTGTTTTAAAGCAAATGTTTGCATTTTGAAAGATACATTATCACAAATATTTTCTTTTAATTATAATATTTGAGGAAGAATAACCAATTTACATTTAATATAGATATAATACTTGGATAAAGCATATAAAATACTAAGACAAGTTATATTTTAAACATGTTTGTATTAACCTGAGCTTTGTAAGGTTTGAAGCTAAGTATTAAATCATGTACAATTACACTAATTTTGCAGGATGTTATTACTCTAATTTTTAGATAATAGATCTTTAATTATAACTTTGAGTGAAACATAAAATTTTTACTACTCAAGCATCAGAGTTAGCAGAATGCATATTCAGCAAAAGTAGGGAAAACTGAGGATAATATAAAATACCACAACTTTATTCACACAACTTTTAAGCAAAATTAAGTAATTTGGGGGCAAGAAATAAAAGATGTTGGATTTAAAAAATGCCCCGTTTTTGCCATTGCAAAGATAGCTGACCCTAGATTATGATAATGTGTCCATGATGACAAATATGCTGATGGAACTAAACATGTTAATTACCATTTTATCTGCATGACAGGAAACATCCAATTATTTGCAAACTTCTTAACGCTTAGTTGAATTGTATGTATATAAGTCATCTGCAGTGTTCAGTGGCTCTAGAATATAGAGATAGCTGTAACTGAAAACAGCCAACTTTTTTTTCTTGGCAGTCAACTCAGTGAGATAAACAGGAAACTCTCTTAAATCAGTGCTTTCTTACTCATCGATCTCCCCTAGTAACTCTGCAACAAGCAGCTAACATCAGTGTTAGTCAATTCCCCAAATATGACTGATCTACAAAGCATGACAAGAAATAGTTGACTTCACTTTGAACAATTCTAGTTGCCACTCTACCCTCTTTCTGCCATCTGCGAAGTAGACACCCAAAAGCAAACTTGCTTGGTGGATGTCCCAAGTCAAACTTCTTTACTTAGTGTTGAAAAAACTCTTGGAGAGCTTTCCACATTACAGCCCCCTTTTGAAGATGACTAAATAAAGAATGTATTTTCTGAAGCTAAAAATATATCCAGAATGTAAAAGCTTTATCAAATAATCCAAGTATCAGATAAAATAATCTGTATTAAAAACAAAATTCAGAGAAGAAGCAGAAAAGGAAAGCAAACTAAAGGATCTGTTTTCCTTCTCTGGAAACCTGCTTTACATGAAGCCCATCAACCTACTATGGAGAACAAACAGCAGCATAGGGGGAATAGAATCAGCCACCAAGGACAGTTGGTTTCTTAGCCAAGGACATTCTCTAACCTTGATGACTACAGGAATCAGTGGTTATGACTTTCTTGGAATGTTTTAGGAAGGAGGTATATTCTACAATATAAAATGTTATTTGGTTAAAGTTCTTCAAATGTTCTATAGAATTTGTTTATTCCCTGTGGTCATTCTTTGCTTTATAGAGCTAGTTCCCTATGGGAAAACTCTTTTCATGGATAATATCCTAACACATGGTCCTTTTAAAGCTACAGAGCCAAAACGCTTTTCTTCTGACATTGAATAATACCTTACTGCTGAATCCTAGCATCCTAAAGGCACAAATGGAGCATAATTGAACAAGAGGTACTGTTGGTCACAGCATGTGAAACAACCTCAATCAGAGCTTCTTTAACTGAGTCGGATGGCCAGACACCATATATATATTTATAATCTGAATTCAAATTAAGTTGACTGATTCCTAGGTAGCTTTTTTTTTTTTTTTTACTCTAAGCAGTCTGAGTCAAAAAAGCACTTTCGCAACTTGGAATAATACTGCCACTGAAAGGAAGCTCATTCTTCTCATTTTTCAACTGTAATTCTCTGCCAATGTTCTTTATTTGGCAGATGTTCTAGATAATGGGTTTATCCTCTGTTGGAAAGTGTTTATTTCATTCTTTCACTAGATATCCTCACACATATAGAATATTTGAGATTTTATATGTATAACATTGCTAAAAGAGAAATACCGTAATGCCTTTACTCTCCATTCTCAACTGGTGACCCGGACTAGTTTACCACTAAAAACAGTCACGTCACCTAATTACCCACAACTTCCACTTCATCTCAGTTTCTCTGTATCTTTAGTCTTTGCTCTGGATGATATTTTGAAGAATTAGATGATGTGTTTACACATCCCTTGTCATGTTTAACTTATTTACTTAGAGGACCTAGATTCAAGTTCAGACTCACTTTCAGTTAGAAATGGCTCACTTTTGCATGGCTTTCAGGGCTGGGCCACTGTAAACATAAAAATAAAAAAAAATTTTAAAAAACCCTCAAGTTAATGGGAGAATTAGAATCAAGTGAATTTTTATGGTGCTGAAAATGAAGATAAAAGACTTCATAATTTGGGAAGCAGAGACTGTGAGAGACAACAACAAGAAGAGCAAGTTAGGCAGAAGGTTGTGAGTATCACAGAAATAAGACCAGACACTTCCCTCCCCAGCCACTCAGTAAATACCTTGAAACAACCCAGCCAGAAAGTCATCCACTGACTACCCATCAGGTGAAACACTGCACCTCTGTGTTCCTAGACTTGGCTCAAAACCAACACCATGACCAGCAGCCATCTGAATCATACTGTGTAGACAATCCCAATTCAACTGGCCAGAACTCATAGAGAGTGCTGGAATAATGGACAGATGGGACCTTGGATACCTAAAGCAATTGTGGTAGACTGAAGGCACAGGCCCTGTACCTGTCAGAGGGCCAGACAGAATCATATGAGATTTCCCACTGAACTAAAGAGTTCTCCTAGCCTCTTCATTCCCTCCAGAGTATACGGAAGATAAGTCTCTTTCACCTCACTCCCTCCAATTTAAATGGTGAATCCCTTCAACTGTGTTCTTATACCAACTGCTTCTTCTTCAAGACTTGGCTCCATTAATTTCCTGCTCTACCATTTCTCACTTTGTCTTTCACTCCAGTGGTTATTTTCCCTCCCTAGCCCACCTAAAGCTCAAAAAGAGATTCAAAGGAATTGTTGATCTAATTGAAAAGCATTCATTCCCTTTTCCAGTATGTACTTGCTAGACTGTTACTTCCCCTCTAGAATTAAGTTAGTATCAGCTGACATAAGGAAAGACAAAAGGCAGAACAGTAACTCAAAACCACAGACGGAATGGCAGAAGGAAATCTTTTGTGAAAAGGACTTAGGTACAGAGTAGACTCAAATTATCCATGAGAACGATCCTCCCACCTCACCTGTGAATAATATATTATTCAACACTCCTGGACACCTGTGAGGCCACCTGAACCACTAGCTGCATTCCCACAAACTTTGATACGTTGTATGTTTATTATCCTTCTAGTCAAACAGGTTCTAATTTCTGTTGTGATTTCTTCTTGGATCCAGTGACCATTAAGAAGTCTTTTGTTTAATTTCTTCTATATGTTTGGGAGTTTGTTATCTTACTATTATTTATCTCATTTAATTCCATAGTCAGTGAACAATGTTTTAAATATTTCTAAATTTATTGAGATGTTTCATTGCCAGAATATGGTATATCCTGGTAAAGCACCATGTGCCCTTCAAAAGAATGTTTTCTGTCATTTTTGGCTATATTATCCCACATCAATTAAATCAAAGTGATGGATAGTATTGTTCAGGTAACTATCTGTTCCTGAGAAGGGCTATTCAAATCTACAACTATGATCGTGTCCTTGACTATTTCTTCCTTTAATTCTGTCAACTTTTGCCTCACGTCTTTTGCATCTTTGCTATTGGGCCCATGCACATTTGCGAATGTCATGACTTCTCGAAGAACTGAGCTTTTTATCCCTATGAACTGTCCCTCCGGTAATACATTTTGCTTTCAGATCTATTTTATCTATTTTCTCACTTTGTGTCTCAGTGTCACATTTTGGTAATTATCGCATTATTTCAAGCTTTTTCATAACTATACTTGTGTACAGTGATGTGTGGTTAGTGATCTTTGATGTTACTACTACGACTGGCTACAGGCTCAGAGGATGGTTAGCATCTTTTAGCAATAAAGTATTCCTTAAGGTATGTACATAGTTTTAGACATAATGCTATTGTACACTTAATAGACTACAGTCTAGTGTAAACATAAGGTTGATATACAGGTGGATACCAAAAATTTTGGTGTGACTTGCTTTATTGCGATATTCCTTTTATTGCGGTGGTCGGAAACCAAACCCACAATATCTCCAAAGCATGCCTGTAATACATTAAATATTTAAAATTTTGTTAACAGGTTAAATTTCATGTTAAGTATCTTTACCAGAATAAAATAAGATTCAATAAATTTTAATAAATCAGTAAATGAATAAAATAATATCCCTTAGCATATCTTGTAATGCTGGTCTGCTGATGACAAATTTTACCTTGAAAATATCTTTAGTTTACCTTCATTCTTGAAGGAGATTCAGTGAAACAGACTTCTGGATTGACAATTTCCTTTTGTCTTTTCCTTCTTTTCAGTACTTTAAAGTTGTTCTCTTCTCTCCCGGCTTCCGTGGTTTCTTACGAGAAGGCAGCTCATAATTAGATTATCATTCCCCTGTAGGTAACATGCCATTTTTATCTTCTTTCAAGATTTGGTCTTATCTTTCGCTTTCAGCAGTTTGACCATACTATGCCTCAACACATGCATATTTGTCTTCATTCTGCTTGGTGTTTAAGATTTTACATATACAAAATTTCTGTCTTTCATCAAACTTGGAGACATTTTTGGCGTATCTTAAAAATTTTCCCCCCAATCTCTCTCTTTCTAGCCTCTCAGTTTCCTGTGTTGGACTGTTTGATATTGCCTCATAGCTCACTAAGGTTCTGTTCACTTTTTTCAAAATTTTTTCTGTTTGTTCATCTTGGATAATTTCTAGTGATCTATCTTCGAGTTCACTGGCATGTTCATTCAGCTGTCTGTCCAGTTAATATTTTTATTTTAGTAATTATATTGTTCTAGATGTTCCATTGATTATTTTCTTATTGTGTATTTCTCTGCTGAGATTTCATTCATTGAACACATGTTTTCCTTTACTTCATAAAGAATAGGTAACTAGGTCACTCTCAAATCCTTGTCTGTTATTTCCAACATCTGGTTGATCTTGGAGTTAGACTCAGTAGGTTTTATTTTCTTTAGAAAATGTGTTCCATTTTCTTGGTACTTTGTATGTTGAGAACTTTTGCACTGTATTTTCAACATGATGAATGTCAACTTGTGGAGGATCTAAATTCTTCTGTTTCCTTCTAGTGAGTTTTGTTTCCTTTGTTTTAGCAGGTAAGTTTTCTAGTTGGACTTGAACTTCCAACCCTGTTCCTTGGACAACAGCTCCAGTCTCATTTCGATTGTTTGGTTTTTATCTGAGCTGCTCCAAGTCTGTTCTGCACATGTATTATTCACATGTAGGTAGGCAGCATTGGGAGATAGTCTAGCTCTTTACTTTCTGGGATTCTCCACACTCTTCAGCATTCATGGTTTTTCAGCTTCACTTTTTTGGTTCCCCAAGCCAGAAAGACAGGGAATTTTTCCACCTGAGCCCCTGCTGCCACCCTATGTGGTACACTGTGTGTGTCACTATAAATGGTCACTGTGTCACTCAGAGGACACAGCTCTAGACTATAAGCCATGGAGAGGGAGTTTAGTGATACAATTAATCATCTCCCTCCTCCAAGAGGACATGCATTCCTCACTCAAGTCTATCTACTCTGTTCACTCTCTAGTAGCTTCAGAGATTTGTGTTTTGCATTACTTCCAGCTCTTAGAGTTGATTTTTTGCAGTCGGATCATGTGGTCGGTTCTTACCCTGACATACATGGAAGCAGAAGAATTTGGATCATTTGTCACTCTGCTTCTTTCCTCAAATCCCACATTTAATCCTTCCACAAATCTTGCTGACCATATCTTAGAAGTATGTGTATCATCTGGACACCTCCATGACTACCACACTGCCGGAAGCTACTGACCTCTCTCACCTGGGTTCCTGCCATAGCCTCCTAATTGGTCTTCCTCCTGGTTTTGTTCCCCTACAGTGGAGACACTGCAGCCAGAGCCATCTTTCTAAAACAAAAGTCAAGTCATGCCCCTCCATTACTCAAAATCCTCCAGTGGCTCCCAATTTCACTTGGTAAAAACACAAATTCCTCAGGCTTCCCTGGTGGTGCAGTGGTTGAGAGTCCACCTGCCGATGCAAGGGACGTGGGTTCGTGCCCTGGTCCGGGAGGATCCCACATGCCGTGGAGCGGCTGAGCCCGTGAGCCATGGCTGCTGAGCCTGCGCGTCCGGAGCCTGTGCTCCGCAGCGGGAGAGGCCACAACAGTGAGAGGCCCGCGTACAAAGAAAAAAAAACAACAACAACAACAAAAAAACAATTCCTTTCAATCAGCTACATGGGTTTATGTGGTCTGTTCCTCTCCAACACCTTGATAGCCAAACATCCTTCACCTTACCTTCACTCTTCTGCAGAGCACTGGCCTCCTTGTTGCTTCTCAAACACATTCCTTTGTGTTTGCTGCTCCTTTTCAGAAGCACTATTCCCTACAAATGTCCACGGCTCATTCTTTCATCTTTACCAGGTCTCTGATCAAACATCATTTTATCAATGAGGCCTTCCCTGACCACGCTGTATAATATAGCCCACAGCCTTCCCCACTCACCTCCTCTTCTGCTCTCCATTCTTACCTGGCCTTTTGCTGCCTTCAAAGCACTTATGTCTGCCTGACCTATTATATATTCATTAATGTATTTGTGTCTTGTTCTACTGACTAGAAGTTAAGCTCCTGTAAAACAATGGTTTGTTTTGTTCCCTTCTGTATATCCAAATCTTAAAAGATTACTCAATTCATAGTAAATATTCATTCAATAATTTGCTGAAAGGATGAATCAACAGTTTAAATTCTATTTTGACAATGAGTATCATTCATTAGTTTATTTAAATAAGTGTCCTTACATAATTAAATATCATTTGTTAATATAATATGCACTTTCATTTTTTTCTGTTCCATTTTTAAACACCTGAAAAAATGTTTTCTAACTAATATAACACCCATACAAATAGCCCAGTTCTTTTAAACATCTTTTAGAACTTCCAAATCAGCATCAGTTGTTTAAAAGCAATTGAAAGTCTCAAATTGGAATATTAAGGGTTTGTCCCCCCAGGTTGTTCCAGTGAGAGTGAAATTTACTCCTATATTTAACATAAAAGTATAAATAGCAGAGACCTGATTTACTTTACATCTTATCTAAAAACTCTGGGTTTGAAAGACCCTTACTAAGGAAAGCGCACTTAATCCAGGTGAACCAAGGTTAACTGCTTAAGCCATTCAAGGATACTGAACGACAAATTTACAACCACAATACACCGTGTTACTGACCAGAGACTTATGACCAGGAAGGTGTGCTCTGAGGCTCTGTGTGTCCAGGGCAATCTTCCTCAGTCTCAGATGAGCATAGTCAGTCCTTTAGAGTCACATGACAGCAGCGACTCAGAGACCATGCCATGAAGATGGGGATGATATTGCCATTTAAGTCCTCTGGTTCAATGTAAACCCTAACGAAGAGCAGCCTTTTCTAGTTTATTGCCTAATTTTGATAGTTGTATTTCTGTGACCTACTCCCCTTGGTCTCTTCACAACCTGAGTGTATTCAACCCATCTGTTAACCAACTGGATCTGATCATTAGCCAGAGCTTTAAGGTCATTTTAAAGGCAGAATTCATTTTCCTTGTAGATATATCGCCAGATACCACTCCTTTCACTTTTAATCTCATTTTAAATAACTGAGGCACCCTTATGTCAGAGGCTCATAGATAAATTCAAGTAATTGAAACTCCAGCTGAATCAGCAGTCCCTGATTCTCCTCTTTCTACATTCACCCCAAATTTCCCAGCTCTTCTCAGCGCTATGATGTAAATTTCTCACTACCGCAACTATACAAAGCCAGTAGAGAAGAGTGCTTGGCCTATTATTCTGACTCAGGTGGAGAAAAATCCATCTTCCTCTTGGTTCCATGAAGGAGACAAAGTTATAGTTTTACTAATAAGAATTAACATTTATTTAGTGTCTATTATGTGTTATTCATTTTACATATGATATTCATTAATGTTCACAGTGAAGCGAGTGCCACCTATTTTACAGATAAGAAAACTGAGGCTCACATTGGCAGAGCCAGAACACAAACTTGAGTATATGTAACTCTTCCTTCTACTATAGGGTGAGGTTACACATGTAAACTCCTAGAAATGGCCCAAAAGTCAGGTTTACAGAGCACATATTTCTTATCTTTAATTAATTACTTAATTAAAAGCACAAACTGACTTGGTTGAAGCAGCTTAAGGTATAATCTGTCCTGGTTTCTTTTTTTTTTTTTTTTTTTTTTGTGGTACGCGGGCCTCTCACTGCTGTGGCCTCTCCCATTGCGGAGCACAGGCTCCAGATGCGCAGGCCCAGCGGCCATGGCTCACGGGCCCAGCCGCTCCGCAACATGTGGGATCTTCCCAGACTGGGGCACGAACCCGTGTCCCCCGCATCGGCAGGTGGACTCTCAACCACTAGTGGAGACTGGTCAAAACCACTCAAGCTTCCAGTCTAAGAAAGATCTGACTGGCCCACAGCCAAGTCTGGAAGGACTTCAATCTCTCAGTCCTTTCACTGAGTGCAGACCTCGAGTCTTCTCTTCTGCATCCGTGCCTGCCGCTCTGAGGACTGGCCTGGGGAGTTGGGACTCACCCTCATCTCTCACGCCCTTGATGATAAGGTCAACAAGGGCCATCTTTCCCAAAAGGCTCACAGCAATTTATCAGCTTTAATGACCAAAAATCATCATAAACAAGTCTTGGATATCTATGTTAAAGAACTATATTCACAGAACTAGGAACGGTCATCTGAAGTGGGAGTAGAGGAAAGTCAGGAAGTTAATGACTAAGAAAACTGACCTCAGGCCAATCATCTAAAACTCTAGAAGGAAAGCGGGCTGATTTAGGGCAGTCTGACAGTAGGCTGCATGGAGCAATCACCAGAATGAGTAGAGGGGATACATTAAGGTCTTAAGAAAGATTAATATAAGCGAGACAAAATAGCAGGCTCAGGGGGTGGGGTAGAAGGATGATAGCAGGGTCCCATGACAAGCTCTCAAGTCCACTACAATAAAACCAGAATCCTAGGTACTCAAACTGCAGTCAAAAGGTAGAGATTTGATCACAAAAAACAAGGTAGGGTGGAGCCCTTTCACTATAATCATGGTAGAAGATCTGTAACGTCAACAGCAAAGTTAACTTCTTGCTGAGTTATAGCTCCTTAAATTCTTCCTGACAAAGACTAGAATGAATTCTGGCACCTGGGGAATTCTAAATGGGAAGAGTCAAGTAAAGCAAAGCAAATCCCTAGCCTCCTAGACTCTATTTCAAAGGCTGTGTATGCCTTTACCTAGGCATCAGCAAACTTTGTCCATGAAGTACCAAACAGTATATGTTTTAGGGTTTGAGGGCCAAACAGTTCATTCCTTGTGGCAACTACTCAGCTCTGCCATTGTACTGCGAATCAGCCACAGATAATATATAAACAAATGAGCACCGTTCTGCTCCAATAAAAATTTATTTTTGGATGCTGAAATGTGAATTTCACATAATTTTCACGTGTCATGGAATATTACTCTTTTATGAGTTTATTTTTCCCCCTGAATCACTTATAAAGATAAAAACCATTAGGATGGTTTACAGGCCATGCCAAAATAGGTGGCAGTCCAGATTTGGCCTGCAGCCCATAGGTCACCAACCTCTGCATTAGATGACATAGTGCCTTAGTTTCCTGTGCAAAGGGCCTCATTAGCTCCCCCCATCATTTGTAAAACAGGGAGCAGTGACAATTCCTCAGCTAAATAAATGACCACACCCTTGACACATGACATAAAGTGCTCCCCAACGTACCTATTTCTCCCTCATTATTAATGGGAGGTGCAGTATAAGTAATGTCCACAACACTTTTGCATGCTTCTTTGACCTTCATTTCAAAATGCTGTACAAGAATGTACAAGAATGGCAGTATCAACATTTATGAAAACACATATATACACAGTCAATGCCAGGTTACTAGCTATTTCAAACTCTCAAGTTTTTTATGATTTATTAAGTTATCCCTCCCTTCTTCTCCCCCCTTGGAATGATCTTCAATAATGCTAGCACAGTATAAATCTATACTATCACAAGCACAGTCATATTTTCCAGGAAATAAAGAATAATTTTCTCTTTACACATGCTCATTTATTGGTCCTCTCACAAAACAAGTCCAAGCTTTGAAGGAAATCACCTTAGTCTGAAATCAGGTGATAAGTTGGTCAAGTCCAGTGATCAAGCCAGTGGGGTGGGGATGGGGAAACGACACTTAAGAGCTGAAACTTTGAAATTTTCCTTGTTTTTCCATAAATGAAAAATCTTTTTGTTTTCACAGTGGGGTGTTTTGTGTTTTTTTTTTTGCATTTTAAAAACTTTCTTCCTGAGTATCAAAGTAACACGTGCTTCTTGGTGTGTATAGTAATTTCAAGCCTCTCCCCTCCATCCTCAATCCTTTTGGATTCTTCCAAAATAATGCTTTAAAAAGCTCTGAGAGTCTGCTTCATGTAGTTATTCTTTGCTACTGTCATATCTCTCACTGTAATAAAGTGTGAAAAGGTTAAAGCACTCATATCATCAGTCCTACCTAGAAATATACTTTTTCCAACCTAAGAGAATTAAAATCTAAATTTGGAAAGTGAGAGGTAGGAGAGAAAAAGAAAAGTAACCCTCTGCAAAAGAGATGCAAAATAAAAGGAAACAAGATTGAAACAAGAAGTGCGCCAAGATAAAAGAATTTTCTTGTTTGAAAATTCTGTACGGTTCATGCTTAATTATTCATACTAATGAAGGGCAGGAGACATACAAAAATGGATAAACCAATACCATTTATAATTCTACTGAAGGTCTAATAGGAGTTTCCAAAGTCTGAGGGTTTATGTCTTCTTAAAAATAATTTACAAAATAATCTTACAACAACCAAATGCATGTTGATACATTCACTCTATTTGTAAACAGTTGGCAAAAATAATCTTCTCTGACACTACACAGATACCACTTGACTGCATTCTCAGCACAACAGTAGCTAAAACAAAACTAGAAATTAAGTCAACCTTATGCACAGATTAAACACAATGAAAATAATAACAGTAGCTATCATTTATTGGGCAATAACCATGTGCTATGTGATTTAAATACAATCTTCATTTAATCCACTCAAAGCCCTATCAAGGAAGTAATACCTTGGTTTCTATTTTACAGATGGTAACATGTTTAAATTGCAATGGACCTTAAGGATGTTGAAGTTCTACTCCGTACTTTTATACAGAGGGAGAAACTGGATTCCAGAAAGCTGTCACTCGCCATGGGTCATAGCTCACCAACAAAGCTGAGGTCAGCAGAGCCCGGGTCCACTTCCTTCCTGGCACAATCTTGTCTCCCAGAGACTTGCAGAGTGGACTTTATACAGATCCACAGTTGGGGTCTGCATCATGGCCATGTGTTTTAGACACCAGAGCCGAGTAAACTAAATGTTCTTACCTCATTCATCAAATATTTATTGTGCACTTAACAATGTGTTAAACGTGGTTCTAAGAACTGTGGAGAGAGCAGTGAGCAAAATCCTGGCCCCCCTCTCATAATGTTTCCCTCGTTCACGTTTTCTGGGTGGAACTTCTGATATCCAAACTTCACAGAAAATATCTTTCAATAAAATATTTTTAGAATCAATATTTAGGAAATATTTTTCTAAAACTCAAATACAAGTTTTTCACAAAGTATTGTGCATGAAGTTACAAGTTATATTGTGAAAGCCAGTATAAAACATCAAAATCCCATGTCAATATTTTGACAATCAGTATCAACCCAGGGGATGTGTGTCTGGGGTACCTCTTGCCCTAAAATGCGAGGCACTCCCGCATATAAGGCAACTGTTTGTTAACAATTAGATTATCTGTCGGAAGCACAGAAAAGGATTTTTTTCCTGCATTTTACATTCTTCCATGATAGTTTTTTACTTTTATATAAATGTTTTAGTTACATGTTGGGAAATTGGTTATGGGTCTTGGGTTGACAAATAATGCATCACATGTTTTCCCACCACTTGTAATAATGGGAAATAGGTTTCCAGTTAACATTTTCACATGTGTTTTCCTGAAATGGATTATGAACATTAAAAGGGAAATGCCTAGTAGACAGAAACCCCCGCTGTGGTGGAGCTTACAATCTAGAGAAGAAAAAAAGACAATTAACATGATAAATGAATATATTACATGGCATGTTAGATTGTGATAAGTATTAAAAAGAATAATTAAGCCAGGAGTGGGATAAGAGGTATGTGTATGTGTGGCAGGGATGAATGTGATTTTGGTTAGAATTCTTAAGAAAGCCCTCACTGCAAAAGTGACCACTGAGTAAAAAACTTGAGTAAGGTGAAGAAGCCAACTACAGGTGTTAGTGAAGAACATTCCAGACAGAGAAACAAGTATAAAAAATATTCCTGTTGAATTTCAAGAACATCAAGTTGGAACTTGGCTGGAGGAAATAAAACAAGGGACAGAGTAAAAGGTAATGACTTTGGAGAAGCAGGGGTAGGGGGTAGAGAGGAAGACTTACAGAAATAATGATGGTGGTAACAATGGAAAATGACCATTCTTTTTCTGGTATTGAACCACTGTCAGTCCACCCAGGTATTTTCATTTTCTTTTTACTTTACCTACGATAGCAGCCTTGCATATAAATCTTCCCCCATTTGCTTTCTTGAGAACTGTGTTTAATAAGAACAGTTAATTATGGGAAAGGTCTGTTTCATGGTCACAGTTATTACAACAACCAACCAAACCCCATTATACAAAGTTCCACTTGTGTGCCTATTTATTTCTCATTTCCTACACTTACATCTAGTACAGAAAGGCATACGGAATATGCCCTCCTCTGCTGAAGACCAGCTTAACATGATACATTGAAACATGCTGACAGGAAGGATTCTGGAAACTCCCTCCCCTAGAACTGTTTAAAAATGGAATCTCTCTCCAAGGACAGGAGCCCCACCCAAAAGACAGAAGGTAGGTGGACTTTGATGAGTCCTCTCAACACTGTGATTCTATTATTCCTCTCTAAGGGTCACTCATAGAGGTAAATTATTTAATGATTATAAAGAGATGCTATTTTCTTCACAGGGAAATAATGTGCTACATAAATCATATATGGATTTCTGTCAAGTTGAAATGTTGCTCAAAACTATATACCTCCTAACCAGGTAGGTTTTTTTCTTTAAATACCAGAGGGCTGCTGTCATGAAATTTAATTTGATCCTGAAATGCTTAACAAAGACCAAGACATGAGGGAAGCAGAGGTCAGACCCAGACACATGGGCTGGGAAAAAGAATGATGATACAGATTCTGGTGACAGCTCTGTGCTGACACAGAAGCAGATGAGGAGAAAAACACAAACTTTGAAGGTGAAGCAGGAGGCTAAATCAAAGAGAGTAGGCTGAAAAAATGAAAAGCTTTTAAAATAGCATTTCCCAGGCAAGTGGTAGTGTGAATCATCTTTTGTGATGATACCAGGATGTTACTTTCTACTTAAGAAAGAAACATTCTTTGGGGTTAAAGAAAGGAGACCACCGTTCGAAGAGTTTAAACAAGGAGAGGCAGGAAAAGCAGAAAGCCAACTGGAAACCTAGCCCGGAACAGAATTAAACATCACTGAATGCCTGATGACTTATTAAAACAATAAAACAGAAGTGATAATAGTGCCATTGGGAAAATCAGTTTCATTGTATCTTCTCATCATTATATGCATTTTATTCTTAACTGGTAGAATCAAGATTTTATTTAAAACAAGTTAAATATAACTAAGTTATATAACCTAGTCTTTTTTTTAAGAGAAAAATGGAAAACTTCAATATATGAAATAGACGTAGTGCTAACATTTAAAGAAAAAATTTTTAAACAGAAACATGTTTTCCAACTGCAAATGTTGTAGATGGGAAAAAAAATTTTGATGGGGGTGGGGGGAGTCAGTTCCAATTTGGAACAGGGCCAAGGTCACTGATTGCCTCCCATTGCTTGGCAGATTCTAGAGTTTGAGCAGTTCTCAATGGGTTCTGATGCTAAGGAAGTCGTGGATGGGTATGGAATTCATCTTGTAGTCAGAGCCACTTTTTCTCTGGTGATTGGGAGTAAGAAGAAGAAAACTTCATTTACTGGGTTGCTCTATGTCAGGAGTTATCCTTACAAATAACTCAGGGAAATTATTCACGTGTTTCAGAACTCTGTAGAGCTAGGAATTGTGTAAGATAAAATATCCAGAAAGTTCTTAATCATAAGAATGAAGCCATATAATGCAGATACAGATGAAATTATACTTCCCATAGGGGAAATTCTTCTCTTACTGACAAAAGAGTTGAATAAGAAACTATACTTTGTGGGCTTCCCTGGTGGCGCAGTGGTTGAGAGTCCGCCTGCCGATACAGGCGACACGGGTTCGTGCCCCGGTCCGGGAAGATCCCACATGCCACGGAGCGCTTGGGCCCGTGAGCCATGGCCGCTAAGCCTGCGTGTCCGGAGCCTGTGCTCCGCAAACGGGAGAGGCCACAACAGTGAGAGGTCCACATACCGCAAAAAAAAAAAGAAAGAAACTATACTTTGTTAAACAGAAAAATAAAGATGTGTCCAACTGTGGAGTAGACAAGCCAAAAGGCGTCACTACACTGCTTTGGTGAAGGGGTCTAAGAAATGGAGAAGGAATGAAAGGCACAGAAATTGAGAACTAGAAGGTGCTTACTCAGGCCAGATGGCATTTGTGCGCTTTGCTGATGCAAATGATACTCTAATGTTTGCTGGAGGAAATGGACAATCTTGTTACAATGGAAAACACAGTTCGCAGAGTCATTCTGACTAGAGCCGGCCCCGGTGTCCCCTTTTCCTGAGCTGTGAAGGTTTTAGCCACTGAGCCCTAAGGCTGCCCTCTTGTGCCTTAGCACTGAAACTAGCCTTAAGTTCAAGAGTCTGGAATGGCAGGCAATTCTTTGGGCTCAACCTTATAAAAGAGGTGACATTTTATTAAAATATATGAAGATCAGAAGAAAATGCATTCCAATGAGAATGTTGTATATGCCAAAGTATGAAGCAGACATTCAAAGAACCCAGAACTCTTACCTCTGAGAACTACTTCAGAGGTAACAAAGCTTAATCCTCTTATTTTCTTCTAAACTCATAAAAAGAGAAACTGAGGTGCTGAAAAATTCAAGCACCCTGCAGGATAAATACGTAGCATGTGATAAAGAATGATTTGCTCACATTTTGGTTTATGGCAGGGTTAGAAAATAAAACCCAAATCTCTTCCTTTCAGTACATTTTTCCATCACATACCACACCTGTGCCCCCTCCTCCCAAATCCAAAGTGTCATGAGTATGATTCCATTCTCAGGTGTACCATTATTTAAACCTATGATTTAGGAAAAAGTAATTTTCCCCCTACCTTAACAGTGTGTCTTATATACCTCTTAAAAATTAAGACATGTATCCTCTGGTTTAAAGCATCCATCCTTTCTGTTATGACAGCTAACTGGCAACCAATACTAAACCATGAGCAAGGAATCCATATTAGTATTGCTTAAAAATAATTAATTAGCAATAGATTATTTTCTTCTATAAATCCAGAAGTTGCCATACGATAGATCAGAACCTGTTATTTGAAGCTTCTGAAAAAATAAGTTACTATTGTCTATCTTTTTCTGAAATAGGTGCAAGAAAATTTGGCCTATTTAGTGTATTTAGTCCACCCACAGGGCAACTGCAATCACTCCTCTCAAGGCCCAGCAGAGGAGCAGCCTCTGGGTAAAGGATGGGGCAAGCCCACAGCTGGTTTGACAAACTAAAACCTTTCTATGCCAAGAGTAAAGAATATTTATCTCTGGGTATACCTCTGGGGTTTTCCTCTAACCTCAAAGGAAAGTCAGTTGACAGAGAAACAAGGGAATTTTGCATGATACTATACATAGAGAATCCTAAGATGCCACCAGAAAACTACTAGAGCTAATCAATGAATTTGGTAAAGTAGCAGGATACAAAATTAATGCACAGAAATCTCTTGCATTCCTATACACTAATGATGAAAAATCTGAAAGAGATATTAAGGAAACACTACCATTTACCACTGCAACAAAAAGAATAAAATACCTAGGAATAAACCTACCTAAGGAGACAAAAGACCAGTATGCAGAAAACTATAAGACACTGATGAAAGAAATTAAAGATGATACAAACAAATGGAGAGATATACCATGCTCTTGGATTAGAAGAATCAGCATTGTGAAAATGACTATACTGCCCAAAGCAATCTACAGATTCAATGCAATCCCTATCAAACTAGCAATGGCATTTTTCACAGAACTAGAACAAAAAATTTCACAGTTTGCATGGAAACACAAAAGACCCCCAAATAGCCAAAGCAATCTTAAGAAAAATGGAGCTGGAGGAATCAGGCTCCCTGACTTCAGACTATACCACAAAGCTATAGTAATCAAGACAGTATGGTACTGGCAGAAAAACAGAAATATAGATCAATGGAACATGATAGAAAGCCCAGAGATAAACCCATGCACATATGGTCACCTTATCTTTGATAAAGGAGGCAAGTATATACAATGGAGAAAAGAAATCCTCTTCAATAAGTGGTGCTGGGAAAACTGGACAGCTACACATTAAAAAAATGAAATTAGCACACTCCCTAATACCATACACAAAAATAAACTCAAAATGGATTAAAGACCTAAACGTAAGGCCAGACACTATAAAACTCTCAGAGGAAAACATAGGCAGAACATTCCATAACATAAATCACAGAAAGATCCTTTTTGACCCACCTCCTAGAGAAATGGAAATAAAAACAAAAATAAACAAATGGGACCTAATGAAACTTGAAAGCTTTTGCACAGCAGAGGAAACCATAAACAAGATGAAAGACAGCCGTCAGAATGGGAGAAAATATTTGCAAATGAAGCAACTGACAAAGGATTAATCTCCAAAATATACAAGCAGCTCATGCAACTCAGTATCAAAAAAACAAAAAACTCAATCCAAAAATGGGCAGAAGACCTAAATAGACATTTCTCCAAAGAAGATATACAGATTGCCAACAAACACATCAAAGGATGCTCAGCATCACTAATCATTAGAGAAACGCAAATCAAAACTACAATGAGGTATCACCTCACACCAGTCAGAATGGCCATCATCAAAAAGTCTACAAACAATAAATGCTGGAGAGGGTGTGGAGAAAAGGGAACCCTCTTGCACTGTTGGTGGGAATGTAAATTGATATAGCCACTATGGAGAACAGTATGGAGGTTCCTTAAAAAACTAATAATAGAACTACCATGTGACCCAGCAATCCCACTACTGGGCATATACCCTGAGTAAACCATAATTCAAAAAGAGTCATGTACCACAATGCTCATTGCAGCTCTATTTACAACAGCCAGGATATGGAAGCAACCTAAGTGTCCATTGACAGATGAATGGATAAAGAAGATGTGCCACATATATACAATGGAATATTATTCAGCCATAAAAAGAAACGAAACTGAGTTATTTGTAGTGAGGTGGATGGACCTAGAATCTATCATACAGAGTGAAGTCAGAAAGATAAAAACAAATACTGTATGCTAACACATATACATGGAATCTTAAAAAAAAAGGTTCTGAAGAACCTAGGGGCAGGAGAGGAATAAAGACGCATTCATAGAGAATGGACTTGAGGACACAGGGAGTGGGAAGGGTAAGCTGGGACGAAGTGAGAGAGTGGCATGGGCATATACGCACTACCAAATGTAAAATAGATAGCTAGTGGGAAGCAGCTGCATAGCACAGGGAGATCAGCTCGGTGCTTTGTGACCACCTAGAGGGATGGGATAGGGAGAGTGGGAGGGAGACGCAAGAGGGAGGGGATATGGGGATATATGTATGCATATAGCTGATTCACTTTGTTATACAGCAGAAACTAACACAACACTGTAAAGGAACTATACTCCAATGAAGATGTTAAAAATAATAAGAAACAAGGGAAGTTCTGTATCAATGACTTGTTGATATTATTCCCAGTCTCGGCAATCTATAAGCCATTAAAATTAAGTTGTTAGAAATTACACGTGTGTGTGCTCCTTGATGCCACACTGAACTATGAGGTAAATAACAGAAGAGCACAATATTTGTGTTTTGTTTCAATTAACTCTAAAACCCACATATAATTTTTAAATCAAGGAAGGACTACTTCATTATTTTAAATAGCATCCTACTTTTCTCCTTGAAAAAAACCGTATTGTCTCCCTTTTCATTGCAAATGTTGTCTCTATTATCCATAAGTTTTATGGCTTTTCCCCCTAAGTTAGATACACTATCCTTTAAACTATATTTTTATAATATATTTGTGTTATATTTTTATTAAGTATTATGGAAAATCAGTTTTTCCTATGATGTTTAATCTAAATTAACCATGACATTCATATTGATTTTTCTCTTTAAATTCATAAGATAGCAGCCAAAACCATTGCTATATATAACTACATATATATATATATTATTAAAACTTGAAGTAAAGTCACTTTAAAGAAACTTTTGGCAATCATATTTGAGTGCATCTAATGTGCTGGCTCATTTTCCTCTAATTAGAAACACTGGGAAAATCCTTAGGGGGGAATTACTATGGATGACAAGATGTGATTTTGCTTTGGTTATCCAAGCCTTGTCTTCTCAATTAATTATAACCATGCTGGGGAAAGTATGACTCCTGAAGCAATTAACATACTCTTTGGACAAGAAGAGTAAAGAGATCAGCAAAATTATGGGGACTGTGTGCCCTAACACAGAGAGGAACTACTTATGAGTCAATGTTCTGAAAACAAAATGTATTAAGGTGAGAGGAAATAGTTCTGATTTATAGACAGTTACAGAACAAATTGTTATACCAACAAAAGTGGTTTTAAACATTTTATCAGAAAAAAAATTTTTAATAAGAGAAGGCTGTTGAGAAAGGGAAAATAAGGGGCTTACAGTTTGTGTCTGTACCCAAAGGAGGACATAATTCCTGCATCTTAGGTCACCTCCAGTGCAGGTAAGGTCAGAAGATCAAGTGTTCTAGGTCCTAATCCTGACTCCATCACTTACTATTTATGTATCTTTGAGAAAGTTATTTAAACATCTTTACTCAGTTTCCTCATCTGTAAGATGAGAATAACATTAATATTTGCCTGTAAGGGTTGTTGTGAGAATTAAATGAGATAACCTATGTAAAGCATTTGTAACGGTGTCTGGCCTATAATCAGTGCTATAGGAAAGTAGTCACTACACTGCCCGTGATTATAATTTCTACAAAGTTCTTACAGAACTCAACTCATGTCTTGCTCCTTCCTCCCCATCACCCACTCTGTTTCACTAACCTAGGTCTCCCAAGATGTACTTTGCTCTTCTGACTCCAGGTGTTTTCATTTCCTAGGGCTGCCATGACAATGCCACAAACTGGGTGGTTTAACACAACAGGAATTTATTGTCTCAGAGTTGTAGAGACTAGAGGTCTGAAATGAAGGGATAAGCAGGGTTGGTTCCTTCTGAGGACCTGAGGGAGAATCTGCTCCATGCCTCTCCCCCAGCTTCTGATAGTTCCTGTAATTCCTGGCTTTCCTTGGCTTGTTGATACGGCGCTCCAATCTCTGCCTCTGTCATCATGTCATCACAGGGCATTCTTCCCCGTTTGTGTCTATGTCCAAATTTTCCTCTCCTTACAGGGACACTAGTCATTGGATTAGGACCCACTCTAATCCAGTATGACCTCCTTTTAGCTTGATTACATTTGCAAAGATGCTATTTCCAAATAAGTTCACATTCACAGGTACCAGTGGTTAGGACTCGTATATATAAAGATATAGGAGGACACAATTCAACACACAACACTAGGTTTTGGCTCAAACAGATTCCCATTCTTGACATTCTCTCCTTCTCATCCGCGTTCTGTGTTTCTGTTTTTCCCATCCTTCATAGTTGACTTAGTTTTAAAAACAGCCCCAACTACTACTGCAATCTCTCTTCACGTTGCCATGCAGTTGAGAACTCAGTTTCTGATCTCTCAGTTCTGCCTGCCAAGCTAGACTCTGAGCTATTAAACAGCAAGTGAATCTTAGGACACTCCCCCTTCCCCATGGTACCAGCACTCCTCTGGGCAGAGAGAGGGCCCTTTATAAATATTATTGATGGGTTTATTACTTTGTTAGTTTAATAAATGTACCTACTTGTGTTGTTTGTCTCTATTTATGAAATAATTTGGGAGATGAAGCAACAACACATTCAAGTTCTGTCTTATTTATGATGTTTATTAGACCATGGAAATTAGCTTGAAAGTACTTTTCTAAGCCACGTTAATAAAAAGCATATAGTCTTTGGTCCTTGTTCAAAAGCAAGTTAAAATCTAGTTGGGTAGAATAGAACAATTTGAGGGAACGAAATCTTTATGTGTTCTGGCATTATGTAATGATAGACTACATTTATGAATTCTGACACTGAAATGACTAGAAAATAAGGCAACATATGATAAGAGGTTAATTATGTTGGACAAACTACAAGGGCAAAATAGAAAAGAAATCAAAGTTTTAAACATTAAACTGCTTTTAGATATCTTGTGGATTTGAGGGGGGGTTAATTTCCTTTTGTTTAACTCACAAAACTGATGTTTGATGTCATTTAATTACTTGACAATTAGAATAATGTCTTACCATTTAAGGTGTTTGAAGTCTGGGTCTAATCCATTCACAGAGTAAGCCACAGAAAGCTGTTTGCTCACCTAAATGTCACATAATAAACATCACAGACCCTGCAAAGACCTTAACACAAAGTAGTTCCTCTTCTCTCTGGCTATAGCAGAACTTGAAATCTCAGGACCAGAAGAAATCTCCCAACTGTTACCTCTTAGGGGTGCTCTGACTAAAGAATTTCAGCTCGTATATTACAGCTGAAAGATGTCTGTCAGGCGTTTACGCTCATTGGTCCTAGTTCTGTTGGACCACATGAGACCAAATTTAATCCCTCTCCCACATGACAGCCCTTCAAAGTGCTGAAAGCACTGATCAGTCTCACTGCATTTTCCCTCTCTCTAGCTTAAGCTGTATGACATGTTATCAAGACTCTTTTCCTGCTGATCACGCTTGCCTGTGTGTGCCCCACCTTGCCTATCATCCTGTTAAAGTGTGATGCCCAGAACTGAATAAAACGTCAGGTGTCCACTGACAGCCACAGCATATTTATAGCAATAATGTCCCACAAACACCTCTTGTCTCTTTTCTGTCCCTCTCCAGGATGAACCCAGGTCTTTACTGAAGAGAAATTACTTTAATTAGCCTCCTTACTGAACCACTTACCACTATAATCCTCATGCCTTTCTACTTCCTTCATAATAAAATTGTGATATAGGATAGTAGCACCGACATTAAGGATTTCTGGAGGCCCTCTATTTTCCGCACAAACATTAATAAACTTCAATTCCTTAGGAAGACATAAGAGTCTCAACAAGTATCAATTTGGCATCATTTCCGGCTCATTTTCTGTCATCTTCCTCCCCACTTGTTATGGAGTGAATTGTATCCTCCCCCCCAAATTCATAGGCTAAAGTCCTAACCTCAGAATGTGACCTTATTTGGAAATAAGGTTGTTGCACCTGTAACTGGTGACGATGAAGTCATTAGAGTGGACTGTAATCCAATACGACTGGTGTTCTTATAAAGAGGGGAAATATGGACACAGAGACACACGCAGGGAGAATGCCATGTGAAACTGAAGGTAATTACCTAAAAGCCAAAGGAAAGAACTATAACAGATTCCTCCCTTACAGCTCTCAGACGGAACTAACCCTGCTGACCACCTTGATTTCAGACTTCTAGCCTCAAGAATTATGAGACAACAAATTTCTTTGGTTTAAGCAATCCTGTTTACGGTACTTTGTTATGGCAGCCCTGGCAAACTAATGCACCACTTCTTATCCACTCTCCACCAAAAAGCCCTAAGCTCCAATGAATGAAAATGTGAAGAAATATTCAC
The DNA here is from genome assembly GCF_005190385.1 of Monodon monoceros. NCBI lineage: Eukaryota > Metazoa > Chordata > Mammalia > Artiodactyla > Monodontidae > Monodon > Monodon monoceros. The sequence goes on from NW_021703771.1 coordinate 34,787,361, forward strand.
TTGTTAACTTTCGATATCTAAGATGCAATCCCCCAAATTAGTTTAAAACAACAACCATCTCTTTAGCTCATGATTCCATAGATTGGCAAATTGAGCTGGGCTCACTTATGCATCAAAGGTCAGTTGGTGGTCATCTGGGGCTGGCTGGTCTCTAATGGTCTCAGCTGGCACATTCAGGAATGATGGGACCGCTCTTCACATGGTCTCTTATCCTCCAGCAGGCTGGCCCCCAGGAGTTCACGTGTTCCAATGTGAAGGAACATCTCAAGTCTCCTCCTGCATCCCATTTGCTACAATCTCATTGGCCAGAGCAAATCATGAAAGCGGGTCAAATTCATAGGGTGGGGAAATAGACCACCTCTTTATGGGAGGAATGCAAAGTCTCACTGTAAGGCTGTGGATACAGGGCAGAAAAGAACGTGCAACGATTTTAGCAACTGCCTCATTCATTCACTCATTGCTGATTCTTATTGTGGCCCCCACAGAAGGTATGAGGCTCCATGAGGATGGTAGGTAAAAGACACACACTTTTTTTAAAAAAAAGCAGACACACTCCCTGCCTTGATGTCCCATGCTAGCTGAGGTGACATTTAACATGAGAAAATTGTTAAATATTTAAGGTGAAGGGGTAAATTGAGTATCCTACAGCAAGTAAATATAATCAATATGCAGAAAGTAAAAAGCAGAGCCTGGAGAGAAGATATAGCTTCTAGTTGAATGGTTCTCAAACAGGAGTAATTTTGTCCTCCCTGGAAATATTTTGTTACAACTAGGAGACAGGGAGGTGCTACTGGCACCTAGTGGGTAGAGGCCCTGGATGCTGCTAAACATCCTAGAATACACAAGACAGCCCCACAGCAAAGAATTCTCCAGCCCCAAATGTCATTATTTCTGTGGTTTAAAAACCCCATTTGGGGGGAACTTCCCTGGCAGTCCAGTGGTTAAGACTGCCTCCCAATGCACAGGGTGCGGGTTCAATCCCTGGTTGGGGAACTAAGATCCCAAATGCCTCGTGGCCAAAAACCCAAAACATAAAACAGAAGCAATATTGTAGCAAATTTAATAAAGACTTTAAATATGGTCCACATCAAAAAAATCTTTAAATAAAATAAAAACCCCGTTTTAGCCTGAAGATTCTAACCAATGCCAGCAAGCCTGGGAATAATGGCTTCTACTCTCCTTAATGCCACCCCCTTTTACTTGAAAGTACCAGGAGAAATAAAAGCATTTCTTCAGCCCCTATGGGCAGGCAGCCCCTCTCTGTAGGGACACAAAGATAAGAATGACTGTCTTGCCTTCCAGGAGTCCAGAGTCCAGGAGGGATAGGCACCTGTCTGAACCTCTGGTTTATATCATAGCTGCTCAGTGATGCATGTGCCTCTCATTAGGCTACATTCTTCTGTAGGAGAGACCTCCTCTTATTCATCTCTGAATCCTCTGGGTCTGTAAATGTTGTTAAATAAAGCACGTGAGGGGCAAATCATAAGGAGTGCTTCACTGGCGTCACCATGTTGTCAAATCAGTGAGGTATCAGGGATGTGCGAAGGAGCGTAGACATGGGTTGCCGGCCTCTACACTCATGCATCTCAGATCTGGCACCACCATGTATTCCTAATGAAAGGCAAAATTGGCATTGCTGTTTTTTTATGCAGAATTAAAACTCAAGGAGGTATCTGTATCAATCACCAAATCTACTTCTCTAGGAAAGCCTGGTCTTTTAGGTGACTGCCCAGTGCCCTTTAAGGCAATCACTATTTTTATGTCACTAAATATGTGTATCTAATATTAGATTTGTGACTTTTTTCATTTGAAGTCTTTCCTCTCTTTTTTCAATGGTTAATGTGCCTAAAAAATGTTTTTTACTATTTGCTTGAATAAGCAACCTTCTAACATTTTGCTCCCACATAGTTTAATAGTCATCAAAAAGCTGTCATTTAAAAATACTTCCTACAGTGTACAAATATCTGACCTACCCGCTTAGCATTTGAAGTAAGTAGTAATTATCTAGACTGTTTTGGTGTGATATTGGGTGACAACTTAAAACCCCAGGCTCTTTTCCCAAACCTGGCTGCTGTTTGTTACTGAGCAGAATTCACTCGATGGGAACTTGAGTTTTAGTCCAGCATCCTCTCACCTCCCCAAATTCATAATTAAGTGCTTGGCACTGCTTAGCCACATATGACGTCAAATCAGAAAAACTAAAAATGGGGCTTCCCTGGGGGCTCAGAGGTTAAGAATCTGCCTGCCAATGCAGGGGACACAGGTTTGGGCCCTGGTCCAGGAAGATCCCACATGTCACGGAGCAACTAAGCCCGTGTGCCGCAACTACTGAAACCCACGCTCCTAGAGCCCGTGCTCTGCAAGAAAAGAAGCCACCGCAATGAGAAGCCCGTGCACCGCAGCGAAGAGTGGCCCTCGCTCACTGCCAACTAGAGAAAGCCCGCGTGCAGCAATGAAGACCCAACGCAGCCAAAAGTAAATAAATAAAAATTTATTTAAAAAAAAAAAAAAACTAAAAATGGTTCTGGGTATTGGACGTGAGAAAGGCAAGAAAATGTTGCAGTTTGGATTCTGAGATTGTCACATCCTGGAATTAAATACTGTTTAAAAAGTGTCCAAATGAGGTGACAGGGAGAAGACTGAAGCTTTGCTAAAGACACTTTCATGAGGAATTTGTGCAGGTTCCCCAATGAGGCTGCTTTTGGTATCACTTCCCTGATCTCTTTGGGATGGAATCTCGTTGGAATAACAATGAGACACCATAGGCAAGTCTTAATCCACAAAGCACCATAAATGGGATGTTCCCATTTATGACACAGACTGGCTATTTACCAAACCTTCTTCCTCTTCCTCTGGGACCTACAGAAGGTCTGCATTTCTCAGCTTCCCTGGGAGGGGAGGGGTATACCAGGTCCCAGCTAATGGAATGTGACCTGTGATGATAGAGCCCCTGTGCCATGATCCATGGTTTTTCCCCCTCTGCTGGCTTGATGCAGGTAAGCACAGTCACCTCGGAAGCCCACGTTAAGGAGGGTAGAGCCAAATGACAGACAGGGCCTAGATTTCCAAAGTACTGCCGGGAGCAGTGCTTCCAGATGACATGAACACTCATCTTAGACGGCTTATGGAAGTCCTATAGAAATAAGCTGTTGTCCCAAGTTACTGAGATTAGGGGGTTTATCTGCCGTAGCAGCTACCACTGTCTTAACTAATATACCATCTCTCTCACAATCTCTCACTAGAGAGATTAAGGGGAAAAGGAGATTTACAAAGGGGAGCAATATTCAGCAGGGGATTTACTTATTCATTTTTCAACAAATAACGAAGATTCCTCTGCGTGTTATTATTTTAGGAACGAGAGATGGAGTAAGGAGCAAAACAAAAACGTATCTATCTACACAGAGCTTCCCTTCTAACAGAGGGAAAGGAGACAATGAGATATATAAGTAAAATATCTAGCATCTCAGGAGAGTACGTGTGTGCAATGAAAAATATAAAAGGGAGAGAACGAGCCCGATAGGAGAGAGCAATGGGTAGGAATGTGACTGACTCTGATGGAACCACACCTAAGAGTCCGAGTGACATGCAGGGCCACTGCCTTACAAAGGGGAAAAGGCATAACGGGGATGACCTTGATGGTACAGGGCAGGCGGGAGTGGTTGTGAGACTACAAGGTTAGGGGTGTGGCAGGACCAAACAGAGTTTCCAGGATGCATCTTTCCATTTGGCTCCCCCCAGAATACAGCATTCTATAAGCATGTTGTACCTTTAATAGCAAGGGGGAAAATATATGCTTATATGGAACACAGATTTGCAAGTAGGAAAAGTGAAAAGAAACTGAGAGCATTAAGTCTATCCAATATGTTTACCTTCTACTTTTGCCCATCCACAGGAGACAGAGCTGAAAACTATATAGAACTGAAGGGCAAAAATTTTCAAAGGAAAATATAATTAGAATTCAGAACTACATTAAAAATAATACAGTGATGGCAACACATTTGTCACAGTTTCTACTGATCGCAAGAAAAGTATTAAGGTCAGAAGCAAAAGAAAGAGATGATGTTTAATATTCATGTACACCTTGCTTTAGGAAAACCAAATACATAAAAACCTAATTCAACAAATCAGATAACTTACAGAGTCATTTTTTATGTTAAAAATAAAGGGACGGCTCTAGAAGAGTTACTTTTATGATTACTTTAAATACAGAATTAATTTTCAGTGGGTATCTATCCCAAACATATAAAAGCTTGCCAAGCCAAGAAACTTTCTAAACCAAAAATGAATCCTTCTTAGTATGAGACATTTAATATAATAATTTGGAAAAGCGTTGAACAGAAACACATTCCATAACCAACCATACACATTTGTCTCATGTAAGGACACTATACGTAGAAATGTATTTTCTCAATTTTTGGCAGGGCATGGCTATTGTAGATATTCACAGAATACGGTAAAGTGAATATTCTCAAACATTTTAATAAATATGTACCATGTGAAATATGCAATTCTCAATTGTAAGAGCAATTACTGGAAACTACACTCTTGGTTGGGAACAGCCATTATCATCCGATATTCCAACCAATAGGAACAAAGTAAAGTCAACCAAAGAACTGAGTGATGCTGTGATTATTAATCAACTGGACACACTACTGAATAGAGATGTGTACAGAATAGAGATTTGTACCAGCTATGAAGCCTACAGCTATGAACTGAAGTCGAAGATGAGGTAGCATTTTATGAGCAACAGAAATAAACTAAAAATTAAATTGTCTGTGGCTAATGATTAAAAATAAAATACTAAAGTAATATCCATTGAAAATGTACACAAAATAAAGTGAAAAACTCAACTTCTGGGGTTTTGCTCGGGGGCTGCCATAATGTAAAAAGGAAGGAGGGGAGGGGAGAGACCAGGCAGACCCTGGCTTGTGGCCGAACTCTTTCAACTAGAGAATCTCTGCTTAGCCTGTCATTAAAATTAGAATTCAGTATAAATTTGAAAAATGTTTTTCTGCTAAAATTGTTTTATAAATGCTTTTTATAGTTGTATAAAATAATTATAATTTTTTAATGAGTATGATTTGACCATACTTATATTACAGGAGAAAAAAATCCCAGAGAAATAAAGTTATTGTCCCAGGATTTCCCAGCTAGTTAATGCCAACCCAAGTCTCCAGATTGCTAAATCTGATACACTTCTTACGATAGTGGTGCTCTCAATAATACATATACTAGAATCCATAGCATATATTAGAAAAGGAGATTACAAAGAATTACTGTCACAGAAAAAAAATTCATACGGTGTTTCTTGGCATTTACAGTAAGAGATGAAAACTTATGTCCACACAAAAACCTGTGCACAGGGCTTCCCTGGTGGCGCTGTGGTTGAGAGTCCGCTTGCCGATGCAGGGTACACGGGTTCGTGCTCCGGTCCGGGAAGATCCCACATGCCGCGGAGCGGCTGGGCCCGTGAGCCATGGCCGCTGGGCCTGCGCGTCCGGAGCCTGTGCTCCGCTAGGGGAGAGGCCACGGCGGTGAGAGGCCCGCGTACCGCAGAAAGATAAAACCTGTGCACAAATGTGAATGGCAACTTTATTCATAACTGTCAAAATGTTAGGAAAGGAAAGACCTGAATGGAAGGAAAGACCTGAATCATTTGCTCTCAAAAAGTGCCACTAGTTTATATGTGGTCACAAAGCAACATGTAATTCTATGCACTTCTTTTGCTGACACAAGGATGACTGGTCAGACGTGAAAGTACTGCTATTGCAGGTGGGATAGGACTTTTTATTACTGTTCCAGCAGTTTGGATTTAATAGCACCTATACTCAAATTTACTGCACAGGATAAATTAAGTATTTACTGCATCCTTCCTTTATAATTGATTTCATAATGATTTTACTTCCTATGAAGAACAAGTTGAAGTATTTCATTTTTTAAGCAACCACAGAGCAATTCTTTTTCGGGCCTAGATGCTCTTTGTCTTTTCCTTCTGCCCTCAACAAATGCCACTTGATAAGGATATTTCTCCCCAAAGAGTTAGAATTACAGAAATCTGTTACTTGGAGGCAAGATGTACTTTCAAGTGTAGTGGAGATCTGGGCTCTAGCCTGAAAGAGGAGAAAGCTGATATAATGGGATAAAAGGCTCTTAGGACCCCACCTCCAGATGGGTCATAATGTTACATTATTTGGGCGTAGTCGTCTTCTCTGAAATGAAGTTGTAAAATGTTCTAGATGTGAACACTTGCTGGACTCTCCTACCACAAATAAATATACAGAAGGAATTTTTTTTAAAAAGGAGCCTCAACAGTTCTTCGTGGCTAACATGTAAAAGAACAGTCCAAATGACAATTTTTTTTAATCAAGAAATTAGTTTGATACAACTTGAGATCAACTAAAAAAGCTTATTGTCAAGATTTGTCTTTTATTTTAAAACAAAGGTCAATTTGAAATACATCATTCTTGGGCTTCCCCGGTGGCACAGTGGTTAAGAATCCGCCTGCCAACGCAGCGGACACGGGTTTGAGCCCTGATCCGGGAAGATCCCACGTGCTGTGGAGCAACTAAGCCCGTGTGCCACAACTACTGAGCTTGCGCTCTAGAGCCCGCAAGCCATAACTACTGAGCCCGTGTGGCACAACTACTGAAGCCTATGCGCCTAGAGCCCATGCTCTGCAGCAAGAGAAGCCACCACAATGAGAAGCCCACACACCGCAAGGAAGAGTAGCCCCCGCTCGCCGCAACTAGAGGAAGCCCACACGCAGCAACAAAGACCCAATGTAGCCAAAAATAAATAAATTAAATAAATAAATTTTAAAAAGAAATACATTCTTTTATTTTCAGTATTATTCTTAAAACAGATTAAGTCCAAATTTGAAAATCGGGGTAGCTATACCTTTATTTTAAAGATTGATCCTGGATGGGCAGATAGCTTTCACTGGTATTGTTGATAGAGAATAATGTGATAAAAATGACATTTTAATATGTTATAAAAAAATTAACAGTATCAAATATGTTATATACTGCCAGAGACAGTATTATTAGAAATCTTCTGTTTCTTTAATAAATGCCTAATAAGCTATCAAAACCAAACTCATAAGTGTATACTTAAATGTTTCAAAGTAATACAACAGCTGCAGAAAATTTAGTCAGATGGCTAAAGGATTATTTCTTCTAAAGCTCACCTCCAGTCATAACTATAAGAATGTTAATTTCTCAAACCAACAAACAAGACCGTAAGTGGACTCATCCATATATTTAGGATTTTAATAACACTCAGATTACCCCCACCACTATGAGCACACAACCAGTACCTTCCCTATATTGCTCTATTACTATTATAGTACAATCAAATTCTAGGGATATGAAAGTAAAGTTAATAAAGAGATACAAACAACACACACCTGCTGTAGGTGCATGCAGCTTTTCGCTATTGTGACGAAGCATCCCCAGAAAAATAAAACAGCTTGATTATTCAGAGGCCATCACATCAAAACAATTATCCATGTGGATGACATAAATAAGAATATTGATTTCAGATGTTTTATAACCATATGTAGCTCAGATCTATGTCCTTCGAGGTTTGAGGTCAACCAATACAGCATTAGGAAATAACACAAAGGACTAAACTGATGCAGGGTTATAAGTCCATTCCTGGAGAAGAATAATCGCTCACTCAGATGCATGCCCTTTCCTCCTGAGTCACTACTTCCCTATTCTACAGAACAGGACTTTGTTTTAGGAGAAGCAGAGTTTGTAGATTTCTTCTTTGTGTTTTGTTTTGTTCTCACTGTTCCTTTTCATTGACATCCCACTTGTTTAACATCTTTCTAAGCCTGATTTGGGTTCATGATCATTTTATCATTTATTTGTGTTGTTTTTTGATTGCTATCTTTCAACTATTCCTCTCTCTTTGTCTGACTTTCTTCTCCTTTTGTTGGCTACCAGAAGATGGTGAGTAAAACAATTTAGTCTAGTTTACCTAGGGGTTTTTTAAAAAGAGATTTTGTTCTATCTCAATTGTCTCTCTTTTCTTATACTTTTCATATAGTAGTCTGGGCCCTGCAAGAAGCAGATGCCAAGACAAGATTAAATGATGTGCAAACACTGCATTAGGGGAAATGACTGTACAAAAGGGGGAGCCAGGTAAGATTGGGAGAGCCATCAGACCGCTATGCAAGGCTGATCTCAGCTAAGGAGAGAAGGCTGGGGGAAGCATCCTAGACTTCCATGGAGTGTAAGGTAGGATCTGAATCAGCAGCACCTACAGCTCTGCAGAAGTGCTAGCCCTTAGGAGGAGAGGGTGGGTCACCACTGCATACCCAGAGAATCTAAAATACGTTGTAGCATAAACATCCCCAGAGATATCCATCCAAATCTCTCCTCCTGTCATTCAGGTTCCTAGATTTCCCCCACTATAGCCCTGGTATTCCATGAAAGACCTGCCGCCTCTGAACATTCAATTGTCTCTGAGCTCTGAGACTGCAAAAATTAGGTCTTCAGCCTGCTACATCTGCCCTTCCCCTACAGGGAATAAGGGCATCTCGATATGCTACCTTGAAAGTTCCCTGGTTATTACACTTAGCCTACTTGCTAACAGTTCTCAGTCTCTCATTATTCTTATCCAGTGTTTCAATACAACTTAGCAGCCCACAATCAACTCCCATGACGTGTAGGCATTATATGGTCTCAAGGTACCAGCAGAATTGGGCCTTTGTTGCCTATAGCAAAGTCTTCAGTAACACAGCCTTTTTTTTTTTTTTTTTTTAAGAGGACCACTTTTTTAAAGTCTTTATTGAATTTGTTACAATATTATTTCTGTTTTATGTTTTGGTTTTTTGGCCACGAGGCATGTGGGACCTTTGCTCCCCGACCAGGAATCCAACCGGCACCCCTGCATTGGAAGGTGAAGTCTTAACCACTGGACCACCAGGAAAGTCCCAACACAGCCTTATATTAATATTCCCTGTCTCATTTTCTCTACTCAATCACTATTTCCTGGAGATACTCCTCCCCTAAAGTAGTTACCTGTACCCAAGTCCTATTTCAGGCTCTACTTTCAGAAGAATTCAAATTAAGGCAGTTGGTTCCTAGAATGTCCTGGGAGAACAGACCCTCAGAATGGAATTCTAGACCTAAATCACTCCCCAGACAAATAAGAACATCTATTAAATGCTAGTGGTGATAACTAGGGGTGGGCTGTAGCATCTCAGAAACTAAGACTCTGATCACAGTGGAGGAAGAAGCATGTGGTTGGACAGTAGTGCTATCACTTGAAATAGTATGGGGGCAACAGTATAGACTCATATGGAGTGTGCAGTTGGCTGGCTTTTGTTGCCTTGGAAGAAAGAGACCTGTAAGAATGCAAAGACTTAAAATATCCAGTGTCTCTCTCTTCTATTCATCTGAATGACACTGAAAAGTGAAAACAGAATAGAGTGAATGTAAAAACTAGAAGCTGATCTCAGAGTTTCTGGCATTGATCTGCTGTATGGACTTCCTTGTGACTCAGTATGAGGCTGGAGAGGATGTACCAGTCAAAATAATGGACAGAAAACAAACCATTCCAAAGAGACCAAGGACAGCCTAGAAATGCAGAGGAGACTTTGCAGGGAGTATCTCAATCAATGGGGATGGCAGCTGTGGGCAAATACTCAGACTCCCATTTTTTCACACAAACATTTCTTGGAGGTGTTCCCTTTGCTTCACAGAGGTTCTGGTGAAATAGAGCCCATCCTGCCCATAGCAGTGACATCAGTAACGTACCAATTTTTCTTGTCATGCGCTACACCTTCCCTCTTTCCTGCTACTCGTGGTCACCTCCCAAATAAATTACATGTAATCAAGTCCTGGTCGCAGGCTTTGCTTTCAGAGGAACCAAAACGAAGACAGAGTGGACCAGTGCTAGCTTCTGGTATTGCGAAAGCCTACATGATCAGACAACTCTGAGGAGGTCGGAGCCCAAGGAACTGTGCCCAGGGAACACCACGCGAGTCCAGGGTCCTCAGTAATACCTGCATCAGTACAGATAATGTTGACAGAGCATGCCCAACACGGAAAACGCTTTTGGATTTTGCATTTCATGTCTGCCATTTTTCCTCAGCTCTAATGCTTTCACCTGATTCTAGGTTTCTGAATCTTGTTTAGCTACATAATCTAGTGGTTGTTAAAAATTCCTACAAGAGCAAGATAAAAGCAGTGCTCAATTGCCAAAAAATTAAAAATTAAAAAAGGACTGGGCTGATTATTGAGTTAGAGATTTAAGCAAAGGGGACCATTATAGGGCTCCAGGTAACAGAACAGATACTAGGTAGAGATGTGGACAAGGGAACAAAATGGAAGCTTTATTATTAGAATCAGACCTCAACTTAAGAACCACGTTTACAATAATGTTACCTTGAGAACTCATCCCTGACAGCATCCATTCCAAACCCTGAAACGTGGTTGCGCCCAGCCATGAAGTCACCAGGAAGGGGGTATGGAATTTACATGGTCCTGTCAGCACCTGAGCTGACTTCACAACTTCAGAACTGTTGTGACGTTCCTTAGGAGATTCTGCCCTCAAAGCAGGAATGAAGCCAGAATCAAACAACCCTGCACTAATTTTAGAGAGAAGTTAAAAATTGTTCTATGAATTAAGTTTCAGAAATATCTCCTTTTATTCTCTCATTTGTCGATTAGTGAATCAGACTCATTATCTAGAACTAATTTCTCTTCATTTTATATGTTATCAATAAATTTTTAAGAATGTGTGTTATAGACACTTATGACAGTATTTATACCCATTGTTTTCTCAGTGTCCTCTTCCCTTTCTTGATCAAGGTCAGTATTAGTCTAATTTTTTTCATAGAAGAAAAACTTTGTCTAGTAAGTCATCAAAAAAATCTACAAACAATAAATGCTGGAGAGGGTGTGGAGAAAAGGGAACCTTCCTACACTGTTGGTGGGAATGTAAATTGGTACAACCATTATGGAGAACAGTATGGAGGTTCCTTAAGAAAACCACAAATAGAGCTACCATGTGATCCAGCAATCCCACTCCTAGGCATATATCTTAAGAAAACCATAATTTGAAAAGGTAAATCATCACTCTGATCTACTTTCTCTTCAGCACACCCAAAGTTCCTTTCATAAACTTCACCTGAACATGAGTATGCTAAATATTATATCTGCATTTATAGTTACTTTACACCACGTTGGAACCTGGTTTTAAACATCTTTTTATACATTAATTCTTTTTTTTTGTTTTGTTTTGTTTTTTTTTTTGCGGTACGCGGGCCTCTCACTGCTGTGGCCTCTCCCGTTGCGGAGCACAGGTTCCGGATGCACAGGCCCAGCGGCCATGGCTCACGGGCCCAGCCGCTCCGCAGCATGTGGGATCTTCCCGGATCGGGGCACGAACCCGTGTCCCCTGCATCGGCTGGCGGACTCTCAACCACTGCGGCACCAGGGAAGCCCCATTAATTCATTTTTCATTTATATTCTTAAAAAAACTTATTTTAGTGCTGCCTCACCCACACCTGTCTTCATTGCTCAGGTTATATCCCTACTACGCTTGTTCATTTAGTCGCAGCTTAATGTCCTGTCACACTGTCACTTACATTCTAATCGTATGTCAAAGCAATGGCATCAATACTATGGCCCCCTTCCTGACAGATAAATCTGTGGGCTCAATCACCTCTGAAATGTGCCCATAAAACTTCAAACATTAAAAAATGTATATTCACAAACTCACATAAATTATTCTTTAGTGAAGCTGAGACCTGTATGCAATGATTTAATGTTACATTGTTCATCTATGGGAAACTTGTCTCAATTATTTAGGCACTGACCTGGCTGGAATCATGCCAGTGCTAATGTTTTCCTTGTAAACAATTCCAGCGTAAACAAGTCACTTATAGGGATGGAAATAGAGCCTCACAGTAATCATGATCATCTTTATCCAAACGCATTTACAATGTTGCTATCGATACTGTGTTGGAAACCAGAAGAAGCAAGTTTCAGACTTGCTAATAGACCTGCCACAGGCCATACTAGGAAATAATCATCCTTAGGAGCCAGAGAATAATAGATGAAGTTGAGAAAAAGAAAGAAGCAAGGCTAAGGGATGCTACAAATTGACAGATAAAGTTTAAAGTCTGAAGTTAGGTATTAAAGCCAAATGTGAGTTAATAAGGGTCGAGAGTCATGGAAGCAACGATTATTAGAGCAGGGCCCTCCAGAAGAGCCTGTGTCATTAATGAAATGAAATGCAAAATGCACAAACTCAGAAAGATGGCAACTTGATTTGCAAGAGGAGGGCAAACATATCTGAAGATCAGAGAATTCAAGGACTGGAAGCAGAGTTAATAGGGGAACTAGCAGAACGGCTATGTAAGAACAACACAGATCCCCGGCCACCGGGTGACTGGGGCAGCAGGAAGGCAACACTTTCATACATAGTCAACTGGATTTTAAAACTAGTTGGAGTAATATTCTCCAACTTCTTTTAGTTTAACTACCATTTGGCTTGTTAAAATTCTTGGGTCACACATCCCCCCTGGCCCAACCAGCCCTGTGTAGACAATTTATCTGCAATGTTCCATTGCTGAACAGGAAGCCTGAGGCCAGCCTGATACATTTCCCTTATTAGGCAACTTGTTCTTTTGGCCTGGAAACCCCCAAATTATTTGAAATCTATTAACTTTGCAAAGATATTTTACTTTTAGTTTATTGATGTTCTGTGTCAATTTTCCCTCAACATGCTAAAAGTTTTTAATTTGCAGGTTAAACTTGCTTTTTGGCTTTTTATGTGTTTATTTTTTACTTTTTCAATTGTTAAAATACACATGTACCATCTTAACCATTTTTAAGTGAAGGATTTGATGGCATTAAATACATTGTCGTACAACCATCACCACCATCCATCTCCAGAACTCTTTTCGTTTTGCAAAACTGAAACTCTGTACCTAAAACAATGACTCCCCATTCCATTCTCCCCCGAGCCCTTGGCAACCAAGATTTTACTTTCTCTATGAATTTGACTACTCTAGGTGCCTCACGTAAGTGGACGCCTACAGTATTTGTTCTTTTGTGACTGGCCTATTTCACTTTGCATAATGTCCTCAAGATCCATCCATGTTATATATAGCATGCATGATTCTGTGATTCTATGATTACAGATAGTCCGTATATGTACTGTCTAATATGATGGGCATTAGTCACATGTGGCTAGGGAACACCTGAAATGTGGCTAGTGTGACTAAAGATCTGAAACTTAAATTTACATTTATTTTAATGAAGGTTAAATTGCCACATGTGACTATGGCTACTGTATCGGTCAGCACAGCTCTACATAATCAATATCACCTATTTTCCTGTTTATCGCTGATTTTTATTGCTGTACTATATTATGGTTCAGCTCATATCCATCTTTCCCCCACTCAACCACTATCACTTTTAAAATAAATCTCTCATTCATATTTGTAACTTTAGAATAGCTCACCAATCCTTCATGTTTAATTTTAATCTCTGAAAGATGTTCTATAATTATGTTTAAACATGAGTTTGTTCCATTGTTTCAGTTCTCTTGTCAGAGGCATCACTGTGCATTATGTTCACTCCTTTGGCCTAAAATCCACATCCAAAATTCTCTCTCCAGTGCTTGCTCTTTTCAATATTATCTTCCATGACAATCAATATGTTTTTTTCAGTGACTTCTTTATTCTTATGGTTTTGATTTCTATAATTCATGTTTCTTTTATTTGTTTCCTAAAAGCTCCATATTCCATCTTCCGTTGTTTCACCATGTCTTCCCTGAGCTCTTATTTTATACTGAAAATTGTTTCAAAATTATTTTTTAAAATTCATCACAATATGTTTGCTCACAATTAAACAATTATCATTTATTTTATGACAACGGTATTATGATAATTCTTTGCTATTTGTGTTTTCACATTACTTTACTCCTTTGCCTTATGGTATCATTTATATATAGTGCTAATTTCTCTGGCTCTTTGATTATTATTCATATTTTAAAGCAGTTTTTTCTGGACTAGATTTTTTCACGAGGTTTATTTATATAGAAAGGAGCTTCTGGGGTCTCTAGATTCTTGCTGTAAAGCAGAGATGGTGGTTTTGTACTCAAGGTGGACTACTTAGAGCTCTGAGCTCTGCAGTGCAGCTCTCCTCTCTCGGTCTCCCCTCTACCTCATTTGACATCCCAGCTTCAAGCAACCCTTCCTCCAAGTTTAGAGCCCAAGTCCCAGCTATCTCTTGTTTCACAGGAGATAGAGATTACATTGCTATTTCTGGTTTTCCTATATGATTTGGGGTGATTCTCAAAATTAAAAAGATTATCCTCACACTCCCAGTTTCAAATCAGAAATGCGCTTTTTGCCTACTTGTGTGGGGAAAGTCAAAGGACCTTTCTCCACCAGTATCACAATCGGCTCTCAGTTTAGTCTTGCTCTATTCACTATTTACATGGCCCCTTGTGTTGTTTTGTACCATCTTCATTCTCAAGAAATTTGAGGTGCTTCCTTTGCATCAAACCGAAGAACAATCTGAGCGTTACTGTGACTTCTGGAAAGAATCCTTTCCATCAAACAGGGTTTTCCTACACCTGAGTTGAAAGACACTCACTTCTCTGAAACGTCAACCTCAGCAGGTTCTCTGAGAGGTGGGGGACAGCCTTCAACTCCTTCGAAGGAGGAGTTCACCTGCTGACGTTCAGAAACTCAAATGCTTTTTTCCCTTTTCCCTGTATATTTCTCTTAAAGAGCACTGTGAGGAATCTTTTATTCTATATTCTATTTAATTTGTGTAAAAGTGATATTCCAACAGAACATGACAAAATCTCCTACCAAGAAGCCTAAATAGAAATAATTTATTTGAAGTTTCCTGACAATAACATCTCACGGGGACCCTGCCATCTGGTATCAACAGTTACTGTTGATCAATGATATGTGTTGTGTCTGTCGAGTGAAGCTGACATTTATTGTCTCCTATCCTTGTTTACTGTGTTAGCAGCCAGCTGGGCTAAAAAAGTCCAACAGGAGGAGATTCTCTCTGACATAACCTGCAACTCCTCCCTCCAGGAGATGTCATCTTTTCACCATTTTCAGATCAAAATCGAGGCAAGCAGACACATATAAAACTTATCCTATTTGGATTTCAAAACCTGCTCTCCAAAGCTTTGGACAATTTAGTTAACAGACCTTGTACCAATATGCTGTCCCAACATTTTCTTACATAACTAATGATCTAGTCAATCTGTATCATTTACTAAATTCTCATTTGACAACTTTCCATGTCCACGTCCTTTTTCATGCAGTTCCTTCTAACTAGAATGTTCTCTCTCCCAATTTTTGCTTTTATTTTTATTTTTCATCATCTAAGCCATCTTTCATGGTTCAGTTCAAATAGCATCACATTCATGAAGCCTTCTGATCGATACCAAATAGGTGTGACCCTTTTTCCCCTCTGCTACATTCCTGTAATGTATCTTTCCCTATAGCTCTTGCCATTGTACCCATTGTTTCTAGTTATCTGTGAGCTTGTTTCATACCACTCCTTGAAGGGAGCATTGATATCTTTCTAGCTTTTAGCTTAATAGGCTAATTTTAAAGCTACAGCAAGAATGTTATAATAGCTATTAGTTTCATCCCTGTCTCTTAACAACATGCATTTCCAAGATGAGGGAAATTACTAGAAAGCAAGGACTTTTATCACTTCCAGGTGCTAGTCACCATCCTAAGTGCAGAATTTGGGCAGGAATATTTTGAGGCATGTAGTCACATCAGATCACACAGAGGGTCTGTGACCATCTTTTTCATATTACTTTACCCTGTATCATAGCTATAGTTGATTGGCCAGAGGTAACACAGACCCAAGTTGGACCAATTGCATTGTGCCATGGAACCAACAGCTGGGGCACTGATGTTCCACCATTTTGTATACATAGAGTCAGAAAAGACCTGTCTGTAGTGATATATACATATAATACTTAAACCTCACTGGGCCTCCCACTAACCACCTGCCCCACCCATTTCAGGTCCCGCCATGTTTTTCAGTCCTCCCCGCCCCTTCCCTCTCCTCTCTCAAATCTTCTTCCTAGTGACTAAAGGCTTACTAACTTGTTATGCTCAACAGTTTATCATCTCTTTGTTTCACTGTTTCCTTCCAAATTTGCCCTTGGTTTTCCCTGTTTGGCAGACATACAATTACATAATATACCTTCTTTGGTCTGTCTGAACAACAAAATAAGTTATCTTTAAACAGATTTTCTCACCTCTGAATCAAGTCCTGCCAGCAAAGTGATAAAGAATCATGATATTCGGTTATGAGATTCAGAAAACTGCAGCTTCCCTGACCTTTCATCTGTACTTATTGGCTGCAGAGGGATAGCAGTGGATCTTAACGTTTCCAAGGCTTTGAGATTCAAAGCAACATGCTTCCTTTGACCAAAGCCACCAGGAATGAAAGTGCACAGGCTAAGGCCCTGGGTCTTAAAACGCTAAAATAAAGCTTTACGACAGCAACTGTATTGATTGGAACTAATGTAGCAATAGGAAGAACTGTTTTCTTGTTTTATTGTATCTACTATATGTCCTGGAAATATTTCTAGATATATTACCTTGAGTATATATCCTAGATGAGATTCATATATTATTCCAGTCCCTGTACATAAATTCTCATTTACTTAAAATGACTGTTAAATAGATATTGTTCTTCCCAGGAACATCTGAAAGGAGGAAACAAATAACATGGATCCTGCTTTCTACTAGCTGTGCTGTGGACTACATGTTTCAGTGGGCAGGAATGTCCCACAAAGAAATATTACTAGTATAAGGACTTTATTAGCAACTCTAATGAGTGATATATGGATTGAGAAAAATCAAAATTACATTAGCTAGGTAAGAAGGGATGTGTTATAAAAGACATTGCAATTCAATGCTAACATTTTGCTCTTTGGGATTATTTTGTTTGTATGTTTAAGCTATTTAGGAGTGGGGAGAGGAGAAGATAAGTTTCATCATTAACCCAGATTTATTTTGCAGGATAAGTGTTATTTGGTTACAGGCCTGCGTGTTCCTAGCTCTTTGTGTTGTTACTATTCAATATAGCTGTATCTACATGCTATTATTGTTACTATTATTTAAACTTCAAACAGCAGTAATATTAAATCGTTCCAGTCTGAATAACTTGAGTTAATAGTCCTCACAAGGGGGTGGTTTCACGCTGGAAAGGTGTTAGATAAAAACTGCAATTTGCAGAAATCAGTATGATATCTTTATTATACCTTCTGAGCTCATTGGGTCAAATTTGACACTCTAAATTGCTCTAATTTGGAGCTCTCTGGTTTTGTTATTAAATAGAAGCCTAAGTTTTCATATATTTGCAAAGATAAATTTCCTAGTATTTTTAGTAATTAGTCATATAATTATATATGGCACTGTGGTATCATTACCTTCTTTGGAGACTAAGATACAGGTAGATTTTTCAAAAGTAGACAAAGCAGAAGGCACAGAGGGATCAGGTGACGACAGCTGAGAAGTGGAGAGGTCAGACCGTGCTCAGAGGAGTGGCAAAAACCACTTTATGGCAAGAACTTAAGATATGGGAGAGGCCAGAGATAAAACCAGGAAGACAGGTTGGGTTCAAATTGTGAAAGTCTTGAATGACAGGCTAAAGAAATAATATTTTATTCTGTAGGTGATGAAGAGATATTAAGAAGATTAAGTCAAATAGTTCTCAAACTCTGGAGACAATCTGAGACATCAGGAGGACAGAGGGACTAAAAGTCGGAAAATCATTTAGGAGGTAATTACGTATCAGTAAATGTGTTATAAATAGGATGCTCTAAAAATAAACACCCAAACCTTCATATTGTTCTAAGGACCCTGGTCACTCACGCCTAGGATGTGGCACAATTACTGCCAAATCTCCACTCAAAATACTTGGGGGAACTACAATATGTTAATCGGGCACTGCTCTCTCTACTCCCATCTCCTTACAAATGGTCTAAGTTTATAGAATTATTTAACAGAAACATAAACCCGAAGTCTGCTAATTGGCCAAAGATGCATTCATTTTGTTTATGTAATGTCTATAGCTGTTTTCACAAGAAAATGATAAAGTAGAATAGTTGTAACAGAGTGTAGGGCCTGAAAGCCTAAAATTTTTACTATCTGGCCCTTTACAGACGGTTTGCTGATCCTTGCGCTAGACTACTATTTTCTCCTGGTCAGTGCCTTCTTTGTTAACCTTTGAACAATCACTCCAGAAATGCCTCACGGTTTCTTCTAGTTTTGTCCTGCCCCTCTATGTTACCACTGCCTTTTTTCATTTCTCTATTTCCAGTGCAGCAGCTGGAAATAGACTGCTCCAGAGAAGACCTGCCACCTTGTCAGGTAGGATTGGCCAGTGGACACTACGGCTTCTGTGATTACTTTGGTTACCTGGGAACATAAATCAAAATGTACAAGGGATGTGTGTCTAGGTGGAGTAATGGCACATGCAGGACAATCCGAAGGAATTAGAAAGTACTTTGTGCCCTATTTCCACACAGCTCTCTTCCACTGCCCACTTCACACTGCTCCAGAAGAACTGTACTGCTAAAAATATAATGGCAGAGTCTTCGATGAAATTCCTAGAAATGAATAGGACTGGAAAATCGTAATGTTTCCACACTTCTCATCTAATTCCAAAAATGACAAAAGAAACAGAAATGTGGTCAAATGACTTGCAATTCTGTCATCAGTAGTTAATAAACGTCCTGATGAAATCAACGTTTTATTATGGAGTCCTAGAAGCTACAGCCGCTTGTCTTCCCAGCAAAATGAAGAAGCAAGCGGAGTATGCTCATCAAGGTGAAGCTGACAGCCAGGCTGCTCTTTACTGTCATAAAATAGGCAGGTGTTTTTATGACAGCACACACTGATGAGCTCAATCTCTTTCATAATTTTGTGCTAAAAGGTCATCTTTATTAATTTCTCCGCACAGTCAAAAAAGAAAGATACATAGAATGAGAATGTAACAATGTCAGACAGCCAGGGGAAAAAAATATTTCTTTTAATGTCTACACACCATCAGTGTGGTACACTTCAGTTGGAAACTATAATCTGAATGAACAGCAATCAACATAACGTGGAGCAAACAGAATGACAGTGAAAATGTAGCATAAATGCAACATAACATTTTCAGAATGCAGTACAGCTATGGAAAAGATTTGAATGACTACTTGAGTATGTCATACTTTGAGTATGAAAGTTCTTAGCGTCTTTTTTGTGATACAACAAAAGCAAAACTTAAGCCAGTGCATGTCACTGAACTTTTCAGGCAAACAGCTGACAGCTAGATTACCTTGATTTGCAGAGAAGTGTCACCTCACACTGTTTTATTGCATGCTTCGCTTTTTATTCACAGTGCTGTGGATCTGAACGCAGGCTCAAGAGATCAAATGGACTCCTGCCCCCACCAGAGTCTGTAGCTAAAACTCCAAGAAGAAAGGCTGCAGAGCCAACGACAGTGACGTGAACATAGATTATTAAAAAATAAAAAATGCTTTCACTCAAAGGAAATAGCTCAGAAGGTTGTTAAGTATGTCAGCTGTTAGAGAGAACAATTAATCTGCTGGTTATTTTCTCTGGTATGTGACAGCCTTAATTCAAAGAAGGATGATAACGTCTACTGCTCTGCTCCAGAATTTGTATAGCACATATGTTTTTTCTGAACACACTTTGATGAATCATCTTTTCACATCCAAAGGCATCCAGGTAGAAGGGAAAGAACATGAACACTGAAGGCAAGCCAACAGGTTGAAATTCCAAGTGTGCCATATCCACTATTATTCCATATATGACCTTGGAGAAGTCACGTGGCCTTTCTCAGCCTGAGTTCTCTCACCTGGAATTACTACCACCTTACAGAATCAAATTAATTTAATAGCATATTTAAATCAAGCAGCTGACTAATATTATCCTATTAAACTATATTTTTGGCCCTCGGAACAGCTCAGTGAGGTGGGAGGGCAGATATTTTGGTACTTTTTTCTTTCTTTCTCTGCATGTCATGTATCAGTTCAGCCAGCCCTGCATCAGAGAGCCAGAAAAACAACTCAAGTCTTCCCCCAGCTTGTTCTAGATTCTTTCTGTTCTGACATTATGATAGTCATTAGAATGGCTGTGAAGTGAATTACATGATAAGGAGCCCCAGTAGGCAAGTTTTCCCCAATCTACTCGTGAGGTCACAAAGTGGTACTTTGGTGGTACAAAACTTAGGACCTGTAGAGAGGCAGGAAAGCTTTCAGCCAAATATGAATACCATCACTGAGAACACTAAAGGTGAAAGAAGACTACGGTTAGAGACCAGCAAGGCCAGAGGCACATCCCTGACGTCCCAGGTGGCTAAATAAATATGACGGCAGTACCAGTGGAACACACGATTAGGAAGTACTATCTCAGAAAAGGTAAGTAAAAGTAACATAGTCTAAGGGCATTTCGAGGACAGGGCAGCAAGGATTGATGAAGATGCAGTAGGAAAACTAAGGAAGACCATTTTAGTGGTAGAGAAATAAAATTTCTCAATATGCTCTACCAAAGGTAGAGCCTCTGCATAAAGTTCATTTCTTTCCGACCTAGAATATTGTCTGCACTCATCAGAAAGGCACAGTGCTTTGAAGAAAGCATTTGATACTATCAGTCACTACTCTAGGCACTTCAGCAGAGGACGTTTACCCAGTGATAAGAGTTCAGAAGTCATACAGGGGATGAAGAGGCAACCCAAAGAATAGCAAAGGCAAAAAGACTATTACCTCTCCAGCTGGGGACACAACAGGCAAGGTGGCATCGCCAGAACGTAGAGCAAAAGCCACGCAGCAAGGACTGGAACCATAATGCATTTCACCCAGAAGCTGAGACCATGGAAGAAGGGGCTGGCTTGTAGGAGCTGGAGCCACAGAGGAGATCTAGCTGCTTCCAGAGCCACCATCCGAGGTACAGTGTGGGGAAAAGAAATACCCCAAGGTCTGCCTCACTCCCGCCTTCCATATCTCCCCAGTGTCTCCCATTGCCCAAAGCCAGCCAGAAACCAGAAGACCCAGGAGACAAGGAAACACAGGCTGCCTGGGTCCTCCCACTGGGTCAACATCTGTTAAAGAGTTAAGTATTCTATACTCTATGCCTCTGAAATAACGTTCTATTGAAGTTCATTATCCCATTACACTAATTATTTGACTTTTTTTCTTGGTGAGCTCAGCTTAAAGGAAATGGCAAAAATCATCTTTGTCTAACTCAGCTTTGTACACAGAGGGTCTAGCACAGTGCCTGCCATTTAGCATGTCTGATGGATGAGTGAACTTAAGAGGTAAGGCTACTTACTGTACCTTCTGTTAAAGTTACTATGAGTAAATTCAAGAAGTTTACTCATAGTACCTCTAAGGATATTTAGAGTAGAAATTACGAATAATGTGAAGTCGCCCAAAGATGAGAGATCCAGGAAAAATCTCAACATTCAAATCAAAATTCAAAGTATATTTTATAATAAAGACAGAAGGTGATAAGGAAAAATCAAATTCGTCTTTGGTCCCACTAGACTTCTTACAGTTCCCCCAAAGTACCAAGCATCTGAGACTTTGCTTCCATTCTGCCTTTGGTCTTAGCTGTCTTTTCCTCTAAATGTTTCAGTGTTGAGGTGGGGCTGGAGAGTGAGAATGAAAAATGATTAGCATTGTTGGAAGGACTACGAATGGCCCTTTAGCATACAGGTCAGCGCTGGAAAGAGAAGCACTCTTTCTACTATAGTCCCTATTCTCCTTGGGGCAGCAGTGCCACCAGCCATCCTTGATTAAACAAGCCATTCAAAGAGACAAAAGGAGAAGACTGGAGAGAGCATGATAAACATGCCAGATCATACAATTTTCTCCAAGATCTGCCTCCTGTAACTTTCCTGAGGTGTATGCGGAAAGGAGTAGGAGGGCATATGAAACACTGTTTTCACAACACTGAAAAATTAGTGCCATGGGGTAATAGAGGGCTTTTCTTCTCTCTTCCACATTCCTGTCTGCCCAATCATAGCCCCCGGTCCTTGGTACATATTCATTCTGTACACATTAGCTAGCTTACTCTCTCAAAATTCTTATCACATGTGATATATTTAACGTTTGTCTTCTCTTACAAGAATGTAAACTCCCTAAGAACGAGGACATGATCTGTTTTGTTGACCTAGCAAACATGTGCTCAATAACTATTGTTAAGTAAATGCATTACAGAATACTGTAGTATGGCTTCCAGGATGAACTCCCAGTTTCTCTTTTTTAGAAACTGGCAAAAATATCAATTCATTTTGATCTATCGACTGCCTGCTTATCTAGTCTCGATTTCTTACTTAAGATCCAACATCCTACAAATTCTTACTCCTTACTCTTCTCTACTGGAGTATTGCTTTGTCCACTCAGGGCCCTTATTTCTTTTTGTACAAAGTTATTAGTTTTTGTATCTGTAGATGTTTACATTTAAAGACAGAAATAAGCTGAGTTCTATGAACACATCAGTATGCTTTGATGTAAAACAGATAGCTAGTGGGAAGCAGCCGCGTAGCACAGGGAGATCAGCTCAATGCTTTGTGACCACCTAGAGGGGTGGGATAGGGAGGGTGGGAGGGAGCGGATATGGAGATATGTGTATACATCTAGCTGATTCACTTTGTTGTACAGCAGAAACTAACACATTGTAGAGGAATTATACTCCAATAAAGATATAAAAAATAAATTAAAATTACCACAAACTCAGTGATTTAAAAACCAATATATATATTGGTAAAACCAAATAAAATAAAAATAAAAACATATATATATATATGCTTCGAAATATTCTGGCTGCCTGCTTGGCTGGCTGACCATGAGCAGGTTTTATACCTGGCTAAATCCTACTGGACTCTCATTGTTCAGAGTACGCGTTGTAAAAGTGTGAGTTTTCTGCCTAAGATACCATTTGCTGCCTGGTACTTTCTCTCTGAGCTTCTTGGAAGAAGAGGGTTACGTAGAGTTTTTCTATCAACCTCTCCTCCCCTAGACATGGCAAAACTTGGCGCTATGACATTTCCTTATAACGGAACAGCCCTCAAAATTCACTGACAGACAGGGAATCTAGTTTGAATATTTCACACAATGTCACCAAATCTTATATAGATTATGAAAGTATGCCACACAAAATTAGTTTTAATATTCCGATGTAAACCAACCTATAGAACTTACACTGATTTAATACCACAATTAGTGACTTTATAAAACAGGTCTTCACTGTATTCAAAATTATCTACAAACATACATTTACAAAATGGGGCATTTTAAAACCATAAGTTTTTCATTTAACCCATTTTTATAACAACAGAAAGATGACTTTCATAAGAGAAACTGAGTTCTCTTATATTACATGGGGGGACTGTTTCACACTATTGAATACTAAAAGGTTATCAGAGCCCAACACTGAAAACAGAAAAAGTTAAATCTGCTTAAAGAAAGAGTTAAATAGTTCAGGCAGTGTTAAACGAACATCCCACTGAGAACATCCACATATAAAAGCTAATTAATTTTTGGCCCTTTAATCGCACCTCATTCACTCCTATGCATGAATAATCTGCACCACGCTAAACAAGCGACGTGGGCATTTTCCCCCTGTGGTCTACCTGTGAGAAAAGAAGTCCTCCCTGCACAACCTGGAAAACATGTCATGGTGCTAAAGCACCGGCTGCTGAAAGGCACAAGTGACTTTTGCTACTCGAGTCCTGTCTTCTCTCACAAGGCTAGTCTTGAGGAAGGAATGTCTGTTCCTCTGGCAAGTCTGTGCTGCGTTCACGTTGTCAGAGCCCTGGGGAGAGGACTGTGCAGCTGCCGGCCAGGGCAGAGAAGCACTGGGACGTGTGTCACCCCCAGGCTTCTGTCAGGCATGGTCTCTGTCGCCTCCAAGCTAACCACCAGTTTTATTTCAATTTGGGAGATGGCAGACAGGAAGCAGGACCCCTGCCTGCTTCATTTTTGTTGAGGTTGATGGCAAAAGCATCTGGGTCTCAGGGGCATCAGAGAAAGTTAATTCAGGTCTTTCAAGCCCAGCTTGAGAGTGTGGGCCTGGCTTCTACGACAGGCAGCAGGGGGCTGCGCTACAGAGCTCCTCAGTGTGTTTGGAAGGTCTTTCCTTGGAGGGAGAGTCTCCAAGCTCGACTATCTCTCCTGGAGATTCTGGGAGGTCCTTAATGCTCAGTAAGAAAGTCCATTCCTGCCTGATCAACAGGAACGCGCTCTATGAAAACAGAGGTTCCCGTTTAGTATACCCAGCTTCCCAACTTCATGTTTCTTAGTATCCTTCCCATTCAATCATTCCCAGTAGCATACTAATTTGCTATACTTTCTGTGCTACAAAAAGCATAAAGGAAAAAAGAAACAAAAAGAAAACCTTCTCTTGAATTCAAGCCTCTAGTGTAAGTCTTGAAAGAACCACACGCACTTCTGAATGTATCTTCAACCCACTCTAACCCGGCTGCCATCTCCCCGTATCACAGAAACTGCTCTGTGCAAGGCTGCTTATGGCCTCCATGTTGTTGAATTCAGTGAAGGGCCCCGATATACAGCTTCTCAAAACTGGATTCAGTTAGACCTTTCTCTCTTGAAATTCTGTTCTCTGGCCTTCTGTGACCACATTCTCCCAATTTCATTCATCTTCTCTTCTCCTTGTCCCCTCGTCCTAAGTGATCTCCTTCATTCCCATGACATTAAATCCCATTTTTACATAGACAATGCCCAGATTCCCATATCCAGATCACAAACACAACAGCCTAGGTGAGGCAAAACTGTTCTATCTAAAATAGATCCTTGGGGCTTCCCTGGTGGCACAGTGGTTAAGAATCCGCCTGCCAGTGCAAGGGACATGGGTTCCAGTCCTGGTCCAGGAAGATCCCACATGTCGCAGAGCAACTAAGCCTGTGCACCACAGCTACTGAGCCTGTGCTCCAGAGCCCGTGAGCCACAACTCCTGAAGCCCGGGCGCCTAGAGCCCGTGCTCTGCAACAAGAGAAGTCACCGTAATGAGAAGCCTGCGCACCGCAATGAAGAGAAGCCCCGGCTCACCGCAACTAGAGAAAGCCTGCACACAGCAACGAACACCCAATGCAGCCAAAAATAAATTTTAAAAATATAATAAATATAAAAATAAAATAGATCCTTAACTTTATCTCTCTCAGATTTTAAGAGCTACCTATCAAAACACATTTAGACCAAGATGTTTCTCTGCTTAAAATTCACCATTGGGGCTTCCCTGGTGGCGCAGTGGTTGAGAGTCCGCCTGCCGATGCAGGGGACGCGGGTTCGTGTCCTGGTCCGGGAGGATCCCACGTGCCGCGGAGCGGCTGGGCCCGTGAGCCATGGCCGCTGAGCCTGCGCATCCGGAGCTTGTGCTCCACAACGGGAGAGGCCACAGCAGTGAGAGGCCCGCATACCACAAAAAAAAAAAAAAAAAAAAAAAAAATCTGCTTTCAGAGCAAACGTTTATACTCAGTGTTACGGTTTATCTCTTTCTTTTAAAAGAATTTTTAAAGCTTTATCTCCAATTGTGTTATCAAACATGCCCTGCCATTTAAGAAGAAAAGTAGAAAGAGTTCTGTTTAATCCCCAGGCCCTTCCGAGCACTCAGGAAAGCATACTGTTAGGACTCCATTTACTTCCCTTCCCACTGTGCCACATAAAATGTCTAGGTTTCTGTAAAGTAAGTCATATCATTTTCACCACGTCACCGCAGTTTTCCTGAACCATTCGATGGAGTAATTCTCAGGCATACTTTCTAAATCCATCTATGCGGCATGAAGTAAGCTAGTAGACGTGCCAAAAAAACAGCATCTGCTCACAAACACGAGAAGCAACGTACTCGTCTTCCCTGCCCACACCCACCTCCAGAGTACAGTGTAACAGGTGAGTGGCATCTCACATCAGAAGCAGGCAAGCAGTTTGTACAAACCAAACTAGGCACTAAGGCAAAAGCAATACATCATTGGTGACCCATAAAGAGTTTTCACTGGTCTGACGTTTGGATTTTTTTTGTCATACAAAGAACCATCAAAAAGTAGTAGGCAACAATATATTTAAGTTTGATTATATTTAATTGTAAGTTTTATTACATTCTAAAACCAATAATAGTACTTTAAGTCCAAGCACGTGAGTAATAACCCAAGATCATAAATCAACGTGGAAAGGATTTAATTCATATAAATTGAAGCGACAGCCAACTTTTCAAACACATGAATACCTGCTGCCTGTTCTTAGCATAGTCACATCTGAATGATTCCCATTGTCCTTAAAATATGGGTTTTATACGTAGCCAACAAAACAAAACGACAAAATACTTACATTCAGATCTATAAAAATCTGCTGTTAAAGAATTCTTTCATATTACACGTTATTCCTGCCCCTCACAAGCGACTCGCACTGCCAGTTAGAACAAAGCAACAATTCTCCCGAGACGACAATGCACTGAAATTGCATATTGCAATAGCTTTAACTAAGCCATCAGAATCTACTTCAGGGCTACTTATACGTAATTTCTTGAGAGCAGCTTTGCAGAGAAAATCCCATTAACTAGCAAAATTATTCTTTTGCTTTAAGAATGAGAAATTTTGTTTCAAAAGAGACACACTGGACAATCAGAATCCTGTAATGAGCTTAGCCACTTGCCTACCCAGCTGTTGTGAAGAAATTTCTTACCTTCTCTCTACTGCTCCCCTCCCGCCCCTCCCACCTCCCGAAGGAGCCCACTTAAGGCTGGCTTCCTACCACAGTGCAGCCACAGGGCCATGATGGCAGCAGCCTGCCACAAGGGACTGCACACAGTAGGCGCCAAGTCATACGGTTTCCACCACCAAATTACAGTGAACGCTAGGAGTCACACAGCAGCAGAGATACAATTTTAGAGATGTCATTGCAACCGGAGCCACGTTAAGCTGCTGGATTCCAGGATGCTTGCAGTGAAATGGGGTGTCCTCTAAATGGTTTCTTCTAAAAATGTAATTGCTTTGTTCTGGGGTCAGAAAGGCACGGGAGGGAAAGCACAATTTCCATCCCCTACTGCTGCCACAGACTCCAGTACAAAGGCTGGTAAAACAATAAAGTCATCGTCTTTTCTCTCAGTGCCAGATAGAGTTTCTCTCCTTGGCTTCCAGACAGAATTCACTTATTATAATTATCTTCTGAGCTGGCAGTGGCCACTGTCTAAAACTTTATAAATGTTCCAGTGAAAATCTATGGAGCTGCCACTTATGTCAGGCTGGGGGGGTGACCCTCCCCCTCCCCGCTGCCAAGCCATTTCACTCACACAGAGGCAACTAAACATGCGATGCATAAGCACAGTGGGAAAGGAACCGCGTTGGAAACCAGCATATTGCAAAGCACACGTGAAATTCCCCTTTGGCATACTTCATGAAACCTAAGTTGACATTTTAAACCTAAAGGGTTTTATACTCAATACTGTGTGAAGAAGAACCCACAAGTGTTATTGCCGACATGTGATTTAATTATTGTAAATTATTAACCATGTGAAATTCATGTAAACTTAAATATTTATACTGAGGACTCTCTCAACATCTATACTGCCATCTGTAACGATTTTATTCGCTGTTTCCAATAACATTTGTTCCCTCATTTTGCCTGAATAGGTCCACGTTTCCTTCCTCCTTACTCTTAAAAATCTTAAAGAAGTGGAATTTAATCATATGCTCGGATGTATTGAAAAGAATATTGTTTAACATAATTTTATGGCAATTTTAGATGGGAAAGACTTGAATTCATTTATATGCACAATTTTTGTGTTCAGGACATTAAAATTGAGCAAGTTTTACATATTTCTTTCAAACTGTAGAGTTTCTTTGTGTATAAACTGTCTTGAGGAACTATGGAAGCACAGGTTTTAAATGCTTTTGTCTTAATTTAGGTTTTACCTACACACAATTGTTTTAAATTAAACAGGAAGAGGTCTTGTAAATGTATGATCTTACTCCTCACAAATGGATGATTTTATCAAACTACATCTTTTCATTGTCAGAGGTCACACGGCTAGTAACTGGAGAATCCTGAACTTGTTGAAGTATCTCTTAGCTATAATCAATAACATTTTATTTCCCCAAAGTGTCCTGAATTAGCACTTGTTCACCATTTTTCAGACACATTAAGAAAGGCAAACCAGTCTAAACACCCTATGCACACTATGTTTTGGATTTTCTAATTGATGAGCCAGTAGCTGAAACTGATGTCAAGATGTTGCATTGTATATGCTATGCAGTGAAGGGTAAACATGAAGGCAAAGGAGAAATCATCACAGAGGCCTGTGGAGGTCAGAACTCTCAGGTCCTCAGGTGGAGGTTATAAAGGCATGACCCTAATGCCTGTCAGCTGCAACACATAGCAACCCAACTGTGCTGGCTAGGAAGTAGCAGAAGAGCCTGTAGGGAGCTGTGGTCAAACAGCACGTCAGACCAACCAGTGCCCCGCAGGAGTTCTCCAAGGAGTGTGGAAGAGAATCTGGATTTCCTCTGCCAAAGAAAGATTGTGGAAGTTAGCTGAGACAAAGAGGCTTACTAACAAGAAGGAAGACCCGATGGATCTTGTGGTTGCAATGAGGGGATGTCAGAGTAATAGACAGATAATGGTCCCTGTGACTAGGGAATCAGAGGGAACCCTGACTTTTCCGTGGATGCCAGCATGGAGGACTGGCCACACTCCAGGCCCAAGTATATCAGTGTCCACCTCAGAGATACAACATGCACAAAGTCCAGGAACCAGATAGTTCTGTGGTGTAAAGGCGGCATCAGGGAGGCTAATTCCAGGAAGGGGGGCAGAGAAAATTCTGAACTGATAGAATATACCAGTAACAGATTTTTTTTTTTTTGCCATCAGGCAAAATAGAGAATAAAGTTGTGATAGATGAATAAAGTTGCAAGAAGTACCCCTAAGCACATGAAATTTTGTAACCCCTACACAAGGGGAAAAGTAGTTAAATAATTTCTAAAAGAAAAAAAAGAAAGAGCATTTTCTCCTTTGAATTTTAAATCGGAAGCATTTCATCTTGAATGTGAAGAATGGCAATGCTATTCTTAAAGGAACCATAACTCAGAATTTTGTAAAACATACTATTTCCACATGTCTTGACCTAAATCATAGTTTCTCATTCTTTGAGGAAACAGCCAGGTTTCTGACTTTCTTCTATATACCAATTTTTAAGCAGTGCCTCATTTCACTGCTTAGACCTCTAAGTCACATGACACATTCTTGTTCTTCAAGCCTCCCATAAAGATCAATATTCTCGTGTTGGGATGTGAAAGCAGGGAGGGACCCCGGTACTGCAACATGCCTCCCTCAGCCTTACAAAATAATGTTTAGAAAAATCCGTAAGTGGAGATGGAGGTTTGGGGAAATACAACTCATCCATAGATAATATAATACAAAATATGACAGTGAAACATAAGTCATGGGTCTTTATTTTTTCCTGCCAAAGTGTAAACTCTATAGATATTTTTATCAAGAGAAAACAAAAATTGGCATCAGCCCATGATTGCCATCTTGTGGAGAGTTCCAGCACTATCATGCTAGGATTTCTGTCCCTCAGGTGTTTGAATAAAAATGCCTCCAGAGATTCCTCAGGCACTCCTTCCATTATTTAATAATCTTTGCTGCAAATAAGCTCCGTCTCATAGCTGACCTAAATCCCCCGGGTTATCTCAAGTGGATACGGTGGAGAGCTGCCGCCATTGATTGAGCTGTAGTGCTTTACATACTCAGTCAAGTTATTAAATCAGGCCCATGACTTGACTTTTCCAGGTTACAGAGTTCCACGTTATCTGATATTTTTACCAAATTCCTATGTTCCATCTCTTATTAAGTTTCCAAACTTCTTAAAACTTGGTCTGTGTGTTGTGGGTTTTGGTCACTTCTGTATTTGTTTACTCACTTTATATGCAGTTTTTAAAGTAGTTTAAAGCAGGGGCAGTACTGGGTCTGAGAGTTTACAGATGTAATCATTCCTGAGGGAACACTCAGAGTCCTAGAACGGCCTTTAAACTCCAGCACCTCAGACCATTTACCCAGGGAACTGAATCACAATGTCGACACTTCAGAAGCACGTGCGTGCACACCAAGTTAAATTCGCCAAATCAGTCCACCAAAAATGCGTTGTAAACATTGGCAATTTCCCCTTTCTTGATCAACGCATTCTATAATCTTGAGTTTGTCTTAAGACAACTGTTGTGAAAGAGTCTACTACATCCTCCGCAAACAGTCAGCCAGCAATACCTGCACTTTAAATATGACCATTTCTCACCAGTCCTTAGGACCCAGAACTAAGTTCAAACCAACATCATCTCTTGCTTAGACTGTTACAGTAGCCTTCTAGCTGATATCCCTGCTTCTACCCACACCTCCCTGCAGTCTGCTCTCAACACAGCAGCCAGAGTGACCCAGCTAACACACGGGTCAAATCATGGTACTCCGTCCCACGCTCAAAACATTCTCATGACTCCTTGGCACTTAGAATAAATGCCAAAGTCTCTGCTATGACCAACATGGCCCTCAGAAAATGGCCCCCATTCTCTCTACTTCATTGCCTCCTCTCTTTCCCCAGTTCCCCCTGCCCAAGCTATACCGGCCGCCCTGCTATAGCTCACTCTCACAAGACCTTCCGTCTTTTCTCAAGAGTCACCTTCCCGGGGAGACCATCCCTCCCATTTAATATCTTCCTTTCTTTTTTATTTTTACTCCTTAGCATTTCATAAGCCACTAGCAAACATTTTGCTTGTTTTGCTTGTTTTTGCTTGTTTTTCTTTTCTTGTCTGTGCTAGTTTTCTATTGCTATCATAACAAATTACCACAAACTTTGTAGCTTAAAAACAACAGAAATTTATCTCACGGTTCCGCAGGTCACAAGTCCAGCGGGCTTCTTGGGTCCAGGTCTCACGAAGCTGAAATCAAGGTGTTAGCTGGCTGGGCTCTTAGCAGGAGATTCTAGAATTTGCTTCCCAATTCATTAAATTTACTTGCAGAATTCAGTTCCATGTGGTTGTAAGACTGAAGCCCCCATTTCCTTTTCAGTTGTCAGCCTTGAGTCTTTCTCAGCTTCTAAAGGCCACGTGCATTCTTAACTCATGACCTCTTCCTTCACTTTGAAAGGCACCAGCAGCAGGTCTAGTCCTTCTCCTGCTTTGAATCTCTATAAGTACCCTCTGACCTCATCACTCCTTCTGTCCTCTTCCGCCAAGTCGCTTTTGACTCCAGCTGAAGAAAATTCTCTGATTCTCAAGGCTGGAGTATTTAGATTGGGTCCACCTGGATAATCCAGGAATCTCTCCATATTTTAAGACCCTTACCCTTAGTTACACTGGCAGAGTCCCTCCACAGCAGTATCTGAATTAGGGTTTGATTGAATAACCAGGTGATGGGAATCTTGGGGGACCACCTTTAGAATTCTGCCTACCAGGTTGTCAGACTACCGCCGTATAATATAAATCACATGAGAGCAGGAGTGTTTTAGTTTTGTGCCGTGCTGTATCTCCTGCATCTAAAAACAGTGCCTGGGACAAAGGAGACCAACAACAAATAAATGTTGGACAAATGTATCTGGTCTCAGGGTTCTTAAAATGAAGATGTGAATTCTACAGAGTGATGCATGAGAAACAGGGGGTGTTCATGCATGAGCACTTTTTTTTTCCTGAGAAGTGGGTCCATACTTTTCATCAAATCTTAAAATGGCTATACCTCCCAATTTGCCTTGGATAATCCTCATTTATGCCTCTTTGCTCAGAATAATTATTCATTGGACCCCACTTACTCTCTCAAAGAGTTCAGGTTTGTACGATAAATTATATGATTATCCTAGATTCTCAAAGGTGTCCATGGTCCAACCAAAGTTTAAACTCAAGGTCTCTTCAAGCTTTCATGCAGTACACTGTTTAAACTTACACAAACAGAATTCTTTTTTTTCTAATAAAACATACATGTGCTCCCTTGAAAACACATGTGAAGGATTTTTACAATTAAGACAAAGACCAAGAAGCAGATCGTGACTCTCAAAACCCACCAATTAACTAGCTCACCAAACCACCATGCTGCCTCAGATTATAAATGAGAAATGGCAGTGGGTATGAAAACAAATATGACACAGAGAATTTGGCGACACCGCCTTAGATGTGATCCTGCGTCCCGTCTGTTCAATGAGATAGCAGAGCACTTTGTGCACCTAACATTACTTAGAAATACTTGCACCAGAGAATTCTTGGTTTAGAAGATATTTATAATACTAAGACTTTAATCATTTTAACTGTGTTTATGCCTTGGATATATGACTGATAAAAATACAGAATATTTAATAACTATAATTTAAAGCTGAATACAAGGAAAATATGTCAGTTGTCTCAAAGACTTTCTCCTGTATTTCTAATACAGCTGTGTATTGGAGAAGATTAACTTGATTAGAAAATCTGATGGGTATTCCTTTTTTATTCGATTTTCTTGTCTTCATTTTTTGCTTTTATAAAAATTTGGAGTTTTAGTCACTTACTCTTGGAGAAATTTGATTATGGCCTTACTGCCTGATTACCAGCTCCATCTGCAAATTTAAGGGCAAAAGATGGCCTCCATTGAGAAAACTGATTATGTCTAAATGATTAAGGAGTTAAAGGGACTTTTAATGTTTTATAAATTTGCCTTCCCTCCACCCCACCCCCAAAATGCTTCCTTTAGATAAGTTTTTTAAACTTCCGTTAAATGCAAATAGTTTCTAATCAGCCACTCAAAGCAAGGAATCTGCATGTATGTTATGTTTTAGCTGTAAAAAAAAATGCATCTGCTGAGATTATAAATTCTATTTCAAGTTACACTAACTGAGCAAGATACCTCAGGAAGAATTCAGGAAAAAACAAACATGTCTCTTACTTTAAGCACATGATTCCTACAAGATCCTCTTTTCTTCTTGGTCCTATTGCCCCCCTGACATGGTCATTTTTACCAGTCTTTGACTGTAGACATCCTTTTCCCTTCATGGTCAGAATCAATCCGCATTCTACACTGGAGACCCCAGATGAGCACTTGCTCATTTTCAGTGTTCTAAGGACACAGCCCTAAATGCCCCTAGCTACAGCTGATCAATCCCTGGGATTGATAAGACAAACCATTTATGAGGAGGAAAAAAATAAACCCTCTTCCAACTGTGAATCCCAAGAGGTAGGATTGTGAATGGGTTAAACCCACACGTGGCCAAGACAGCTTTGCAATCCTGTGATATACGACAGTTCCTACCAGGTCTGGAGGTCTCTGAAGGTGACCTGACACAGTGTTAAAACAAAGAAACTGACAGAGAATAATTCAGAAGGTTTTCTTCCGTGCCTCAATACATCTTCTTCAAAAGCAACTGCTGAAGGAATAATAACATCACAGGCAGAGGAAAAATGCTGTCAGTTTTGTAAACTGGGGGTGGTGTCCCGGCTTCACGATGAATTGCCGACCAGTAAGCGCATCAGGAATCATCACCTGAACCTGGCCCAACCCATTCTTCTTCTTCTCTCCTTCTCTCTCCCCTACAGCTACCTTTTTAAAAAATTGTGGTAAAATACACATAACACAAAAATCTACCATTTTAACCACCGTTTAAGTGTACAGTTCTGTGACATTAAGTGCATTCACACTGTTGGGGTATTTTAACCACCATCCAGACACAGAACTCCTTTCATCTTGCAGAACTAAAACTCTGTGCCTATTAAACAAGTGTTCCCCATTCCACCCCACAACCCACACCTACCTTCTTAAATTTACTTATTTATTTAAAAACCTCTGTTTCTAAAACTCAGGGGAAGATTGGTGGATACGTCCAGTATGTATATCTTTTCCTTCTGAAATGGTCTTTTAAAAATAAGCTTAATCTAGCACCATCTATTACCATATCAGTCAGGACTATTTTTGTTTCCCAGCTCAACTCAAAGTTTTAGGAAGTAAGAATGAAAAAAAAAGAAAAAAACTATGCTAACTGTTTCATGTAACAGTGGAAAGGGCAGAAGTACATCTGAGGCTTTAAGACAAGAAAAATAATTCAAAGATCTTTCAGACAATGTCTGTAGGAAACTCCCTACCATCTCCAGTTTCTGCTTCTCTCCCTGTGTTGCCTTTGTTTGCTCTCATGGATGTTATCAGAGGCGTGAGGTCATATTGCTCCCCAGGGGACATCTGGCATGTCTGGAGACATTTTTGGTTGTCACAACTGAGTGATGCTACAGGAATTGAATGGGTCAATGTCAAGGGAGCTGTTAAACATCCTACAATGGCCAGGACAGTCTCCCCAAAAAAGAATTTTCAGGCCCCAAGTATCAACAGCTCTGAAGCTGAGAAACCCTCATCTACTCCATCCTACTCCTTCTGTATATTCAGTAATAGGAAATCTTTAATTTTCAGGCTGCTTGTCTGGTGGTCTCACCATCAAAGAAAGACTGAAATTTCTTCCTAGTTTCAAATTTTTTTAGCTCTCCAGGATGGCTTCTAAATAGACTTATTTGAGTCAACTGCCACTCAACTTCAATCAAGAAGGGAAGGGCCACAGGGAGGTAGGGCCTGGGATGGCCTCTTGAAGCCCCCTTCCTTGTATGGATGCCATCCTCAGAGTGGGAAAATTGCAATGACCTGGGTAGACATTCCAAATAGTGTGTACCACAAAATAGAGCTTTCTCAGTGTAACTGTACTTTAAAAAAAAAATCTTAGTGTTTGCTCTTTCTTTAGCAAATTCTCTAAAAAATCTATAACTGGAGTAGTTACCATACTTAGGAGTTTCTTGTAACCAGCTAAAGTGTTTAATCATCTAGTTTTAAGCAGAAATCATTCCCCTAACACATAAATTAAGTAATGAGATATGCAAAACAGAGGGGAAAAGCATAGATATATATAAGGTTCACTTTTGAAATTGGCAAAAATAATGAATCTTCATGTCTGCAGTGATAAAGCTGGACTCTTCTCCTCTTAGCAGCTCCATCTTCTGTTAGATCTCTTGCAGATCTGCTGAAATTAGATGTCAGTGTAAATTATGGTGCAGGCCGACTTACTAGCCAAGGCTATGAAGGGTAGACACATAAAAACAAGGTGCCATTGAATGTAATTGCTTCTGATCTTAAAATTCTTAAGTGACAAAATTGATGCTGATGTGGTATCTGCATCAGGCAGTCCCTTTAATTGATACTGACTCACTTGGGGACACTTTTTTTTTTCTGACTGGCTTTAGTTTTTTCTTCCTAATTGTAACATTCCAGAACAGGAAGTCAGCAGCTTATAACTTGGATAGATCACAGGGGCAAACGATAGTATTCGATGGTAGGTAGAGGAAGTGGGGCTGTGCAAACTTCTTCCGTGGCCCATGGTCCTGTAAAGTCTGAAGGGAGAAAATGAATCTGTGCAAGGAGCATTTGGAGATAATGCTTGGAAAGAAGTTAGCACTTTCTTGAGCCTTGTTAAATTAGGAAGAAAGCCCCATTTGCAAACATTTCCTTTCTTGTCTATTCCAATAAGGAGAAAGAGGAAAAAGCATGACCCACGGGGGGAGGAAGGAGATGCATGGTTCTGTCTGCTCATTTAAATACTTAACAAGCCACAGGGAAAAAAGAAGGCATCCCATTCCACTGTGCATAACATACGTCAGTAAGTCCTAACAATAAATCATACCATGGACGGCTTGTGAACACTGCTCAGCCTCCTGCGAGATATTTCGCTTGTTCTTGAGCCAAAAAAGCAAACAGTCCAACTGTCTATCTAATATTTGTTCTTCCCGTGCCATGAGAAACAGTTTCCAGAAAACAGAAAGGATAATTAGTTAATTCTTACCCTGCCTTTATAGCAAAGTTATAATTGCCTCTCGAAGTAACAATTTTGTTATCTTATAGAACTTCTTTGAACGAAAGGAGAATATTTCAGTAACATGTTTAGGTTTAGCAACACTATAAATTCTGAAGGAAAAGATAAGAAGCTGCCTTTATGCTTTATATGGATCAAGTTAACAAATGTTGCCTGAAGATGAAGGTCTCTAGGGGACTAATATTGAGTATTTGGCTATTCATTGGATGAAAATCTAGTGAATGAGATTTTTTTTCTGCTCTATTATGCTTACATTTGATTGAAACTGCAGAGTAATATGTTTTCAAATATTTCCAAAAATCCACCTAACTGGCTATTTGGGGAAATAGTTGTGTCATTTGGATTGTACTTATCAAGGGCAGAAAATGAGTCCTATGTAAGAAATTGGAAACTTCAAAGCAGGTGTTTTTTTCTAGAGTCTTCCTGATTCTGGAGCTCAACTGCAAGGGATTTTGTAGCTGTTCCCACCCAAACTATGACTAGTGCCAGGTGATGAATACATTTCCCTGGGTCTCTCCAGTCTGATGAGGGGTAGAAGTGAGAAGGGCAACAAAGAGGCAGGCAGGGGTAAAATGAAGTTACACTACAAAAAATACAATATTGTTTGGATCTGGGACTCATCTATTATTGCCTGATACGTATTACCCTAATGGCTGCCCCACTTCACCCCTGCCTCCAATTATTCCGGAAATCCAGAGGAAAGATCCCATATGTTTAGAAATCAGCCCTCCTGACCATCAAAGGGCACCTGGTTTTCCCTCCTCCCCGGCCCCCACTCTCTTGAGAAAATGTTTAAGGTCTCTGTAGCCCAGTCTGGTGCCTGACATTTCTGACACAGAAGGCGCTCCACGGCATCCAAGCCCCACAAGGTACTAAGCCAGTAATGAGAAGGAATCTCCCAGCTAGTTGGCCCCAAGCCTTGTCTCAGCCGCTGTTGCATCGTGAACCTCTGTTGACGATGAGGGTCCTGACCTCTGTGCAAGGGTGGCGCCTTGTGCAGCTTCGAAAGGTACCAGGGATATTTCTCACAGATGGTGGTACCTCCAGTGCTTGTTCTGCTGGGTCCAGAAACTGGTCTTGGCAATCTGGGGACTGCATCAATTCTGGGAGTCTGGACCATTAATATGCCACAGCTGTGCTATGTTCTCCAGAGCACCTGAATACACAGAAACACACTGGGTTCTGCCCTCAGATGCAACGATGTCCTCTCCCCCTATGTGTGGCGCTATGTCATGTCTATACCAAAACAGAGATGTTTCATGTTCCCAATATTTTACTTGCCAAGAAATGGTAAGGAAAGACACATAGCAGACTGATATCTCATTACCCCTCATCACGGAGCCCTAAGCATTAATATTAGAGCAAATTCTGAGGCACTGACTCTCCACTGAGAAATGGTTCTCCCATGAAGGTCCTTTGTCCCCAGCACAAGTTGACTCTTAGTGGTTCCTGTATCAGAGCATCATGTTGAAACCCCGTGGAGAATGTAGGTTAGGCTTCATCCACAAGACCTGAAGAAAGTGCTCTCTAGTCCACCTGAAACTCAATATTTAAATTTTTAAAAAAATTATCTTCATTACTGTGCGTGTGCAGAAAAACACTAACAAACAGTGAAGGGCTCATAAGAAGTTAAGTGAAAGGAAAACAGAAAAAAAACCCAAAAAACAACTAAACAGAAAGGAAATCTGAAAAACTACATCTCAATACAGGAAGAATGGAATTCTGGGATCCTTGAAACCAATTGTGTTTAAACCAACCTCACAATCTGTCACTCTCGCTCTCGCTCTGACACACAAACACACACATCATTTGGCTTCTAACCATGCCTGGTATTTACTTCCTTATTTTTTTCTTTTTCATTCAAACCATTCTCTTTTGTACCTCCAATGATAAGAAAAACCAGCTATGTTTTTTCCCCATTTTCTACCCTCTCCCTTTTCCCATTCAAACAATACCTTTCATTTCATTACTCTCCTGGTAAGGTACAGATACCCTATTAAACTATTAGGAAAGAAGGTATAAAATTCAAAGTAACCTTCCAAGCTGTAGAATAATCATAACAAAGAAATTAAAATATTAAGCATCAAAGAATTTCACATACTGAATCACTAAAACTAGGGGGAAGGAGCTAACATCTTTTCTGGGAGGAGGCGACCTCACAATGTGAAAATTCTCCTGCTTCAAGAATAACTGAAGAAAAGGAATTATGTTTTAAAGAACATGATATAAGTAGAATGGTGTTTGTTTCTTCGGGGGAACTATTTTTTCCCATGAAATAGATGCAGAATTAAAGCCTGAAGAGCTTGTGCACACCTCTGCTTTCTTTCTCTAAAAATGCCTACCTCCATTTTAGTCGTTTAAATCAGGCACACATTTTTTGACACAGGATGGTTCAAGCAGGACTAGAAGACTAAGCATTCAGTGACCTGAGATGGGTGCCCTCTTTCTGCAAGGTATAATACAGTTTCTTCAAACTGATAATTGTCACCAGAAGGAATTCGTATTAAAACCTTAACCTTGCTCCAAAATCCTCTCTGTAAAAGCCTATAATTTGTGCAACCTGATGTATCTGACTGTCAGGAACAGATATATTGGCCTTACCTGCTCCCGAAACAGAGGACACTCACCTGTTCCTCAGTTTTTGTCTCTTAATGATTAGGACTATTTCCATCATCTGTTTCCACTCTTTGCCTCAGACATCCTACTGCTGTCGTTTATCTAAAAGCTGAATACTAACAAGGAGACACGGTTCATGCTGAATTTGAGTTTCCTTTGGGATTTTCACCACCACCACTGAATCCTTCTCCTTTCTCTCTTTCTCCCCTCCCTCTTTTTTAATCTCACCACCAACAGAGCTTAGTGATCCAGTTATAAAACTGATACAGAAAGGTCAATAGGCAGACAAAGCAAACCCAGGAGGTCCCAGGGGCAGCGGACTCCCAAGCTCAATGCCAATTTAATTCCCATTGGAACAGTTACCCCACTATGGAAATTTGAAGCAAGTCCATAGGGTCAAATCCACTCCCAATTACCAACCAGAAGCTAAACTAACATTTTTCATAAAGCAATTTACTGTCTGCCATGGACCTCTGCCAAAGCCCAGACTAAAAAAGACCAAAAAAACCCAGAAAACAAAAAACCTGAAAACATTCCCAATGTTGTTTATATTCAGGTCTGTTTAGCCATTGGTAATAGATGTATTGTCACAAAGGAACCAAGGAATAAGGCTTCAAGACAGGAAGGAGGAAAGAAAGGAGAATGGCAGGTAAAGAAAGAAAAATTGCCCATTTAACAAGCACATGTGCCACTGCCTGTAAAAAGAGGAA
Source organism: Monodon monoceros (assembly GCF_005190385.1). Classification (NCBI taxonomy): domain Eukaryota; kingdom Metazoa; phylum Chordata; class Mammalia; order Artiodactyla; family Monodontidae; genus Monodon; species Monodon monoceros. The sequence continues at coordinate 34,826,577 of NW_021703771.1, forward strand.
AGTCAGAGAGCTCTAGTTTAAAAAAAAAAAGAAAGAAAGAAAAAACAAGGAAAGATTCCCTGAGACAAGACTGAACATAAAACTAAACCGTAAAAATTAAATCAATATTTAAAAAGAATCAACCTGAGATACTTAATTCTTTTAAAAAATTTAAATCAAGGTGAAAGCTACAATTCCATTTTCATGAATATGTTCTAGTATTTTTTTTTTGTTTACAGCTGCAGAAATTTTAAACCACTTACTATCACATTCAATTCTTTCATAATCCTAGGAAACAAGTAAGGTTATTTCTGATAAAATTGACAATCAAAACATAACAGCATATATTTGTTAATAATCTGTCACAAAGTAGGACACAAAGGTGGCTCAACAAGCAAATTATTACATTGAAACTTCATTAAAAAGTTTTAAGATTTAAAACAGCGTTGAAGGCTGTGTTCTTTCAGGCAGCAAGAGTAACTGGAGATATTCGGTGATGGAACCAGCAGTGGAGAGAAGGACTAAGTTCCCTCTTTGAAGAGATTAATTCTCCTCACATGGAAATAACTACAGTATCTAAATGTCACTCAACGGTATATAAGCTTCACTGGCCCATAAAAATATCACTTTCCTATGAATGAAAAATAGGATTAAGATCAAAGAATAAAGGCCATATTATAGAAGTTGGAGATAAATTATTTAAAAATATGTGAGTTGAATAAGCTGAATCCAAATAAAAAGAAATTCATCTATGCTTTGCTTGGAATATGTGTGTGTTTTATTATGCACTATATATTTGCCATTACATTTAAAAATATTAATTTCTGTACCTTTAGCTATTTAGAATTTAGTGAAGCTTAGATACTTTTGATGTAATCTAATTTTTTGCTGATTCTCTGGGCTAGTTACCATGTTTCTAATAAATAAGTTTAGGACTTTAAATAATCTTGGGACTTCTGGTAAATGAATGAAATAAAAAGGAGTTTCAGTTATATAAGACATTCACTGATAATGTGATCACAGATCATGAAGAAGGGCAGCTCTGCCTGACAAAAGGCAAAGCTCTTGAGGTCAGCCCTGGTCTGAGGCCTCCGTGCACCACTCGCTCACTAACTGTGTGGCATGACCAAGTCAAGTCTCCTTTCTGAGACTGGTTTTCCTCATCTGTAAAACTGGAATAATAACTCCCACCTTGCAGGATGTTTTAAGGATGAGGGACAACATGTCAAGTGACCAATACTGGCACTGAGGTAGATTCTTAAAGGATAATAAAGAATAGTTCAGGGCTTCCCTGGTGGCGCAGTGGTTGGGAGTCCGCCTGCCGATGCAGGGGACACGGGTTCGTGCCCCGGTCCGGGAGGATCCCACATGCCGCGGAGCGGCTGGGCCCATAAGCCATGGCCGCTGAGCCTGCGCGTCCAGAGCCTGTGCTCCGCAACGGGAGAGGCCACAACAGTGAGAGGCCCGCGTACCGCAAAAAAAAAAAAAAGAATAGTTCAGATTATCATCCTCATCTTCTTTGAAGAGTATGTTCTACAAAAGTAAAGTCAAACTCTGGTTGCTTGACTTAGTTGGTTAAATGCAAAATTAGGCAGAAGGATGTTGCTTTCATTAACTCTAAGAATAACAAAGTAAGATTCGGAACATTGTCATCACCAGATCATCAGTTCAGAACCATTAAAAATCAGCATTTATCAGCACTTCAAACACAGAGATGCCACCCCTCCAAATCTGTTTAATACAGAAAGCTTCAAATAAATCATAAGATTTAGTAAGTCTCAAGATTCACCAGTTATCCCTGATTATTTAGCAGTTAAAATATTTAATTAAATCATTCATTTGGTATAGACATATGTATAGTAATTCTATATGAATATATGTATAATAATTCAATTAAAACGAAAATCTTTAAATTAAAAAAAAATTTACCAGTTAATATTGGCATATGCTGGGAAATAAGCTGACGTCATTAAATCCAGGGGTTATGAGTTGTTTAGTTATATCCTCAGAGTTTTGTACACCTTATGTCACATAGTAGGTGCTCAGTAGTTGTTTATTGTTGAATTAACCAGAAGCAGAAATGGAAAACTATAGAATATCAGAAACATCACTGATGTAATACCTTCATATTGACTCATGGTTTCATTTTTAGTATTTCATGGATTCAGCATTCAACAGATATACTTACTAAATGCTTACCAATGTATGAGGCACTGTGCCAGACCAGGAAGACGGAAGTGAGCAAGACAGGCAGGTCTTAAATGAGATAGTGCACCAAATAGTGCAGTGCCTAGCACACAGGAAGCTCCCAGAAAATAAATGAGCAGCAGAAGTCACAAAACAGGCATGAAGAGATCCATGCCAGTCTCTCTCTCTCCCTCTCTCTCTCACTCTCTCTCTCCCCATATATGTATATTACATATATGTATACACGTAACACATACCTAAAAACTTCAACATCTGACTCTATCATCCAGAAATCCACAAGAAAAAACCAAAGTTTTGTCAAAGTATTTTTTGCTTCACTTTATTTTTTTCTGCAAACTGTGGGCTACTCATGAAAGAGCCTTTCAAATTAATGCAAAAGTAGTTGCTGCCATCAAAGACTCTCCAAGAGTCTTCAAACTTCCTGTAAATTGGCAGCATTCTGCTCAAGCTGTTTAGTTCCCACAGAAGCGAGTCTTTGAAGCTGACAAGGTGTTCATAGACGAAGCAGTAGTTTTGCTAAAAAACCATTACTTTTGTTTTACTCCAGACCTAGTTAAGCCTGATTTGCAAAGAACAAAGCCTGAGTTTCCTAAACCACTGCTGGGCCACTGCAAGACAGACTCCTTCCTACTGAGCGATGGCCAAAGGCTCCCCATGCAGCTGCTGAAGTCTATCGATGCACACTGTACGTCTCTGCCTCTCATTGTCCTGTCTTAGGTAGCTGAGTATAAGACCAAGCTACTCTATCGAAGGATCACCAGCCAACACAATGAAAACACACTCCCCTCCCACGACCAAGCTTTGGAAAGCAACACGGGGCTAAGTGTGTGAGCAAAGGAGGCACAAAAACCTAACTTCAAGACTGAGCATCAGCTTCTATACTGATAATAATATAAATAGCTACCATTTACTGTGTGCTTCCAAGTGCCAGACACTGTACTAAGTGCTTTATATTCATTACCTTACTGACATACTAGAAAGAATGCCGGGATATGCCAATGAGTAGACCTGCTTCATCACTTAGCAGTTTGTTGGGGAAAACACTTGTTCTGCACTCTTGCTGTTTCCTTCCACCCAAAGGGATCTTTGTCCTCCGGTCCTCCTCACTGCCTCACTTAACCATGGGAACGGATGGCTACCTGGTTGGTGAAGTGAGTAGGGGAAAGTGAGAATTCAAGGCCAAACACCTGCTCTTTTTCTCTTTCTGGAAGGGACCCACCAGCAGAGAGCGTAGCTTCTCTGCTCCGTCATGCCCTACCTCTTACGGCCCACCACCCCCATTTGGAGAGGCCTGCCTAGGCTAGCAGGGCTATGCCTCAGCTTTGTTCTTAGCAGGTTCAGTTGTCCACAGAAATGAGCCACATTCATAAACATGGTATTTTGATTTTCCACTAGCTGACATTTTGGCTTCCTTTTCAACAGGTTCAGCATTTGGGAAAGGAGTGCTGATACTTTAGAGGACATGCACAAAAGTTTTATAATCTTTCAGTGCCTTCATTTTCTTTTCTGTAAAATGGGAACAGTAGTACCTATCTCATTTTGAATTGTGACCATAAATGAGATAATACCTGTGGAGTAAGTGAAAGGCATATAGTAAGCACATAATAAACACTAGCAATTACAATTAGTGATCTTGTTGCCATTATTATTTTTATCGTTTGACTAAATGGCCTGCCAGATCTATTCCTCTCCTGATACTCTACAGATTTCTGTAATATTAAAGTTACTTTATCTTTGAGCAAGTCACTTTCTGAGACTCAAAAAAGGTAATAATAATAACAGTATCTGGATCACAGGATTTACCTGAGAATTATATTTGAAAAAATACATGTTTAGTGCTTAGTCACAGTGTCTGACATATTAGTGCTCAATAAATGATTAGTATTATTTTATTTTTATTATGAATCATTTCATTCTTCTCACTCTAATCTCTTCCATGTCTACTGTGTAACAGTATTTAATTTAATCTGGTCTCTCATAAGTAACACACGGATTTGTTTCTTATACCTGTAGGGTTTTATCTTTGTCTAGATCCCCCAAATCCACTCTCCATTTGTCTAATTTTAATAGAGTATAGCATTGTCCTTTTTCCAGTATAGAAATGTGGAATGTTTGCTTCAAAAAAGAGAGGATAATAATGAATTACATACCCTTTAGTTTTAGAGACTTTGGCAGTGCAGCTCACATGCCAACCAGATGCTTTTTACTAGATTATGGTCACCAACACCCAACAAATAATGAATAAAGAAAGAAAAATACATGTAAACATCAAGTATAAAAATGGCAAAGTAATGAAAGCCAAGTTTCCTCTCATTTCATCAGAATAACTTCTCTGAGGTCATGACATTTTAAGCATTTTCTAGAATGAATTTTAACCCAGTGCTAAAGGCAGCACAGCTTTGTATTTCTTGCTGATAAGTAAAAAGTATGTTGAATATTTTCGAGTCTCGGTATGGTCATTATGAGTTATAGCACATACACAAACATACAGAGTAGGAAAGCATGTTCTCCCTGAATTGAATTGAACTAAAAGACATGTATTTTTAGCAGTTCTGTAGAAAGTACACTAAATCTTCAAAACACAGAAGGGGAAATAAATATCCTATCAATCCTCACTCTGAAAATGATTTGAATTCAACCTGAAGGTTTTAGTAAGACTTCAACACTACAAAAACTTATGTTGGTCTTCAATGAGACACGTTCAAATAGAGATGATTGACTTTTCACTTAAAAGTACAAAAATTTTAAGTAAATTGGAAAAGCTTGATGTTCTCAGTGTAAACACATTTCCATGTCATCAATCACAGTTTATATCACTATGAATATTTTGTGAGGGTTGGCTTCAAAGAAGAGTTATTTTAAATATATACCTATTAACATATTTGATAAACTAAAACTCTTGTGACCATATATATTTGAGGAATTCCCTCACCATTGCCTGGTAAATTGTGCCAGACTGTAATTACAGGAGGTTCATTCTATTATAAGGATAAGAAATTCTTTTGATATAAAGTTAAAAATAACATGATATGAAACTTAATACCTCCATGTTCAGACATTTTGAAAATAGACTGGTAAATCACCTTCATTTGTTTAATCTTTCTCAGTCCTTGCTGTGCCCTCAAAGAAAACAATAGACATATCTCTAAATAGAAATAGAAATATAGAAATAACTTTGAAATAGAAATAACTTTGTTATTTCTATAATAACAAAGTCTATAGAAATAACTTTGTTAAAGAGACCTTCTCTGTAAACCAGAGGAAAACTATTTGGAAGTAAGCCAGGTATCTTTTCTTTTTCCTCAAATTAATTCTGTCCATGAAATGATGTAATAAGAACAATAGTTGCATGCTAGTTTAAATATTAATATTATCTAAATATCTGGGTTGAACTGTTCTTTAATATTACAAAATAATTCTAAACTGGGAGAATAAGTCATAAATATAACTAAGAAATTTTACATGTTGAGTAATAACGGCACACTAAGATTTATAGACATTAAATCTCTTATAAAACAACAATAAATAAAACCATTAGATATCATAGTAAAAGGAAGCAAGATAATACAGTATACTCTATATCCTTGAAATATAATATATAAAAAGTTACATACACAGTTAAACAGCAAAAACAGTAAGAATGCTGAAAGCTTTTGTTTCAATAAATTAAGGAAGGAATGTTTAGATTTTTACCTTACAACAGTCACCAAAAAAAAAAAAAAAAAATTGCACACGACTTAAAATTTTAAACATATAAAATAGAGCCAGAAAAAAAGAAGAGAATTAAAGTAAAGTTTTCTATGCCAACTGCCTCTTGGCTGTGCTGGAGTAATCAGCCTCAGACATGCTTTCCTACCATAAATAGCTTAAAACTTGGCAAAATGTATGAGGTAGCTGTTTTCAGGCACTGGACAACAATGAATACAAACCTGTGGTTCTGGAAGGAAGGGAACATATGATCTGAGCCTCATGGTGACCTCAGTTTTCTTCTGGGGGCAGATCATGGAGATGAGGCCGAGGCAAAAGGCAGCAGATAATTTGAGATGAAGAAGCAGAGATGAGAGTTTGTAAATTCCACGAACTGGGAGATTAGGATTGACATATATACACCACCATGCGTAAAATAGATAGCTAGTGGGAACATGCAATAAAGCACAGGAAGCTCAGCTCAGTGTTCTGTGACAATCTAGATGGGTGGGATGGGGGGAGGGGGAGGTCCAAGAGGGAGGGGATATAGGTATACATAAAGCTGATTCACTTCATTGTACGGCAGAAACTAACACAACATTGCAAACAATTATACTCCAATCAAAAAAAAAAAAAAAAAAAAGAGTTTGTGGATTCTGAAGAAGCTATAGTTTGCAGGGCATATTGCCAGAAGGGTAGGAGCTAGGCAAAGGTGTCCTCCCAGAATTCTGTGTAGGTTCTTTATAGATCCTTAGCTAAGGGTTGGACTATAGCCCAAGGTGGGACTCTGAAAAGTCTACAGACTGTGTGGGGCTGAGAGTTTAGTGGATATACTGGGGTACACAACCCTGGTAATTACGGGAGGTCTAACCCAGCCAGATTAGAGGGATCTTACCAAGACATCACTAATTCCTTGAGACTCCAGAAGGATGATTACTTAGGAATAAGAATCATATCTAGAGAAAAGAAAACGCCGTAGGATCGAGGACAAAACTGAATAACCCACTCTAACAAAGAAAAACTAAAACCTGACATCATAGAAGGTATTCAACAGTGGTTTCACTCCGAGCCAGAAGAAAACTGGGTACAGAAAGGCAATGTAATTCTGGTTATCTACAACTATCACCAAGAATGCCTAGCATATGATCCAAAATGACAAGATTCACAAAGAGAGAGGAAAATGTAATCCCTAATCAAGGGAAACAGAAACAGTCAATAGAAACAGAAATAGGCACCCAAGATCATCCAGATGTTAGAATTAGCAGCAAAGACTTTAAAACAACTATTATTAATTTGCTCAAATACACAAGATTGGCATAAAGAGTGAATAGATAAATAGTCTCAACAAAGAAATTTTAAAAAGAACTAAATGAAAATTCTAGAACTGGAAAATACAATGAAATGTATTTGTAAGGATAATTGTATTTCATACAATTAGAAATGAAAAATGCAATGGAAGCGGCAAAAATTAGATTGAAGACTGCACAATAAAGGGTTAATTAACATGAAGAGAGATCAACAGAAATTAATCAATCTGAAAACAAAGAAGAAAAAATTGTGGAAAAAATAAAGAGCATAAGTGACTTGTTGATTATGTATCCTAATTTATATACCCAATTCTAAAAGGTATGTAGTGATATTCACGGTTTTAATTTGCAATTTTCTAATGGCTAATGATGTTGAAATCTTTTCATGTGCTTATTTGTCATCTATATTCATCTTTCATCAAATGTCTTGTCATGTCTTTCACCTGTTTTCTAATTAGGTAGCTTGGTGTTTTACTGTTGATTATTGAGAGTTCTTGATTTATTCTAGATACTTTGTCAGATATGTGATTTGCAAACATTTTCTCCTTATATGCAGTTTGTCTTTTTATCCTCTTATCAGGATATTTTGCAGAACAAAATATTTTTCATTGTGATAAAGTGCAATTTATCAGTTTTTCCTTTTATAAACCATACTTATAGTGTCAAATCTAAGAAAACTTAGCTTCTCCCTAAATTCTGAAGATTTTCTAGGTTGTCTCTAAAATTTTTATAACTTTACGTTTTACATTTAAGCCCATGATCCATTGGACTGAATATTTGTACAGGCATACCTCATTTTATTGTGATTCACTGTAGTGCGCTTTACAGATACTATATTTTACAAACTGAAGGTTTGTGGCAACCTTGCCATTTTTCCAACAGCATTTGCTCCCAAGCCATAAATCATGTGTGAAGGTAGAAAAAAGAATATTTTCAATCACGCAAGTTTTCAAAAACCTTACCTCCAATGCATCCTTTTTTGGGAAAATTTCTAGAGGATATGTTCCACTAAAAAGATGAACAAGGAATAAGAAGATAGTGGGTCCAGAAATTGGAGGATCCAAAGGAGGAGATGGGTGAAAGGAATCCTCAGGATGACAGTAAAGATGATACTAATATGACAGCTGAGAGATTTATACTTGTGGTACAGTTGGGGATGAATTAAGGACACATATTGAGAAAGCAAATAAAGAAGCCAGTTGAATATGGAAAACAAAAAGGTGTGTAAGAGTAACAATGTAATCAGAGTATGAATATAATTGTATAATCATAACAATATAAATACCGAATACTGATCTAGCAATATTTTTTTATTTGGGATGATGGAAAGTGTACGTGTGTATGTTGGAATGGTGGTGAAAGAAAGCTAGTCTTTATCACTACAGATAATGACAAAAAAAATAAAATCAAGAAGTAGCATTATAATCATATTAATTAGAGATCAAGAAGTAAAAACTAAAAGAAACAGCTATAATAATTGAAATTTGTTGTCTCTAGAAAAAGGGAAGGGACAGAGAGGCGCAAATGATCGCTATTTTTCATAATTAACCTTGTAGATCTGAAGTTTACGTAAACTTTTATTTTCAAAGATTAAAAAATAAATTATAAATTATATTAAAAACAAGTAAATAAATAAAAAACAAAACCAACAAATGAACAAAAAAAAACAAACTCATAGATACAAGGAACAGATCAGTAGTTACCAGAAGGGAAAAGGGTTAGGGGGGTAGGTGAAATGGGTCAAGTGGGTCAACTGTATGGTGATGGATGATGGTGGTGATCAATCTGTAGTGAATATATATGTTAAACTACAATGCTGTACACCTGAAACTTATACACTAAAAATGTTTAGTAAAGAATGATGGGAACATTAACAACCACAACTGAACATACAAATGTTTCTTCTATTCCTTGAGTTCCTTTTAGAGAAGCAAGTATGAGGCATGAAGACTGCCTCTTCCCCTTCTCATGCCCAGGTTAGATATCACTAGCCAATCACCAATCCCTTTCCTGAAGAGCTTGGACATTGCTTCATAACCCTTCCTAGCAGAGCACGCCAATAATCACCATCAATCAGAGTCAACACGCCTTAGTCCATTATATTTCCAACACTTGAATGAAACTTTTGCGTATAAAACATTTATAAATCCTTGCAACACAATTGATGAGTACTGCTGTGTTCATTTTGCAAATAATGAAACTGACGTTTATTGTAGTAAGTATAGAAGCAAGATATAATCTCATTTTTCTTAGACTCCTAGCTTATAGATACATACCGCTTCCCTTAAAATCCACTTTGCACAGTCCCACACCTGCTCTTGAAATGAAGCAGGTGGCAGTCTACACAACAAAGCCTTCTGAATACCTAGGTGCCTCTGGGACACCCAGTAAAGATTTCTAGTATGCAATTTGACATATAGGTCTGTGGTTCAGGAATACTACAGGAGCTCCATGGGAGTCATGAGCATGCAGGTGGTGGTTGAAGTTAGGTGTAGATGCGATCACCAAGGGACAGCTATAGAGTGAGAAGAGAGGGCAGGAGAGCAGAAGAGAGCATACTGAGAAGTAGGATGTGCACATGGCTCATTTAAGCAGAGGGAACTCAAAGACTTGTCTGGGAGCTGTTGGGAAGAGACGTTCTCTTTCACTGAGTTTGGACCACAGGTCACCAGGTGGAGCCTGGTAGGAGACCAGTGCCCTGTAAAGCACACCCAAAATGTGAAGAGATCAGTGTTGCAATCAGACCTACCCCTGGGTTTCGCAAGTACGTGAGCCAATAACTTGTTTTGTTTTGTTTTAATCTAAGTCAAAGGGTATTGAGATTTCTGATACTACACCTGAAGATGCTGACAATTTCTTACCAAGATGTTGAAAGTACCAAAAGACAAAACCTATGAAAAAGAAACCATATGAATTTCTGTCACATATACTTTCCATCATCATTAATTAACTGTTCTTCAATGACCCTTCAGTTGTGAATTCCAGACTTTCCACAAACCGTAACACTATCTTAAGCCAGCTATGCACGAGCTACTTGGATATCATTTTTCTTCCCTGTATAGATCATGTCCCACCTAGATGAAGGATGCTGAAGATTATCCTATGTTATCAGACCATGAACAGCCTGAAGAAAAAGCCCACAGTTTAAGCATTTTATTCATGTTATTACTGACTGAGTCTGTTACTACAGTATCCAGCACATTGTAGAAGCACCATATGGGCTTGTAGAGTGAATATGACTTCAGAAGTTGTTCCTTATGTGCTGCACACATTATCCATTTAAGATAAGATTTCTAGGCTGCAAAGGAAAGTCCTATACTTTTACAGACAGACTTCCTATGCTTCATGTGTATCTGACTGATGCCAATGTTTTCATACATTATACCTAGATTGTTTGACATAACTGCATAAATGTCATTATAGAAGCTATAATTGAGGATTTGAAACACCCCTCAGATTTCAGTGTCTAAGATAAAACCATGATGCATCTTGCCAGGCCCAGTGATTTCCTTTTGCTCTTTTACAACGCTGCCAGTATGTGTACTAAAGTCTTTTATGATATACAGCTTGCCAGGTGTAGCTGAATTAATTTTGTTCAGATCTCACAATTGTGCTTTTCTCTCATTGGTATTCACTCTAATGAAGACCTACGCTCTGTGTTAATTTTCAATCCCCCAGGTTCACTGTTATAAAGTGAATCTAACCCGTGGTTGGCCATTAAACACCTGTGCTTAAATCATGGGCTTCTTGCCTCTTCCCTTTGGAATAATTTCTGGATTAGCATTACATTCGGAAAATTCTGAATTTTACTTGATATCTAACCTCATGATCTTAACCTTTACTGACCAAACAGGCAGACTTTGGCATTAAGATTGAACAAAGCTGGTAAGTAACAATGTCAACAGAGTTTATTCTTTTTGGTGACACAGAGCTAAACGCACGCATGCTCTCTAAAACACATTGTTTGATCAGGAAGAAAGCAAAAGCATCTAATCTTTCATCACAGTGCCCTTCAGAAACATCAGCGTGTGTGCATAGATATGCTGTTATCTTTTGAAACTAATAAAAATCAGTCACTGAGGAAATGTAGTAACATCCATTAAAGGCAGAGCTGTTCGCAGTCCGTGGGGCTTACCATGAGTGGAGGTGTACAGTGAGGAAAATCTTGCCAGGCGGAACCCAAGGACTATATAATCTTCTTCACGAAAGCTGGAAAAGCTAGTTTTTGGGCAATGTGACATTCCATAGGATACATTCAGGTTAGTACTCTCATGAGGGGAAAAGCCCATAAACCAAAAGTTTCAAGCAGAGCATGATTTTGGAAAGGACAGAGACTAGTAAACTACATTCTATTGGATGCAGTAATGTTTCTTCCAACATGAAATTACAGGCTATTTTACAGAATGAACAATAATCCAAGCGAGAGATAAGTCTTATTAGATTAAGAAAATGGAAATGATTTTGTACTTTTCCCAATAAAATATGAATTATTAAAAATCCCATGAGGTTATTCATGTCTTTATCTGAATGTCAGATGCTAAGAAAATCAGAGGCAATATTTTAAAAATAAATTTCACTGTTCTCAGAAATCCACTTAGTGGATGAAAAATGAAATCTGGGTCTGTATCTTCTTGCTTGTGTTTCCTATACTGATAACCACATCATGTGCTTCAGGTAATAAATGCTACATTTATACAGATGTAATGATAATTGACTGATTAAAAGGCCCAGTTCAGATGTCATCTCTGCCATGAAGTCCTCCCTCATTTCACTTTCCTCACGTTAAAGATTCTATACCACAGCCCTTGGTTCTCTCATTGGTCATGTTCTAGAACTCTGTCTTGGAAAAAGACTCTATCTTCGTCATTTTTGCACTACCACAATATTTTACACACCATAGGTGCAGACTCAGTACATGTAGGCAGAATGAAATTATTGAAAAAATAACCATAACCTCACCCGTTTGTATTTAAATGTCAGCTTTCATTTTTTCATAAGTTGGTATTTCAAATGCTTCTGAAAGATCTCTGGAAAAGGGAAATAACTTCAAAGAGAAAAACAATCTGAAGATAACACTAGAGCAAGGATCTACCACAAGAATCATCACAAACTGCTACTCAGCAATAGTATTTTACAGATAAACTGAAGGCCAGTAGCTTGTTTCAAGCAACTCAGTGGCAGAATTGGAACCCAGTGCTCTGACTACTATATTGGGGCACTCTGTTTTTTTTTTTTTTTGCAATACGCGGGCCTCTCACTGTTGTGGCCTCTCCCATTGTGGAGCACAGGCTCAGCGGCCACGGCTCACGGGCCCAGCCGCTCCGCGGCATGTGGGATCCTCTCGGACTGGGGCACGAACCCGCGTCCCCTGCATCAGCAGGCGGACTCTCAACCACTGCGCCACCAGGGAAGCCCTATTGGGGCACTCTTCACCCTACTCTGGTGATGCTGAAACATGTAAATCTTATTAGGACTTGGAGTGTGCATTTTCTTTTATTTTTTTTGTATCATTTTCATGCCATCAACATTTCATTCCTTGTATGGGCTCAATGTGTCTTTTTCCCAGCAATACAGAAACCGGAAAAAAATGAATAGATGAATGAAATGGAAATGAATGCTTTTCTGTCAGTAAGCTCTTCTTGGTATTCCCTTAAAATGTTCTTTTACTTTTAAGCTGTCCATAAAAATGTGCATTCCCTATCTCCCCAGTTATTTGAAGACAGTGGTAATGTCATATACCTGTTTCTATCACCGTATCAGCCGGCACTGTGGTATGGCTCCAGGACTGTAATAGGCACAGAGGGTCATAGAGGAATTTCATAGAAGGCAAATTAAGCACATATTGAATACTGAGGGGAGGATTAAAAATGACTAAAGCTCAGCTTTGAGGAAATTACCCATAATTTGATCAGAATAAAATCTAATTTTAAAAATGGACTTAGTTTCAGTATTTATGAAAGTTTTGTGCCTTTGGGTTTGGTTTACTTTTCTTTAAAAAAAAAAAAAAGGAATTACCTATAGCAAAAAGTAGGACATGAGACACTGTTATCTTTCTCAGTGCTGAGGGTCTCTAAAGCATTTACTCCAGCTACCTTAAGGCAGAAAGGAGCAGTGGTCAAGACGACCAAACAAGATATCACATGAACATGCTATAAACAACATCTGGCAGAAAGCAGTCTCTCAACAAATATTCAGCATTATTATGAGAGACCAGGGGAGAACAAGACAGGCACAGCCTTATGCCTCACAGAGCTTAAACGCTTCTGCATGTGTTACTAATTTTACCTTGGAAATTCAAGGTTAAACCAAATGTAGTAGTATTATTTACTTTATATTTAAAACTAAAAGGAATTAAGAAGAAATAAGAAAAACAGAGCAGGTGGCTTATAATTTGATTTCAAAAGAAAAGAAAAATGAGTCAATTCCCAATTTCTAAACTATAGATCCAAACCTTTAACAACCTCTAAATTTCACCTAGGGGAGAAATCAATGTTGTCACCAATGCAAAAAATAATATTCCTAGCCTTACAGACTCTTTAGAAAAAAATTTAATACGAAATTCTTGGAATTAGATACAGTTAAAACTTGCCCACACAGACAAACACACACATCTACAGAGGAATATACAGATGACTTTGACTAAGACTGTTTCTATAAGACACTGAAATAATTAGTTATTTCAGTATATTCATTGGTGAAATATATTCTGGGAAAAAGACTTATTTACAATATAATATTTAATTATAGAAATTATTTTAAACTATAGAAAATGTATAAATTCCTTGTAAGCTTTGTTATTATAATTGGTTCTTTTCCAAGTTGTATTCAGTTTTTTTAAAACCTGCTATGGGGCTTCCCTGGGGCACAGTGGTTAGGAATCTGCCTGCCAATGCAGGGGACACGGGTTCGAGCCCTGGTCTGGGAAGATCCCACATGCCGCGGAGCAACTAAGCCCGTGAGCCACAACTACTGAGCCTGCGCTCTAAGCCTGTGCTCCGCAACGGGGGAGGCTGCAACGGGAGAGGCCGCGACAGTGAGAGGCCCGCGCACCACGATGAAGAGCGGCCCCCGCTCGCCTCAACTGGAGAAAGCCCTCGCACAGAAACGAAGACCCAAACCCTGCTATGGACTAAAGCAGCAAAGAAATATGGAAAAAATTGTATAGGTTTGGTGGTAGTCCATGTGGTTTTTCTTCTTTTCTTTAATTTCCTTTATAAGGCAGTCTTGCAATTTAAAAAATGAGCAAATAAAAATGCCCCATATGTTTTAACTTCAATTTGCAAATACACTTTTTGAAAAGTCAGAATTTGTAGCCAACTTTTTCTAAATCAAATCACTCATCTTTCAAAGTAAGCCACTTCTCTAGACAATCTAAAACCTAGCACTTTTGCCACTTTCACTGTCAGCAAATGCTTCTACAGAAATGCTGTGAACATTCGTTGGGTTTATTTTTTTGTAAGTTTTATGAAGTTGTTTAAGTGACAGAGTATTTCAACTTATGGGTGAGTGTTCTATAGGATTTAATGTGTATAAACCACAGCCAGAGATATCACCGTTTGGTATTCTAAATTGCTGACTTCCTCCTCCAGCACAAAAGGACACATTTTTCTCACACATTAATGAACTTTTAGAGTAGCGATAGCACTCCAGGTGGTGTGGTTATCCGTGGATAATCACCCCCCAGAGAATGCCTCCACCTCTCAGAGGTGGTGATCACCAGAAGCATTGCGCCCTCCTGCTTACGTACATGCTGATGGCAGCAACCAGAAACACTTGTAAGACGTGAGCTGCATACAAAATTGTTGTGCTTTGCCCATTTGTTAATTATAAGAGCCACTAACACTACTGGCAAGGCTGTGTACACTTTTACACAGTCATCATAATTAGCAAATTTTAGTATATGGTTTTGTGTTGCAACACCATCAATGAAAGTTCATTTTCTGACATGTGTAGCAGAGGCAATATGTTCCACATAAGTTATTTCTGGAATTGCATTACTTACTGTAATAGAGTCCTGTCACGTAGTTCTATTGCACCAACTTTACCTGCCCTGCTGCAGCTGTCTGGGCTATGTCCACTTTTTTTTTTTTTTTTTTTTTTTTTCGGTACTTGGGCCTCTCACTGCTGTGGCCTCTCCCGTTGCGGAGCACAGGCTCCGGACGCGCAGGCTCAGCGGCCATGGCTCACGGGCCCAGCCGCTCCGCGGCATGTGGGATCTTCCCAGACCAGGGCACGAACCCGTGTCCCCTGCATCGGCAGGCGGACTCTCAACCACTGCGCCACCAGGGAAGCCCTGTGTCCACTTTTATACCTTTTCCAGCATGCACAAAATAAGGTGATGGGGTGGGGAAGATAATTTTTTTGGAATTTATTTTATTGACCAATATGCACAAATCTAAATTTGCTTTTCTGGAGATAGTTTAAATACTAATGCATCGGTCTTCTAAACCTCTTGGCTTATTTAGGACATATACTTGACATAACTGGCCTTCTGAAAACCAAAACACTTTGTATATTTCCTTGCATGATTTACTTAATAACTAAAAAAACAACCTCTGGGTGATATCAAATGTTTACTTTTTAAGAGAGAAGTATGTCCATTTCCTATTGTTCACCGCTCTATAAAACATGCTTTGAGCAAGAGACAATCCTCATGGAAGGAGAAACATTTTCCTTAAGAAATAAAGGACAGAAAGTTGAAACAGTTTCTTTCCTTCACTTAATTCCACATTGAATTTGCACAAGTATTTCAAGGACAGAATTGGGGCTTGAAAATGGAAACTGAAAAAATGATAAGTCACTTAGAATTTGACAGAAAAATTAGAGTACACTTAAGTGATGCTAAAAGAAAGCAATGCACACGAAGCATAACAAGAAGCAGAGCCTTCTTTAACTGCAAGGCGAAAAAATTCCAACTATTGCCAAATTTAATGTCTTTCCCAGAATTTAACTAACTGCCTAAGATTTGACATGCTACATCAGTGCATTATGAAAATCAGTCACAATTACTATCAAATGCAGGATGTTCTGCTCTAAAAAGCTTTTGAATTAGATCTATTTCAAAAATTAGCAAGGAAACTGACCTAGCACATGTTTATAGCAAGGAATATATTGTTTGAAATAAATCTTTTGCCATCATATTCTTCATATTCGTCTGGGGGATTGAATGTGTAAATTCATTCACTTCTCATCAGTTTCAACACAAATTGAAATCCCAAAATTAGCAGAAAAGGGCAAGGACAATAGGAGTAACTAACATACGCATTTTCACTTTTTATAAGATGGCTAAAATTATAATAATTATTATCTAACAGAAATGCAATGAATATTGTCCTTTTAAATGTGTTCAATAGTAATTGTAACATAAGAAAATGGTACATATGTATACATATTCAACATTATCTATAATATATAGGATAGACAGATATATGAGATAGATGACAGATGAGAGATAGATAGATAGGTAGATAGATGATAGATCAATGGATATAGATAAACAAACTATGTTTCTCAAGGCAAAAAGGTCTGCAACTTAATTACAAAGAACGGAATGTAGATCAGGTCAGCAGGTCAAGTATTTATGTAGATGCATAAAATGTAGCTAAGTTTACATATCATATTTTTCTAAAATAAAATCAAATTCATCACTGATTTGTGTTCTTTTTCTAAAGTCTAATTGAAACTATGTGATTTTATTACATATATTCTCACTGTATTAACCCAAATTTTCTATCTTTAATTAAAAGTTTCTAAAGTACTTGTTACTTCCTTGGGGAATGGGCCAGAGGTCCATTTTCTAACTAGAATGCTTCATCTGCCAGGAGAAGTGTGGAAAGATCCAATCACTAAAACCATTATAACTAGAAATTAGAATGCCCATTATTCATATAAATAGAACCACCAGCTCATAGATGACTTTCAAGTCCATTATCATAGCATCTGAAGAGCTCATGATTCCAGGGAGGAAGCCAAATCTTAAAAATATACCTCCTGGAGAGTGCTTGACAGCATAACCTTTGTGAAATAATAGAATAAAGAATTACAATCATTTTTTTCAGAATGTCATGGTTCAAAAGAAAGATGTGACAGTGGGATAGATTGCTCCTGAGACTTGGAAGGTGACATTAACTCTCTCACAAGCATATCAGTTCATCAGAGAGCAAAAGGTATTCCTATCTGAGATTAGCTGCAGAGACCTTGGTGCAATGAATTATTAGCTTTAGCCCATTTCCGGTGGTCTCCATCACATCATAAAATTTTGCATTAATTAAGACCTTTATTTTTAGACTGATCTGAGGACCTAAGGAATAAACACACAGACACACACACACACTGAACTATCAGCCTTATAGACACAACACTGAACGAAGTGTTACTGCTGTAAACATGGCTGCTCTTGGGTTGTCTTACATTCTAAGTCAGTATGTTTATGTTACTGTATGAGGTCTTAAAGGACTGGAATCCCTTCTATATGTGCCTCTATAAAGCATCAACAAAACATCACATATGTTAGCAAGTGAATTTTGATAGCGATGGCGGCTCTTTTAAGAAAATCTTCCCTAACCCACTCAGTTCGGTTGAGATGCTCCTCTGTGCTGCCCCAATGCCTAGAGAATATATCAGTCACTGCTCTTACAAAAGTCTTGTGTGTTGAGACACCTGCCTCTTTTTCTGGATTCTAACCACTTTGAGGACACAAATTATGTCTTACTCATTTCTAGATTTCCAGCACCTAGTGTGCAGCCCATCATTTGTGCTTAATACATGTCGGTTTAATTGGCTGTTTATTTCATCTGCCTCTTCCATGATGTTGCCTTCCCTAATACCTATCTACCTTCAGCTTTTACAAAGAGAAGTTAGGATGAATTCACATAGACACTTGAGTTTTGTGGATCATTCTTTCTATTAGAAATAAACTGCAAATATGGCTCTCTTGCAAGGTCAGGAGCAGTTGAAAGAAGCAGTGGAAGGAGAAAGTCTTTGGATCACCATCAAGGCAGTAACTGTGACTACAACCAGGAAGCAGCATGTGATTCCAAAAAAGCCACACTTCAGATATAAGATCTACAGCCAGCCACTAATGACACCCACAGAGTTACATACAGAAGGTCAGGCACACTATTCTTCTACCTTCTATTTTCCTTATCTTGAATTTTGGTCCATCTTCTGATCCCCCTACATCAATGGGATAGTGGAGCCAATGGTTACATCTACTCTTCAAAATCATAACAGCTTTCTCCAGAGAACGCAGGTGAGGACGCCTGGTAAAGGGAAGAGGAACACCACACATGACTGTGATATAGTCACTGACAATATTGTTGCCTCTTTTCATTAAGGATCCTAGAAGAAAGGATTGTGGAGTGGATATGCATCATTTATAGTAAGGTATACAACTGTACCCTACATATACGGCTGAAATCCTTCATTCTCTACCTCATTATAATATACAAATTATAGCCTCAGAGAGGAAGAATGATTCTGGGGGTGGGTCTTTATAATTTCCCCTATCCCCAATACAGTACCCTATGTGCCATGTACCCTGAGTCCTGGATGTCTGTGCCAATAAACACTTCCCGGATGTATTTATTATTACCTCACATTCCATTGAGGCAGACACAGAAGTATTATTTATAGTTTGGAAACCTTGACACAGAAATGTGAAAGGACTCCTCCCAGCTTGGGTGACCTCCATCGTTACACTGCTTAACTGCAGACCATAAAATACATGGATGAATAGAATTGAAAGCATCTTAACATGGATTGGCTTCAGGGGATCCAGTAATGCACTGAAGTCATACAAAATCTTACCCCTATGTGTAGTTCTCTTTTTTCTGGCTAAAAATTCTCAGTATTATCAGATTCTAAAAAGGAACTATGCCCAAAACATTAATAACTAAGAAAATGGATACATCATAAAGGAGATTCTTCACTCAGTCCTACAGTCAAATATTTTCTAAGGGTTCCTTCCATAAAAATATCTCTTTTATTCCGAGGGGAATACATGGTGAATGTGACAGCTACGACTCCCCCAGAGGTTTACAGCCTAGTAGGAAAAAATGGAACATACAAAAATGACCAGAAACAAGGTTTTATGTGAGAGGTACAAATGTCCCATGAAATTTCAGAAGAGGGACATCCCTTTTGTATGGATACTTAGTGTGCAAAATAGCATTCAAGCCCAGCCTTTACATTATAAGATTTCTATAGACAGAGACAGGAGCGAGGAAGAGGGAGACGAGTAGCCTTCACACTCAAAGAGCCAAATAACAAAAGTAAGGAGGTTGGAAAGAAATAACTTTGAAAATTCAAAAGATATTGGAGGAAATCAGTTTGCCGACAGCTTTTGTGCAATGGCAACAGAAAATAATTTTGGAAATACAGGTGGTAACTCTGAATATGAGGGGAAATTTTTGGACTGTAATATGTAAAACAAAAAAAGTCATGAAGGGCCTTGGAGCCAGAAAGTGGCACTATTAACACAATATTTTAGGAAGAATAATCCTTGACAACTATGCAGAAGGCACTGTTGAGGGGAGTAAGGTCTAGAGGAAAAAAGACCAGTGCAAGGTTGGGGCAATACCAATATGAACTGTCACTGCTAATACCACTGGCAGAAGGATGGATAAGGGAGAATTTGTGACCAAGAAATTAACAGGACAGTATGATTGATTGGGTCTCTGTCCATAAAACGGGGATAACAATGAGTAGCTACTTCGAAGTCTACGTATTTAAATGAGATAATCCATGAAAAAACTTAGAACACTGTTTGGTACATAGTAATAGTACAATAAGCATTAATTATTGTTATTACTGTCATTCAATATAAGAAGAATAGGGAGAAATCAAATCCTGCTGAAATTGGATCCTAGTTATCTGATATACTGTAAGAGCATTAAAAAATAGGGGGCATCAAAAGGAGAAGGAAGAGGTTTAGGGCAAAGGGAAGGGGTATACACGTGGAAACTAAAGACTGGTTACAGAAATATGGGGTTGTGGTGGAAAAACTAGTCGGAGGACAAATAAAAGCAAGGTACTGCATGACAAATTCTGGGAGAAGACCCAGATTTCAGAATTATCCACCTAATAACAGTAACAAGCTATGGGAGTGGGTGAGATATCTAAAGAGAAAGTATGAAAAGCGGAGAGATACAATGAAAGGTCAGAACCATACAGAGTGCCCAAGTTTAGGGGACAAAAGAAGGAGGGCACTTAGAAAGAATGGAGAAGAACTAGAATAACGCTGTTTTCAGAAAGCCACAGAAGTGGAATTCATTAATTGATAGTTAAGGAGATACTTCCAAGACTTCTGGACAGATGAAAGAAAAGTCGATGAAAGTGATGAGGCTGAGGTAAATTAATATAATGCTTCTTCAGGATATTGGCAGAGAGGGTGCCCCCAGCAGGAAGTGGACGTCAGATTGGATCTAGAGGAAATAGGGTGGTTTAAGGACTAGGAAATGTGAAGCCAGGTTTGATGTGAGACGGGGCTCAGGTGCAACACGGAAAGCCACTCAGACAGACCAGCCAAGGTAGCAAGCCCAAGAGGTTAGTCTAGGGCAGAATCCACAGAGATATTGTATAGAAAAACTGAAGCAAAATGGAAACAGTGCAGTTTAGTGGTTAATTCTAGAATTAAGCTACTCTTAACTCTAGAATCATACCGACTGCCTCATATTTGAGCGTTGCAACCTCGGGGAAGTTCCATCCATCTGGGCGTCTAACTCTCATCATGAGGAAAATAAAACCTACTGCACAATGTTGTTGCGATAAGAGAAAAATGAGATAAAAGAGATAAAGAGCTGATGCACATAAAGCACTCAGTACAATAACCGGCACTTAAAGATGTTAGCAATTACTATTAACAGTGGCTAAGAAGTTCTCCAATAGGCTAGACACCATAATTGCCGATGCCTTTTAGTAGAAACCCAAAGCTAAGACCAAGAGAGTCTACCTTGGGGATTAGATTCACCAGCCTGTTTGAGAAAGACCTTGCTAGCAGTGTGCCACATGGCCATTGTAGTTTAGGAAATGCAGAGCCATTTACATTGTTTTATCAATACAGTGACACGATTAAAATACATTTAAGAGTTAATTGTGAAGTAGTATTCAGAATGGTTTGGACAAAAGAATGTCTTGTTAAATTCATTTCCCATTGCTCATTTTTAGCAAAGAGAGCAGTGTGGTTGTTTCAGTTGTCTCAACATTTGCTCCTGAGTGTTCACTCCCCATGGACTAACCCTTTCCTGTTATGCGTCATGGAGACCCCTTCCACTGGGTATATACTTACGGGTGTTTTCTATTCTAATGATTCCCAGCCTGAATGTGGAACAGGAAAATATAATCTTCAATGCTACGTGTTATAAGGATTTAAAACGGCTAAATTGTTGAATCATTGAAAGAATGAGAGAATGGCTGTAGATCTTTCAGTTGTCACAGATACGTCCACTTTACTTAACTCCATCATATTTAAAGCCAACTTATTGTGCACCAAGGATTGGAACAAAACACATGTAAAACACTATTGCTTTCCAGAAATGACAAGAATATCCTACAAGTGAAAACCCAGCCTTTGACCCCCCCCCACTTTCCCTTCCCTATGTGTCTAGAGGCTCACCACATGCCAACAATGCTGCAAACCAATCTCACATTTGCTAAAAATAATTGCTTTTCTTCTATGTCTGTTCAGGCATGATGCTCTGAAATAAGGTACAAAGCGCAGCAGCTTCAATTAACAAATACAACTACAATATTCTTCAATTCTACATAGATTCATTTTTACCCCAAGGATTTTAGAACACATCAGAAAAGTTGAATATTATTCCTCTAACATCTGTCAGCAAAACCAAAATCATATAGTGAGATTCACACAAATCACAGCAAACCTGCCATCCCCCAGCAAGAGTCAAATATCCACCCTATGCTACAGCCTTCAAAATATTGAGATAATTGATGGACAGTCTTCTTTTCTTGTCTCATCACCAAGGTTTCACTTCACAACAATACCACATGATGAGCCCACTTTTTTTGATGCTAATGTGTGAATACTGTTGTCATAATTTAGTATGCAGCGTGCTGGTCTGAATCGACACGTTTGTAAGGGATTCTATCATGTCAAACAGAGGAGAAGGGAAAAATCTGACAGCAGGTATTTGTCAGATATGGCCAAATCTCTGCTGGACACTGCTTTCACTGCACAGTCCCTGAAGCATATAAAACTTATCCCACTTTTATAAAGCCATGCATGCATGAAACTGAGGGTAGAATTTCAAGCAGGAATTGATGACTTAGTAAAAATGTGCGTAATTTCCCCATATAAAAGAGAAATGGAAGGCACACCAAGAAAACATTGTTCCTGGGTGAGGTGATTAAAAATTCAAGAGCCCCCTTTGAAGTCAAAACCTCACAAAGCTCATCAAATCTGTTTAAAGGTAGACATCTGCAATAAAGAAAATTACACAGGAGAATTAAGCAGCGGTAAAGGAGGTGCTGTGGTGCTTCTATTTGTCTACATTTAGTTCAGAAAAACTACTAAAGCCAAGTGAAAACAGGTAGATTTACTTGGCAGATTAGCAAATACGTGTGCTTTTCAAAGATGGGCAATAGTTGCAACCATTCTTATGGGAATGCTGTCTTTAAAGAAAAATTTTCAGTTTATTTTATACCCAAAATTCTATGGTT
The DNA here is from genome assembly GCF_005190385.1 of Monodon monoceros. Taxonomy (NCBI): domain Eukaryota; kingdom Metazoa; phylum Chordata; class Mammalia; order Artiodactyla; family Monodontidae; genus Monodon; species Monodon monoceros. Next base: position 34,849,436 of record NW_021703771.1, read on the forward strand.
GGGTAATTAGACCTTCTGTTTTTTGGATTTTTTTTTTTTTTTGAAGTCCCACTTCTTAATAAGCTATTATTGGACCCTGGAAAAATGCTGACATGTTTATAACTGAAGCTAGGGCAGAACAATTTCAAACAAAAGAAATAAGATCAATTTACAATGGGATGAAGAAACTCATCACAGACTTCAGTACAGAAAGTGGCTCACTTAAAATATGATTTTAGCTATTTCAATAATAGGATTACTTGTCAGATCACACAATTTACATTCTTACCAGCAGTGTACAAGCGTTCCCTTTTCTCCACATCCTCACAAGCATTTGTTATCTCTTTCTTACCTTGTTGATAATAGCCATTCTAACAGGTATAAGGTGATATCTCATTGTGGCTTTGATTTGCATTTCCCTGATGATTAGTGATGTTGTATATCTTCTTATGTACCTGTTGTCCATTTATATGTCTTCTTTGGAAAAATGTGCATTCAGATTCTCTGCCCATTTTTAAATCAGATTGTTTGGTTTTTTTGCTTAGTGAGTTGTATGAGGTCTTTATATCTATTTTTTTTTAATAAAAAAGATGACAGAAAAATTCAGTAATCTGATGATCACTTGATCATGTCAACTTTTCTTCACGGTAGAAGTTTCTATCAAGGCTATTAAAAACATTTAAGTAAGATGACCGTAAACTGAGGGACTTTTACGAGTAAACGTTGGTGTCATTAGTAATTACACCAGTGTAATAGACATAAACCCAAACTGCTAGACATTTGAGATGTGGGGTCACTTATAACAGTGGATTAAAAAGTAAAAATTTTTTGAGGGGCATGGGCAGGAGAAGGATGGTAATAAAGAGTCCAGAAAAATGAAACAGAAAACTTCAGGATAAATCTAGCCTACTTCACAAGTTTGTTTACAACCAATTCTATGAGTAATTGTCTCTCATAGCAATAATTTCTAGCAAGTTCATATCTCTTGTGAATTAAAATATTTCACAATTATGTGAAAATTAAGTTTCTTAATTAGCCATATTCTATACCTTAATTAGGCAGAAAATAGGCTGAACCAGTTCTGATTCTTTGTTTTCAAAAGAAACAGACTCCAATAATCTTCAGAAAATTCTAAAGGGGAAAGAGACTATTTCTCTTGCTTCAAGAAGGGGAAGTATCAGTGCAGTACCAGAGGCTTTTGTGGCAGGAATGCACAGAAATGTTACCATTAGGTGACTTCATTCCCACCATCTTCCATCCTTCCTTACCTTTCTCGAGTTCAATTCCCGGGTGAGGGAGATTCTGATTGTCTCAATTTGGGTCAACCTTCTCCTAATGTGGTCAAGGGAGTGCAGTCACTCACTGAAAGTCTACCAGAGCAATCGCTGAGCAAATGAACCCATGAGATTCACTACATATGATTTAAATCGTTCTTATTATTGATAAATAAGTAAATCCTATAAATGGAATGCTGATTTGCATTCCCATCCTACAACCACTGGACAATACTATGTCTCTGATTTAACATCTGGTGCTCCAAATCTCAGAGTAGCTGCACTTCAGTCAGGGCCTCTTTAATAGATAAGAACTGCATCAAAATACAACTAAAACATTTGGAGATATCTGATGTTAGCCACCATAGACACCAGGATCAGACAGGTGCTCTGGAAAGTATATCTCCAAATGATCTTACAGACTGACATACTCTTCTTTGGAAAAAAAGATCCAACTCCTTTTAATGTTGATTAAATAAACTACAGCTGCTAGAAGAACACAAGAAAGAAACAATGATGAGAGGAGCCAATGGGAAGATTTGATTCCCCAGTAACATGAGTTAAACTCATCAGCTATTCATTGCTCCAGTTGATACAAAAATACCTACTCTATTCCAGCAGTCAGTTGTAGATAACAGTCAAACACACCTTCTCCATAGTGACAGAGAACCACTGAAGCTGTTCCTATACTATAAGGATTTCCATAAACTTATTTTTACTCCAAAATGATGATGACTTGCCAGAAATCAAAAGCAAAAACTTCAAAATATGAAATTGCACCTTCACTTTAGTTATTAAACACATTTGAAATTCAATTATCCATAGCATCAATTTGTAATCAGCCATTTGCATCTTTAACAAATTAAGGTAAGGTCTCCACACCATTTATTTAAATGTATGTGCATGCACCTAATTCTTATTGACTTATTGCTCACTTCTTGTACTGTATTTTCTTCTACATAAAAAAAATAATTTCATACTCACAACATAAGTCAGTTGGAGGCCTGTTCAGGAAAGTAAAATAGTTTTAAAATGTACAATGCCCAGAAGCAAGGTTAAATAAGATTGGGCTGTGTGCTGGGAGATGTTAGTGTTATGACCTGATGATTTCAGGCTCCAGAGAAATACCCAGGTCAAATTTCTAGCTGGCTAAAGAACAACATTAGCATTGATTGTAGCACTGGCTGCAAGCCTTCTGCCCTGCCTTGTGGCTAGAAATTGGGTCCTTGGTGGCAACACCGACAATAAAGAAAAAAGAAAAATAATAAATGCTGAAATAATACAGAATGTTGATTTAACCTTTTGGACAACTGAAAACACATCAGAGGCTTGAACATTTGTATAGATGTGAAGCTTGAATAATTTTTAGAGCCTCCAAATCTGTCCTAAAAAGAGTCTCATAAAAACAGAACTTCTGGGGACAAAGTCAAGATGGCATACCAGGAGGATGTGGAATTCACATCTCTGCACAACTAGGGTACCTACCAGGCACGAGTGGGGGACCACAGACACCTAAGGGGACGGGAGCAACACCCAGTGACCAGCTTGGGGGATCTTGGTTCCAAGGCCAGAGGCTGAGCCTGAGCTCCTGTGGTGGGAGCTCTGAGTCCAAACCGCTGGAGTGACAGAGAACCTCAGACCCCAGGGACTATTAATCAGAGTGAGGCCTCCCAGAGGTCCTCATCTCAGCACCAAGACCTGGCTCTATCCAACTGCCTGCAAACTTCAGTGCTGCACGTCTCAGGCCAAACAACCAGTAAGACAAGAATACAGGACTACCCATCAAAAAAAAAAAAATGAAATGACAAAAAAATATGTTATAGGGCTTCCCTGGTGGTGCAGTGGTTGAGAGTCCTCCTGCCGATACAGGGGACACGGATTTGTGCCCTGGTCCGGGAAGATCCCACATGCCGCGGAGTGGTTGGGCCCGTGAGCCATGGCTACTGAGCCTGCGCATCCAGAGCCTGTGCTCCGCAACGGGAGAGGCCACAACAGTGAGAGGCCCATGTACCGCAAAAAAAAAAAAAAAAAAAGTTATAGACAAAGGAGCAAGGTAAAAACCTACAAGACCAAATAAATGAAGATGAAATAGGCAACCCACCTGAAAAAGAATTCAGAGTAAGTATAGTAAAGATGATCCAACATCTCACAAACAGAATGGAGAAAACACAAGAAACATTTAACAAGCATCTAGAGGAACTAAATAGAAAACAAACAGTGATGAGCAACAAAACTACTGAAATTAAAAATACCTTAGAAGAAATCAATAGCAGAATAACTGAGGAAGAAGTACTGATAAATGAGCTGGAAGATAAAATGGTGGATTAACTGCCAGGGAGCAGAATAAAGAAAAAAGAATGAAAAGAATTGAGGAGAGTCTCAAGGACACCTGGGAAAACATTAAATGCACCAACATTCAAATTATAGGGGTCCCAGAAGAAGAAGAGAAAAAGAAAGGGTCTGAGAAAATATTTGAAGAGATTATAGTAGAAAACTTCCCTAACATGGGGAAGGAAATAGTCAATCAAGTCAGGAAGCACAGAGAGTCCCATACAGGATAAACCCAAAGAGAAACATGCTGAGACACATATTAATCAAACTATCAAAAATTAAATACAAAGAAAAAATATTAAAAGCAGCAAGGGAAAAGCAACAAACAACATACAATGGAATCTTCATAACCTTAACAGCTGACCTTTCAGCAGAAACTCTGCAAGCCAGAAGGGCGTGGCAGGACATGTTAAAAGTGATGAAAGGGAAAAACTTACAACCAAGATTACTCTACCCAGCAAGGGTCTCATTCAGATTCGATGGAGAAATTAAAATCTTTACAGACAAACAAAAGTTAAGAGAACTCAGCACCACCAAACCAGCTTTACAACAAATGCTAAAGGAACCTAAGCAGGAAACACAAGAGAAAGAAAAGGCCTACAATAACAAACCCAAAACAATTAAGAAAATGGGAATAGGAACATACATATCAATAATTACCTTAAATGTAAAGGGATTAAATGCCCCAAACAAAAGACAAAGACTGGCTAAATGGATACAAAAACAAGACCTGTACATATACTGTCTACAAGGGACCCACTTCAGACCTAGGGACACATACAGACTGAAAGTGACGGGATGGAAAAAGATATTCCATGCAAATAGAAATCAAAAGAAAGTTGGAGTAGCAATTCTCATATCAGACAAAATAGACTTTAAAATAAAGACTACTACAAGAGACAAAGAAGGACACTACATAATGGTCAAGGGATCAATCCAAGAAGAAGATATAACAATTGTAAATATTTATGCACCCAACACAGGAGCACCTCAATACATAAGGCAAATGTTAACAGTCATAAAAGGGAAAATCGACAGTAACACAGTCATAGTAGGGGACTTTAACACCCCACTTTCACCAGTGGACAGATCATGCAAAATGAAAATAAATAAGAAAACACAAGCTTTAGATGACACATTAAACAAAACGGACTTAACTGATACTTATATGACATTCCATCCAAAAACAACAGAATACACTTTCTTTTCAAGTGCTCATGAAACATTCTCCAGGATAGATCATATCTGGGGTCACAAATCAATCCTCGGTAAATTTAAGAAAATTAAAACTGTATCAAGTATCTTTTCCGACCACAACACTATGAGACTAGATATTGATTACAGGAAAAAAACTGTAAAAAATACAAGCAAATGGAGACTAAACAAAATGCTACTAAATAACCAAGAGATCACTGAAGAAATCAAAGAGGAAATCAAAAAGTACCTAGAAAAAAATTACAATGAAAACACGATGACGCAAACCTATGGGATGCAGCAAAAGCAGTTCTAAGAGAGAAGTTTATAGTAATACAATCCTACCTCAAGAAACAAGAAACATCTCAAATAAACAACTTAACCTTACAGCAAAAGCAATTAGAGAAAGAAGAACAAAAAAAGAAAACCCAAAGTTAGCAGAAGGAAAGAAATCATAAAGATCAGATCAGAAATAAATGAAAAAGAAATGAAGAAAACAATAGCAAAGATCAATAAAACAGAAAGCTGGTTCTTTGAGAAGATAAACAAAATTGATAAACCATTAGCCAGACTCATCAAGAAAAAAAGAGAGAAGACTCAAATCTATAGAATTCGAAATGAAAAAGGAGAAGTAACAACTGACACTGCAGAAATACAAAAGATCATGAGAGATTACTACAAGCACCCATATGCCAATAAAATGGACAACCTGGAAGAAATGGACAAATTCTTAGAAAAGCACAACCTTCCGAGACTGCATCAGGAAGAAATAGAAAATATAAACAGACTGATCACAAGCACTGAAACTGAGACTGTGATTTAAAAACTTCCAACAAACAGAAGCCCAGGATCACATGGCTTTACAGGCAAATTCTATCAAATGTTTACAGAAGAGCTAACACCCATCCTTCTCAAACTCTTCCAAAATATAGCAAAGGGAGGAACACTCCAAAACTCATTCTACGAGGTCACCATCACTCTGATACCAAAAGCAGACAAAGATGTCACAAAGAAAGAAAACTACAGGCCAATACCTCTGATGAAGATAGATGCAAAAATCCTCAACAAAATAGTAGCAGACAGAATCCAACAGCACATGAAAAGGTTCATACACCATGGTCAAGTGGGGTTTATCCCAGGAATCCAAGGATTCTTCAATATACACAAATCAATCAATGTGATACACCATATTAACAAACTGAAGGAGAAAAACCATATGATCACCACAATAAAAGCAGAAGAAGCTCTTGGCAAAATTCAAAACCCATTTATGATAAAATCTCTCCAGAAAGTGGCATAGAGGGAACCTACCTCAACATAACAAAGGCCATATATGACAAACCCACAGCCAACACTGTTCTCAATGGTGAAAAACTAAAAAACATTTCCTCTAAGATCAGGAACAGAACAAGATTGCCCACTTGCACCACTATTACTCAACATAGTTTTGGAAGTTTTAGCCAGAGCAATCAGAGAAGAAGAACAAATAAAAGGAATCCAAATCAGAAAAGAAGAAGTAAAACCGCCACTGTTTGCAGATAGCATGATACTATACATAGAGAATCCTAAAGATGCTACCAGAACACTACTAGAGCTAATCAATGAATTTGGTAAAGTAGCAGGATACAAAATTAATGCACAGAAATCTCTGGCATTCCCATACACTAATGATGAAATATCTGAAGGAGAAATTAAGGAAACACTCCCATTTACCACTGCAACAAAAAGAATAAAATACCTAGGAATGAAGCTACCTAAGGAGACAAAAGACCTGTATGCAGAAAACTATAAGACACTGATGAAAGAAATTAAAGATGATACAAACAGATGGAGAGATATACCATGTTCTTGGATTGGAAGAAGCAACACTGTGAAAATGACTATACTACTCCAAGCAATATACAGATTAAATGCAATCCCTATCAAACTACCAATGGCATTTTTCACAGAACTAGAACAAAAAATTGCAGTTTGTATGGAAACACAGAAGACCCTGAATACCCAAAGCAATCTTGAGAAAGAAAAACGGATATAGAGGAATCAGGCTCCCTGACTGCAGACTATATTACAAAGCTACAGTAACCAAGACAGTATGGTACTGGCACAAAAACAGAAATATAGCTCAATGGAACAAGATAGAAAGTCCAGAGATAAACCTATACACCTTATCTTTGATAAAGGAGGCAAGAATATTCAGTGGAGAAAATACAGCCTCTTCAATAAGTGGTGCTGGGAAAACTGGACAGCTACATGTAAAAGAATGAAATTAGAACACTTCCTAACACCATACACAAAAGTAAACTATTAAGACTTAAATGTAAGGCCAGACACTATCAAACTCTTAGAGGAAAACATAGGCAGGACACTCTATGACATAAATCAAGCAAGATCCTTTTTGACCCACCTCCTAGAGAAATGGAAATAAAAACAAAAATAAACAAATGGGACCTAATGAAACTTAAAAGCTTTTGCACAGCAAAGGAAACCATCAACAAGACGAAAAGACAACCCTCAGAATGGAAGAAAATATTTGCGAACAAAGCATCTGACAAAGGATTAATCTCCAAATTATAGAAGCAGCTCGTGCAGCTCAATATCAAAAAAACAAACAACCCAATCCAAAAATGCGCAGAAGACCTAAATAGACATTTCTCCAAAGAAGATATACAGATTGCCAACAAACACATGAAAAGATGCTCAACATCACTAATCATCAGAGAAATGCAAATCAAAACTACAATGAGGTATCACCTCACACTGGTCAGAATGGCCATCATCAAAAAATCTCCAAACAAGAAATGCTGGAGAGGGTGTGGAGAAAAGGGAACCCTCTTGCACTGTTGGTAGGAATGTAAGTTGATACAGCCACTATGGAGAACAGTATGGAGGTTCCTTAAAAAACTACAAATAGAACTACCATATGACCCAGCAATCCCACTACTGGGCATATACCCTGAGAAAACCATAATTCAAAAAGAGTCATGGGGCTTCCCTGGTGGCACAGTAGTTAAGAATCTACCTGCCAATGGAGGGGACATGGGTTCAAGCCCTGGTCCGGGAAGATTCCACATGCCGTGGAGCAACTAAGCCCGTGCACCACAACTACTGAGCCTGCACTGTAGAGCCCGCGAGCCACAACTACTGAAGCCCACGTGCCTAGACCCCATGCTCCGCAGCAAGAGAAGCCAGTGCAATGAGAAGCCCATGCACCACAATGAAGAGAAGGCCCCACTCGCCACAACTAGAGAAAGTCCACTCACAAAAAACGAAGACCCAACATAGCCAAAAATAAATAAATAAATAAATAAATTAATTAAAAAGAGTCACGTACCACAATGATCACTGCAGCACTATTTACAATAGCCAGGATATGGAAGCAACTTAAGCGTCTATCAACAGATGAATGGATAAAGAAGATGTGGCACATATATACAACGGAATATTACTCAGCTATAAAAAAGAAATGAAATTGAGTTATTTGTAGTGAGGTGGATGGACCTAGAGTCTGTCATACAGAGTGAAGTAAGTCAGAAAAAGAAAAACAAATACCATATGCTAACACATATATATGGAATCTAAAAAAAAACGGTACTGATGAACCTAGGGGCAGGACAGGAATAAAGACACAGATGTAGAGATGGACTTGAGGACATGGGGAGGGGGAAGGGTAAGCTGGGATGAAGTGAGAGAATAACATTGTCATATATACACTACCAAATGTAAAATAGATAGCTAGTGGGAAGCAGCTGCATACCCCAGGGAGATCAGCTCGGTGCTTTATGACCACCTAGAGCGGTGGGATAAGGAGGGTGGGAGGGAGACGCAAGCGAGGGGATATGGGGATATACATATGCATATAGCTGATTCACTTTGTTATAAAGCAGAAAGTAACACACCACTGTAAAGCAATTATACTCCAATATAGATGTTAAAAAAAAACAAACAGTACTTCTTATGCAATTTTTGGTACTCAATTTATTATTGTTCTAAAATATCACCAGAGAAGCTGTCTTCACGTAACAGTTTCTTTGTTGTATGTGATACAATAAGAAGCCTGAGAAAACCAAATTGAAAAAAATATAAAAAACAGAGTAAGGAAATTTTAGAACTCTGAGAAGTTTCAGATCAAGACAATTTTGTGTCTGAAATTCAATCTTGAACATATGCATCCCTTAATATCCAAAAGAATCCCCTTTTATACACTGTCCTTTTTTTCTCTCATTTTTTCTCACTTTTCTCCTCCCATCATCCTTCAAATGAAAACATCACTATAAAACAATTCTCGGGCTTCCCTGGTGGCGCAGTAGTTGGGAGTCCGCCTGCCGATGCAGGGGACGTGGGTTCGTGCCCCGGTCCCGGAGGATCCCACGTGCCGCGGAGCGGCTGGGCCCGTGGGCCATGGCCGCTGAGCCTGCACGTCCGGAGCCTGTGCTCCGCAATGGCAGAGGCCGCAGCGGTGAGAGGCCCGCGTACAGTAAAAAAAAAAAAAAAAAATTCTCAGTTTCCCTCTGCCCTTAAACTCTAAGGTAGCACAGGATTTTTCTCTGAAATGTTACTCTCTGGACATCTGAGAAATGTATAAAGCAAAATGATGCTTTTCAATCACTGTAACTAAAGTAAATAAAGTGCATAGAACCAAGGAGGCATACTTGTAAGACACTTAACAAAGACCCAGAAAAACTGAGTTCAAATTCCCAGTTTGTGACTTCCACATGTGTGACCTTGGACAAGTCAGTTTTCCTCTCTATTTCTCAGTACTCTCATTTGTAGAAATGCGATCATAATAATTTCACTAGCTTTCTTTGTTTGAGGAAAGTTGAATTTTAATATGTATCTCTAAGTATTATAAAATTTGAGTGATATAAAAATGGGAACTGTAATTTAATCATACTATTGATAATTGTAATCAAAACCAGGCAAGCACTATAGTGGGCCAAAGTTAAGGCAAGTCAGAAGGGAACTCATGATCTCTCAGGCTCATTATCATCAAATACGTTGAGTGACAATACACATAGCAAAAGATGCTATTTTGCAGACATCTCATTCAGTTCTTTGTGCCATCAACATTCATGTGCCACACAGCCTTCTAAATGCTAAATAAGCAAAAGATATGAACACAGCTCAGTCCACAAGCATCTTATGGTCTAATGGAAGAGTTCAACAGGTAATCTGATAACTACTGTGAAATTCAGTGATGCTATTATGGATGTCTGGCAGGCACAACTAGAACACCACAGAGCAGCCTCAAACCCAGTCTGGGGGGAGAAAAGGCTCCTTGAAAGAGATGGCTCCTAGCTTGCAAGAAGGAGAAGTGGACAGAGCAGTCAAGCAAATTCCAAGAAGGGGTGAGAGTTCAAGGCATAACCAGACACCTGCAGGTTTCAACATGGTTGGAAAGGAGAAAGGATGAGAAAAGCAAGAAGACAGGCCCAGAAAGTTTAGCAGGAGTCAAATCAGAAAGAGCATTCTGAGTGTTGGCCTTGTTCTCCGATTTTCTGTGTGTTTTTTTTTTGCAGACGCCACCCTGCTCTCATCAGCCTCTGGCCTGCCATCTCCTTGAATCCTAACAGCATGCCTTCAATTAAGTTGCAGAGTTGTGACAGAGAGATATTTGAAGTTGATGTTGAAATTGCAAAACAATCTGTGACTATTAAGACCACGTTGGAAGATTTAGGAATGGATGATGAAGGAGATGATGATCCAGTCCCCTTGCCAAATGTTAATGCAGCAATATTAAAAAAGGTGATTCAGTGGTGCACCCACCACAAGGATGATCCTCCTCCTCCTGAGGATGATGAGAACAAAGAAAAGCAAACAGATGATATCCCTGTTTGGGATCAAGAATTCCCGAAAGTTGACCAAGGAACACTTTTTGAGCTTATACTGGCAGCAAACTACTTAGACGTCAAAGGTCTGCTTGATGTTACCTGCAAGACTGTTGCCAATATGATCAAGGGGAAAAACTCCTGAGGAGATTCGAAAGACATTCAATATCAAAAATGATTTTACTGAAGAAGAGGAAGCCCAGGTACGCAAAGAGAACCAGTGGTGTGAGGAGAAGTGAAATTTTGTGTCTAATGCTGTAACACTGTAAGGATTGTTCCAAATACTAGTTGCACTGCTTTGTTTATAATTGTTAATATTAGAAAAACAGTCCACAAATGCAACAGCAAATCAGTTGTATTAGCAGAATGTTGTCCTCATTGCATGTGTAGTTTCAGTACAGATTCCAAACTTATGACTCAGTTTCTTCTAGTATGATCAAAAGTTCTTTGCTCTGAATAAAATTGAACTGTGGGTTCTCTACAGAAAGTGGCATTTTGGGCTTTCCCTCTTTTTGTAAAGCAACTTATGCCTAGTTTATTGTCCAGTTAACTTTAGTTTAGTGACTTTTAAAAGTTGGCATTGTAAATAAAACAACTTGCAAAAAATTTTCTGAACTAGAATTAACAACTTATTATCTTTATTCATGAGTTGGAAACTGGAAAAAGGCTAATTGAGGTAAATGTTATCAGAGTGGGGTTATCAGAATGTCTTCCAGCTTCCTGGAGTCCACTGGTATTGATTAACCTGTATGTAGCAGGGCTCCCTTAATTGGATCTGAGGACTTATTTTTGCACTTTTAATCCTCTCAGCTTTGAATATGTTGGCTAGAGGCTCATTTACTACTCAGTTTGTGGTTTGGGAGGAAACAGAATTAGACAGTTTGCTGGCTTTTCTATTAAAAGAGACACTTAACCCATGTGGTGTGTCATCTTTTTATAATCAGTAATCCTATGTGGGGAAAACCATAAACATTACTTGCATGTAAAAAATAATTTAACCTTTAATGTTAAAATGTATGGCGTTACCCAGAAAGCATCAGTCACGAATGCAAGATACTTTCAATAAAAAGTAAGTTATGTAAAAAAAAAAAAAAGAGAGCATTTTGTGTCATATTAAAACTTCGAGATTTTATTCTCAGAAGCAGAGAATAGGGAGTTGTTAAAGAATTCTAAGAAGGGGTAAGACATAATAAGATTTTAGAAAGATGTGGCAACACTATGGAACACTAGAGGACCATACCCTATATGGAGACTTAATGCAGTGATGAAGGAAGAGACATGAGAAACTGATGCAGGGAATATGGTATTTAGGATAGAAAAAAGAGAGAGAGAGAAATTGGAGAGAGATTTATGAGCAAGGAACACCCATATTTGGCAATGGTTCAACATGGGAGAGAAGCAAAGAAAAGATTCAAGGGTGATTCCCACAAAGCTGCTTTACTAACTTAATCAGTGCTTTGCTAATCATGGCACCATCCATGGACCACAAGACCCAGGAGGAAGAATGGGATTGTTAGAGGGAGGGATGGTGGGGGTGGAGATCCTGGTTACGAAGGGCAGGAGATGATAAGGTTCAGTTTGGAATACCTTCAACTTGTATTGGACATATGAACACAAATTCCTAAAAGGCAAGTCTAGAGCTCAAGAGGAAAACGTGGATTTAAGATACAGATTCAGAAGTTGTCACAATAAAAATGGTAGAATAAATTATGGTAATAGATATAGTAGCACATAGAATGAGAAGGGGAAAGGGCTAGGGACATTAAGATAGAGTAAATCAGACAAAAGTAGAAGAAAATATGATGGGTATTGTCAGCAAGACAAAATCTGAGACAATCTAAATATCATATTTATTGTATATTACATTCTTGTCAGCTCAATGAAAATTTATATTAATGGGTTTTAACTGAATTATAGAGACCTCAATAAAATTATACTACCAGCAGCCAAATTTCAGCATGATCTATAAAAAGAACACTAGAATGAGGGTCTCAGGCACCTACAAATTAGAACTATCTCTGCCTCTAACTCTTTAATAGAGAACTAGTTTCCTAAACTTCCTGAGTTTTAGGTTCTCAATATTCAAAGTAAGGAAATTCAACCATCTAAGTTCCCTTTCAACTGCAAAAATCGGTGATTCTACTATGCTATGCTATGCTTTCTCCTTAATGCTCAATCCCTTGTCCCATCAACTGTATAATCATTCAATGCTTTCTTCATTCATTCCCTCTTTATAAGAAATATTTATTGAGGACCTGTCATGTGCCTGGCATTCTTTAAAGTACACAGGACAAAGCAATAAACAAAACAGCCAAAGTTCTTGCTCTCATAAACTAGTGGGGAGGAGAGATAATAAAGAAAAATAATATATGCAGGTGAGGAAAGGTGCTTTGAAGAAATATAAAGTTTGGAAAGTAAAAGGGACCAGATTTTATAGAGAGTTGGCAGGAAGAGCTTTCTGATAATAGCATATTTGAACAAAGATCTGAAGTAAAGGAAAAAGTAAGCCATGCTTTTGTGGGAGAAGACAATTCTAGGCAGAGAAAAGAAAGTCCCTGCTGCTGAGGCATGCTTGGTCTCCTCAAAGTCACAAGAGATCTGATGTGGCTCGGGCAGGTGAAGAACACAGGAGCTTAGAGAGGTTGGATAAGTAATAGGAGGCCAGGAACACACTCAGAGATGTCAAATAGGCAGTTAAATATATGATTATGGACTAAGAATATATATATATGTTATGGATTGAATGTTTGTGTATCCCCAAAATTCATATATTAAAGCCCAAACCCTCAGTGTGAAGGTATTAGGAGACAGGGACTTTGGGAGGTAATTAAGTTTAGATGAGGTCATAAGGGTGGGGTCACCAGGATGATATTAGTGTCCTTACAAAAGGAAGAAAAGAAACCAGAACTCTGTCTCATCCATTTGAGGACACAGCAAGAAGGCAGTCATCTATGAGCCAGGAAGAGGGCTCTCATTAGAAACCAAATCTGCTGACACCTTGATCTTGGACTTCCCAACCTCCAGAACTGTGAGACATAAATGTGTATTGTTTAAGCCACCCATTCTATGGTATTTTGTTATAGCAGCCCAAGCAGACGAAGACAGGAGCCATGAATCTGAATAAGGCATTTAGGGGATGAGTATTTCTAGAAAAGACAAGAGGTCCAAAGACACAGCCCGAAGTGCTCTCACCAATTATGGCTGGGGAGAGGATGACCCACACAGGAGACTGAGTAGGAGAAGCCAGTCAGGGCAAAGGAGAATGAGAAAGAGCTGAAACCCAGAAACCTGGTGCTGAGAGTGTTCTAAGAAAAAAAGGATGATCGATTACGGAAAGTGTAACTGGTAGATCACATATAGTGAGGATGCTATTGAGCAGTTAGGAGTCACCTTCGCAAGAGCTCTCTCAGTGGTGTGGCATCGACAGAAAGTTGATCTAAATGTGAGAGAAATAAAACGGAGGCAGTGAGAAGACACAATACTTTCTACGGGTAAGGGTTTTGCTATCAGTGGGAACAGAAGTGATGCAGTGGCTTGAGAAGAATGTAGAGAACAAGGTTTTTCTTCATGGAAGATACTGTATTTGTACGCTATTGATAAAGGTTCAGTGCAGAGAGGAATATTGATGATACAGAGAAATAAATCACTCTTGGACCAAAACCTTTGACAAGAGAGGGTGAGATCCAGTGCCCAAGATAGGATGGAGCCTCAGATAGTCCATCGATTGTGAAAGAAGGGAATGCACAGTATATGGATGCAGGTAATTTGGAGTATTTTGCAAGGGCACATGTGGAAGTTGTCTTCTACGACTTCTATTTCCTCAGGGGAATAAGAAGCAAGGTCATAGTAGGATTCTCGAGCAGTACTGAAAGTTCCCCTGTGGTCTGTGGTCACGAAGTGGAGCCAGTCATTATGGTTGTGTGTTTTTCTCCAGCTCCATTCAGCTACTTGAATGCAGCCACAGAGTGTGGTGAGATTAGCCCAAGTGTTGAGCACCCACTATATTAAAGACTTGGGACTAGGGATAAAAAGTGATTAGAGCTTCATGACATTCACAATCTTTTGGAAATTGAGGAGAAAATACATAAGCTAAAAAGTCAGTACAAAATATAGAATAATAACAAGTCAGAGAATATACAGACGGAGAAGGTAACTGCATTCATGGCTGGGCAGGATCAAAGAGGACTGCCTGGAGAAGGCTGCTAATAACCTCTGTCTCTGACTCATGCGCCAGGTGACTCACAACTTCTCAGGTCTCATAAGTAGCTGAGAGGATGGTTTGGTCACGGTAGTGACCTGTCATAGCGGCTATGATCCCTGTTCAACCAACAAAGATTGCTGAGTGAATTACTCTCTTTCCCACATCCTAAGATAAAAGGAAGTGAAGCAACATAAATCTGCAAATGTCTCTTCATTTATACTGTCAGTCAGAGAGAGGGAGAAATAAGAGGTCTGTCATTTCCCAGATGTGGTAGATCCTGTTTAGGCAGGTAGGTAAGTAGGTATGAATAAATACATACATAAATACATATATACATACATACCATTTTCTTTGTTCCCTCCTTCAACTCTACTCGGGTTTCCACTAAGATTGCTGCCTGCTGTATTCAGAGTGGGCTGGTACATCCCCCTTTGTGGACTGCCACATCATTACAGTGTGAGGAGTGTTTTGGTGTCCGTGCTACCTCATTTTGAGTCTGTGAATTCCTTTGTCCAAAAACTTTGATGTTATTTGCTTCCCTGCAAGAAGTGCAAATATTATGTTTTGGTGACCTAGATTCTCCAAGGAACCAGAATATTTGCTTCCCATTATATCTTATTGGCACTATTTGATGTTCAATGACTTGTTTTTCCATTGCTCCCATACTCTCAAATTTGTTTTTATTGCAAGCATGTTTTTTATTCAGATATTAAAGACTATTTCTAAAATACCATTTATACTTGAGTGTACAAACTTATGTGGTTTTATTCCTCATCATTATGATTCCTACAAAAGTAACATCCAACATGTGTTTTGAAAGAAGAATAAGGATTTTCCTGGCAAATAACTGAGAATGGAATTTCCAGGCAAAAGATCAGCAAGTACAGACACAGTAGAGTAAGACAGGAAGCAAATCCCATGTGCAAAGATACCATTTTCCTCAAGATACATGTAGCAAGAAAGGAGGCTCTGGCCCCAGCTCCAGAGGGGAGGTGTGTTTTCTGACTGGTCCAATCCATTTGTGATGATTCCATTTCCCTTGCCACCAATGAATTAGGCATAAATATGTGAAGCAATTCTATGGCCAATGACACATAGAAAGTCTGGAGGAGGAAGTGGTATTTCTTCCATATACAAAGAGACACACTGAAAAAGCAGTATGTCTTCAGTATGTCTTCTTCTGGACATTGTCATGTTTTCATATTTCCATGGAACTGTCACAGTTATCTTGCAAACAGAAGGGGCATTAGCCAAAAACAAGTCAATATGGTGAGGAATGGAGAGTAAAACTTTGACAAGAATTCAAGTTTTAGATAATGTCATTATTGCGTGGCTGAATCAACCAACCCAGAAGCTGCTCTCTCTTGGGACTATTTTTCCTATGATTTATTACGTCTAATTCCTAGAAGGGAAAGAAGGAAGAGAGGAGGGAAAGAGGAAGGCAGAGGAGGAGACAGGGAAAGAAGGAGAGGAAATATCTAAAATAACTATAGAATTTTAAAATTTTTAAAAACATTTTTAAATGACAGTTTTGGGACCAACTGGCACAATTTCTCATTAGTGAAGTTTTCTTTCTCAGATTATAGACATAAGACTGCTATGAAAAACACAATTTTAACCCTTTTATTTGATAGACAGTGCTCACCCAAGTTCACAGTGCTTGTTGTAACAGAGTCAAGACCCCCGTCCCCAACCTGAAACGCTCAGTTTCAAGTCCAATGCTTAACAATTCCATTTTCACTGTTAGAATACCTGTGAATAAAAAGGATGCCATTTGCCTCAACTACCTCAAAGGCTTGTTGTGAGAAGCCAATGATATTATATTTGTGACTCATTTTGAATTCTAAGTAATGTGATTTTACCATAAATAAAAGGTATTAATTCACCATCACAATTCTTCGGATTCAAAAAAGGTAGCTTATATAGGAATAAATTACACCATTTCTAATTCATTTGTTAAAAACCACATAACCACATGAAAGTTCATACTTTTTCTCTTTACACTTTTATTTTAATAGAAGCAAGTAATATTGGGTCATGGGTAACACTGAGTTTCTTGAAATAGATGACAATCGGTTTTTAACCAATTCCTATAAAGGTAATAAGATCAATGTCTACTTGACTTTTCCTGTCCTCTAAAATCAATGCCAGACATATTTTTAAAGACCTTGAATGTAGTATTTCTCAATATTTGTCTGTTGAAAGAATAAACGAATAGATATCCACACATTTAGAATCATTTTAATTACCTCATACTTTGTCATAAACAAGAATATCTAACTTGCAGGCTCCTTGTTTCATCCTTTTCCATCTTAGTCTGTTCTTAGATAAAAATTAAGTTAGGTAATACTTAGTGTATGACATACAGTAAGTGCATAATACACATGCACACACAGGTACACATGCACATGCACACACACACACACAAAATGATCAGTCTCCCAATCAATCTTCCACCTTGAGGGGTATAAGCCGGCTGACTGCATTCTCTGAGCAAAAAGAGGAAAGAGGGACCGAGATTCTCACACTTAATCCCCTGTTTGCATAACTGTCCCCAGTCTCTCAGCCAGGCCTTGAGCCCATGAGTGGAGAACACCTCTGGCCCAGTCACTCCACAAACAAACCTCCGGTCTTCTGCCGTGGTGGAGAAGGAATAGGTGTGTAGCTGAGTGGCACAGAGGAAGTGACCTGTGGTTTTGCTTCTTAAATCGACTCTGAACCAATATTCCTGACTTCATAGGTATCTGGTCCTCCTAATTTATAGGAGTTTTTTTGTTTTTGTTTTTGTTTTTGTTTTTGTTTTTGTTTTTGTTTTTTTGGGCTACATTGGGTCTTCGTTGCCGTGCGAAGGCTTCTCATTGCAGTGGCTTCTCTTGTTGCGGAGCACGGACTCTAGGCACGCAGGCTTCTGTAGTTGTGGCACGTGGGCTCAGTAGTTGTGGCAATGTGGGCTCAGTAGTTGTGGCACACGGGCTTAGTTGCTCCACAGCATGTGGGATCTTCCGAGACCAAGGTTCAAACCCATGTCCCCTGCATTGGCAGGCGGGTTCTTAACCACTGCACCACCAGGGAAGTCCTTTATGGGAGTTTTTAAGGTTTGTCTTCTCAAATTGCCTTGCTTCTTCTTGGATTTCCTCTTCGCAGGCTTACATTTCTGCTTTTCCAAATCTGTTGTCAGTAACCACTCATTCATTTGCTTTTGTGCTTCCAAAACTTCATTAACGTCTCTTATCTGGTATTGTCTGCTCTCTCATTAACTGTTCCCACTTTTTTTTTTCCTTCTAGTGGCATTTTTGTGTATGTTTTTGAAGGGAGCAGAGATAAATGTTTGCATCCAGTTCACCACTTATAAATGAATGTCTTTAATGGATTTTCAAATGTTGAACCATTCTTGCATTCCTGAATAAAGCCTATATGATCATAACATATAATTTTTAGTATATTACTGATCTCTCATTATTAATATTTGATTTTCAGTGTTTATATCCAATTTCACAAGTGAGATCTACTTTTCTTAAAATCTTTTTTCAATTTCAGTACCAAGGTAAAACTAACATCATAAAATGAATTATGGTAGCTTTCCTCTTGTAATACAATCTGAGAAGTATGTATAAGATAATCTTAGACTTGTATAATAATAATAATAATAGCAATAATAACAAACAGCTAGCTCCCCAAACACTATCTAAACCTGGTGTTTTGGGTAGGCCAGTGGGAGTTTTTAACAACAATCTTTAATACTTTTTTATTATTCAGGTTATCCATTTCTCCTTGAACCACTATTAGTTTGTTTATATTTGTCCTAAAGATTTTTACATTTCTTCTGAGTCTTGAAATATATAGGCATAAGATTTCTTAATGGACATTCTTGTGATTATTGAATCTCTACTGACATCTTATATTTGGATTTAAATGTTCTTTTCTACAGATAATATTCTTCATTTTGGCCTGTGCTGTTTATCTTTTGTATCAAATTTGACAGAAGTTTATTTATTTCATCAGTCTTTTCAAGAAACTCTTTAATTATGTTAATGATTTTTATCTGGTGGTCTTTTTTCTATTTCATTAACTTTTGGTTCCATCTCTTTAATTTCCTTTCTTCTAAATTATTTGGTTTTTCTCTGTTGTTCCTTCTATCTTGATTTTGACAATGACTTTACATTTTCAAATATTTATATTGTCCCAGTATAGAAATTTAGAATACAAATTGCTCCCTAAGATCCACTTTAACTGTATCTTCTGTTTTGATACATAGTGCTTTAATATTTATTCAGTTCTAAATATTTTCTAATTAAGTTCTTCTTTAACCCACACATTATTTGTTAAGTATACTCTCCCCCCAAATCATCATGCAGGACAGGCAAGAGGAGGAAATTTAAAAATTTTTCTGATTTCTAAAATATTACATGTGGTTGAGAATGTTGTCTGTATGATGTTGACATTTTTGAAATTTGTTGAAATTTCCACTGTAGCCTTACACAAGTAAATTTTTTAAATAATCTGTGTGTACTTTGAAATATGTTTATTTTCAGTTGAGCACAAGCCTTTACACCTACTTATTTAATCAAGCTTTCAATGGGTTATTTAAATCTCCAATTCTTTCTCTCTTCAGTTCTTCTGGCTGTTCTGTGTTTCAGGGAGAAGTGTATTAAACCTCCCTCTGTGTTTGAAGGTTTATCAGTTTCTCTTTATGTCTTTCAATCCTTTGTGGTTAGGAGCTTTGAAATGGAGAGATTAAAAAATGAATTAAGAGTTTATAGACCAGTGGGAGAGACTGATGGGTGCACTTATAACAATAAAACCCAAGGCCTAACACAAGTGACACATGAGAAAGAAACAAAGTGCTATTAAGTCTGACAAGAAATGAACCCATTTCTTTTTCTGAATTACCGCTATCTAATTTTTAAATACGTCTGAGGGCTGTGAATTCTCTTCTTTTAAATCTGTAAACTATTTTCAGGGCAAGCTGGAGAGAGAGGATCTTGCCTCCCTTTATTTGTGTTTTCTTTCCTCCCTCCCCTCATTGGCTCTGTCTCTTCCTGTTCAAAGCTTCCTGTATTTATTACTCCCCTTCAGACCAACTTCTCTTTTTTTCTATTACCTATTCTATCTTTTCCCTTCAATATTTCCATTTTTCTTTTCCTCTTTCTCTCTCCCTTAATAGGTCATAAAGTGACCTAGGATTCTTATTTGTTTTATTTATTGAATAATGTCTACGTTTATATTATGAAAAATCGTATTCATTCAATTTAAACATAATAAATTGTTTAGAAAAAAGTGTCAGACTCTTCTCCTTACCTTTTAAAATAATCATTACATTTTTTTTTAACATTTGTACCACACCCTCCACTTTGGGTCAGCAACTAATTTTTTTCATTCTTTTTACAATGCCATATTTCTATTCCACCCATTTTTAATGAGCAGGGGAATTTACAATATTATTTTACTAAAGATTCTGTGAAATAAGTATGATTTTTTTGAGCTTTGAGCTTATGCTGTAATTGCAGAATAGTTCAAGGGGAGCATGTGCGGCTAAGTTTTTTCAAAGATTTAAGAAAGAAACTTTTTTTTCAATGACAATGGAAGATTGCATTTGGAAAGGCAACTGGTCTAACTGGTGCAAGACCAGGCTGCTAAAATGTAATACTTAAATATCACAGAGCCATGATACAAAAGATTATCTCTAAAATGTAAAATAGCATATTAAATTCAAATAGTATGAGCATCTCCTGGGTTGCCTTGTCTCTGTAGTTGCCTGGCTATGATGGATGCTTTGTTAAAGCTATAAATAATTTTGACATTTATAGCTTTATCAAAGAGTAATTATGATATAAAGAAAAATGAAGTACACACGCACACACACACACACACCCTGCATCCTGCATTCCAAATCCAACGTCCACATGTAAAACTGAGAAGGATGAACCTAGCTTAAATCTGCAATTAGCACCTATTTGACCTACTGAGAATTGGTGGTGTTTTGAACCACTATGTGTTTGTTTCCTAATGTACAGTAAATGCCTTTTAAAACGAAAAAGAAAAATGAATATACCTGCCTCTAGAATTTTCATACTGTTCTTACAATTTTCAAGTTATATTGCGCATAAATGCACATTCACACACACACACACACACACACACACACACACACACTCTGTCATTTTTCCACTCTACCAAGAGATTACATGAAAAGACTATAGTTGGACATCATAGTAACCCCTGCAAGGCTGCTTGAGGGATAGTTTGTGTTGCATTTTGTGCAGATTTTTGTCAAGGTGATTTCTATGGTAACCCCTCTTTGCATTCTTTCAAATGGTGATAAAATCTGACATATACCATTAAATATTGATAGCAGTGTTTCATCCACTCCTAAGCCCACTTGGGAATTCTTCGTTTTATCTACTGACTGAGACCATTCTCCTGTGGTATCAAGGCATCAAGTGTTTTACTGTTAAAATGTTAATTAGACTTTAATAACCATTTTTACAGTTCTGCTCTTCATCTCGATTGCTACAAACATATTTATTTACAATTCCATAATGTTCTCATTAATATACTATGGAAATCTGCCATAGTGCACAGAAGTTAGCTTAATAACAAGCTGCAGAAATATATCCTTAAAGACATCTGTGAAACATCTGTAGAATTGTAATGATTCAAAATAACTTTTCAGCAAATGAGATAATAAGCAGATGACACTTAAGGTCAGTATTTTTTATGACCATAGCCTGTCTGCTAGTATGACTACTTCATGCCACTATTTAATACGCCAGTACCACCATCTACTAATGATTATTTGCTAAATTCCATGCTCCTTAAAAGTGAAACACATATAGCCAGAATATCCTGATGTCTAAAATAATAGATACAATCTTAGCACTTATTTGTAAACATTTTCCTCCAACACATGTCAAGGAGCTCTACCCATATCTCACTCATCCTTGGATTATTTGCTTAAAAATTAATTTCTCATTTCACAGAAAACATAAGATGCTCAAAGGCTAACTGGCTTGCTTATGTTTGTATAATAGATAGGAAATGGCAAGGGAATTTCAAGTTATATCAGAATAGATATCCAACTAAATGTAATCTGCTATCTTTCTAAGAGTTTCTAGTGAAAATATCCCTGAGTTTGTAGTGAGAAGGTTATTTGTGTTATCTTGGGCAAGTCAATTTATCAGAATCTCAATACTTTTTATTTAGAAAGGGGAGTAAAAGTAACCACCTCAAAGTATCCAACAGGAATAATTACTATTTCATTCACTTAATTTCCCTAAAGCCTACAAAAGATCATAGTAGGCAAGATTAAACATCATCTGGCTGAACAAATGATAGGTGGATGGATACATATGGTGCTTTGCAAACTCTAAAGCCCAATGTACAGAGATCACTAACTTTACATAAGTCTTCCAATATGCAGAAAAACTCCCAATATGGAGATAGGCATAATGTATTAGTCTTCTATGGCTGATGTTAACAAACTACCCCAAAACAGGTGGCTTAAAACAACACAAATTCATTATCAACAGTTCAGTAGGTCAGAGGTTCGACATGGGTCTCACTAGGCTGAAATAAATGTTTTAGCCCAGGGCTGCATTCCTTTCTAAAGGCACTATAGAAAAACCCTTTCCTTCCTTTTTTCAGCTTCTGGAGGCCGCTTACATTCCTTGGCTCACTGCCCCCTTCCTCCATGTTCAAAATCAGTGACACTGCACCCTGTCATGATAAAAACATTCAACTAGGAATAGAAGGAAATTGCCCCTATGTAATAAAGGCCATAAATAAAAAGCCCACAGCAAAGATCGTATTCAATGGTGAAAAACTGAAAGGTTTTCCTCTAAGATCAGAAACAAGACAAGGATACCTACTTGCACTACTTCTATTTAACTTAGGACTGGAAGTCCTAGCCAGGGCATTTGGCAAGAAAAAAATAAATAAAAGGCATCCAAGTTGGAAATGAAGAAGTCAAATGATCTCTGTTCACAGAGGACATGATCATATATATATATATGTATATATATATATATACATGATCATATACATATATGTGTATATATATATGTATGTATATATGATACATATATATGATATATATGTATCATATATATATAGAAAACGCTAAAGATTACACACACACACACACAAAAATACCCATAAGAATTTTAAAAACCAATTCAGCAAAGTTGCAGGATACAAAATCAACACACAAAAATCAGTTGCATTCTATACACTAACAACAACCCAAACAAGAAAATTAAGAAAACAACCCCATTTATAATAGCATCAAAAGAATAAAATACTTAGAAATAAACTTAATCAAAGAGGTGGATGATTTATACACTGAAAAACATAAAACATTGCTGAAAGAAATTAAAGAAGACACAAATAAATGGAAAGACATCCTTATTCAAGCACTGGAGAACTTACTATTATTAAAATGTCCATAGTACCCAAAGCATACCAGTGCAATCCGTGCAATCTCTATCAAATGCCAATGGCATTTGTTGCAGAAATAGGAAAAAAACTATTCAAATTCATCTGGAAGCTCTAAGGACCCTGAATAACCTGAACCGTTTCAAGAAAAAAGACAAAGCTGGAGGTCTCACACTTCCTTGTTTCAAAACATATTACAAAGTTACTGTCTTAGTTTGTTTCGGGTGCTATAATAAAATACCACAGACTGGGTAACTTAAACAAGAAATTTATATCTCATGGTTCTGGAGGTTGAGAAGTCGGTGCCAGCCTCTTCAATTCCTGGTAAGAGATCTTTGTGGTTTGCGTACGGCAGCCACCTCCACGCATGCGCATGTGACCTCTTTGTGCACTTGTGGAGAGAAAAAGCTCTAGGGTCGCTTATTCTTCTTCTAAGAGCACCAGCTGTTGGGTCAAAACCCCCGGAGCTTCCAGGGTAAAATCTAAAACTGGCCCCCATACATGAAGGGCAAGAAGAGACTGAAGAAAGAGGCAGGCTGCTCCAGATTGGCAGGTTTCAAGTTTAATAAATGAGACAACTTACATACTAGGCTTTTCTTGGGCAGCTGTAAGACTATTAAATCTCCACACCCACCCACCAGAATCTTAAAAGTCTATATAGAGCCCTTAATGGGGTTCAGTCACATATTCATTCCAGATGGTCTCAACAACACCGTACTCTCTCAAGGCTGAGTCCTTGAAAACAGCTCCCACTGTGGGAAATGTGGGGAGAAGTTACATTCCAGGGATGCAGGAGGGGGTGAGGAGCCTCCAATTGCCTGAGTCCTATTCTCGGATCAATCAGTGGTCACATCCTCTCAATGACCTCCTCCAATAACAGCTCTATCATATTAGGACCCCACTTTTATCTGTATCACCCCCTCACAGACCTTTATGACTTCCTCACAGGACTTATATACAAACATAATCACATTGGGGGTTAAGGCTTCAACAAATGAATTTGGGGGGGTGGGGGACACACAGACATTTAGTCCATAGCATCTAAGGTAACCCAAACAGTATGGTAGTGGCATAAAGCTAGACATACAGACCAATGGAACAGAATAGAGAACCCAAAAATAAACCTTCATGCATATGGTCAAATGATCTTCCATAAGAATGCCAAGGCTACATGATGGAGAAAGGACAGGTTCTTCAGTAAATGTTGGGAAAACTGGATATCTACATGTAACAGTATGGCGTTGTACCCTTACCTCACACCATGTGCAAAAATTAACTCAAATAGATTAAAGACATAAACGTAAGACCTAAAATTTTAAAACTCCTAGAAGAACACATAGGAGAATAGCTTCACGACACACGATTTGGCAATATTTTCTTGGATATGACCCCAAAAGCACAGGCAACAAAAGCAAAAATTGACAAACTGGACTATATAAAACTTTAAAACTTATGTGCAGCAAAAGAAACAGTCAATAGAGTGAAAGGCAACCTATGGAATGGGAGAAAATATCTGCAAACCATATATCTGAAAATGAGTTAATAGCTAGAATACATAAAGAACAGCTACAACTCAACAACAAAAGGAAAACCAAAAATCCAATTAAAAAATGCACAAAGGACTTAGACTATTCTGTGCTCCTGTTTTTTATATGTCACATTTCTCATGTTTAAATAGCATATGATAAATATTTGTTCAGCTCACTTCAGGACTGCTTAATAAACCTATGACTGTGAATAGTAACAGGGATTAAGTCAAACTGTTGAGACAGGGCAAATCAATTCACAGCATTTCTTTTGCTTTCTTAAAAACTGAAAGGTAACAGCATCTAGACATGGTCATAATAGGAAATGAGAATAGTTAGGGAAGTTTTCAACACTTTCTTCTTCCTTCACAAGAATTTTAAGATAGGCAACATTACTACATCACTCACCTGGCTTTGAGAAACAATCTGACCTCATAAAAGAGTGAGAAAGGCTTGACTCTCCAGAATGTTGCTGAAAGGACAAATAGAAACCAGGTAATCTTGGGATCCTGCAATCTGAACTGAGGTTGCTACAACTAGGTTGGGAACTCACATATCTTCTTAGCAGCTCCAGATAGTACCTTGAATAAGACAATATTCCCTTCCTCTCATGTCCTGATCCATCCTGACATATCTCTTCCTCAACTCAAGGGGTCATACTTACATGGTCAAGAACTCAGTGGACCCATCAGGATTATGTGATGGGGCCACACGGCAGTGCTCCCTGTTCATGTTCTGTTTTGAATTTCTTCATTCTTTCATCTTAATGGGGGAGACTAAATTTCCAACTACCTGATATAGTTTTTGGCTTTCCTAGTTGATGACTAGAAAAATATTGGAATATTTAAAGATAAAATCCATGTCCTCCCCATGCAGTTCAGTCAGTACTTCTTTTATCAAGAGGTATTGGTTCATTTTCAGTTCCCTTCTACTACAAAGGCTTCTGAATATTCTCTGAGGGGCTTCTCTGTCATCATTGGAAAGAAGTGAAGGAATGGTGATTATGCAAAGAGGAGTAAAATAGCATTACTTAAATAATTCACCTTTATGTCATGTAACCACACCAGCACAAAAGAAGACACAGAGAAATAAGACCTGGATGACACTTCCACCAATTGGTGAAAATTTAATCTCGGATTTCTGGAAAAGCCTTTTATCTTCTCTCACCCCCACCTTTTTCCCCCCAACTGACCCAATTTAATGTTACACAATCAGGTTAACTCAGCAGGAGATACAAAAGGCAGAAAAACAGATTAGTGATCTTTCAGATGGAGAGAGAAAGTCAGGAACCTAAAAGCTAAAGTTGAAAACTTGAGGGAAATGATTTTAAAGTTGGGGGGAAAAAATAAAGGAATGTTAGAAATAAATGAAAGTCAGACATCCTCTTTTCTTTTGGGATCAAGGAAGAAAACATTTCTGTTATATTTTTTGTGGTATCTACATACACATTTGAATTAATTAAGCGTTGCCCATGCTGCACTAATAAAAACAAACACAAATTGAGAGCTTACTATTTGCTAGCACTATACTTAGCATTTTAAATGGATTAAGGGACTAAATCTTCATAAAAACCCATTATCCCCACCCTCCCTTGCAGAAGTTAGAAAAGTGAGTTTAAGCAGTGTGCCCAAAGCTAGAGGAGTCAGGACACCAGCCCAAATAAACTATTCAATTTCTGAGCCTTTGCCTTTAACAGCTCTACCATTCTTTTCCCCATTACTATAAACCAGTGCTTTCAAAGAATGATCCATGGACCATGCCCGTCAGAATCATTTAGAACTGTTGCTAAAAATAGCTTCCTGATACCTATTCCATGCCAACTGAATCAGAAACCATGGGAAGGGGACCCAGAAATTTGCATTTTTACAAACTCCCCAGGTGTTTCCAAAACACTTTAAAGCACATAGTTAAAAGTTTCCAGTACTTCAGAGACAGTATTTAGTAGACCTCAGAAGCACAGGCACTGAAGCCAGAAAACTTGGTTCAGATCTCCACTCTGCCACTCACTAGTTCTGTGTCTTGAACAAGTAACTCACTTAATCTCTCTGTGGCTCAGTTTCCGCAGATGCATTATTTAATGGATTTAATGGGCATCTGCCTGTTCATGGCTACAGTACCACACAGTGAATTTGTTTTTCACATTTATAGGATTCATCAAAGGGTGAATGATCTAAAGAATAGATAGTACTAAAATAATTCATGTTAGACTTTGGATGTGTTACATTTGAATATTAATTTGGTATTCTATTAACTGAGACAAAACAAACAAGAGCCAGAACAACAACAAATGGTGTCACACTGTGAAAACTCAATTTTGAAAATACAAGGAAATGATCTGGTTCCTCCACCTTGATACTCTCTGAAATATATTTCTTCCCCTGCCTTACCACTCATGATATGTGACACAAGATGTTGGCATAGTCTCCTTTCTCTTATACTGACTTTCCTTCACTCTATCTCATTTCTGCTACAGAACTTCTGGTGAGATTGAGATTAAAGGTGGAGGAAAAGATGGAAAGAAGAGACAGATAACAATTCAAAAGAAAAATTGGGGAAGCAAATTACTTCAATGTATACAATGAATATTGAATTTAAAGAGTCTATTAAAGCAATACTTATCTAAAATAGGTTTAGCTATAATAAAATAGAAGGTAAGATTTGCCACAAAATACAGATAATCAGCTGAGAGATAACACGTAGCTTTGATTGTCAAATAACTCTGAATCAGATCATTTTTAGTACTAGAAAAAGCCTGTCTGAGGTTGAATTTTGAAGACTGTAAAGGGGAAAAAGCAATGAAGATATTCAACTATTCAGTGCTTGAAAAAATAATATTTAATGGATAATGCTAGATGAGTGTTTTCCCCCAATAACTTTTATCCTCAAAAAGAAAAGTCAAGGGGCTTCCCTGGTGGCGCAGTGGTTGGGGGTCCTCCTGCCAGTGCAGGGGACGCGGGTTCGTGCCCCGGTCCGGAAGGATCCCGCGTGCCGCGGAGCGGCTGGGCCCGTGGGCCATGGCCGCTGGGCCTGCGCTCCGCAACGGGAGAGGCCACAGCAGTGAGGAGGCCCGCGTACCGCAAAAAAAAAAAAAAAAAAAGAAAAGTCAAGTCAAGTGTGGGCTCAAATTCAGCAGATGCACAAAGAACACACCTGGACAGTTTCAAGAATCTTCAGATTGTCCAACAGTACTGCATAGCTCCTCAACAAAGCTAGTCATTTCACAATAATTAAAAGAAAACAGAAAAGTCTTGAGAAGACAGGAACCCAAGGAATGAGCTCTGCTTCTGCATCTGCTAAATAAATCAGCTCAGATTCCTGCTTTCATCAGAATGATGTGTCATTACCAAAATGTTAAGTTCAATAAGAACAGGAACCTCCTCTATTTACTCTTATACATCAAGCTTCGAGACCAGTGGCTGGTGCAGAAAAGGAACTCAATAACTGCTAAACTGCTTGTTAAATTGCTGAATTAACACTACAGGTCATGGACATTTGTCGCTGTCCTTAAACAAAGTTGAAAATATTAACTCTTTAGGTGTCTGTATAGATAACATCTCTCCCTTTAAAGGACTTCACACCTGAAAGGTTGCAAGGGAAATCAGAAATGATTATGATTTAGTTCAGTCACTTTCTCCAAAAAAGACATACTAATGGCCAACAGGTATATGAAAAGCTAACAGACGTCACTGAGCATCAGGGGAATGAAAACCAAAACCACAATGAGATATCACCTCACACCTCTTAGGATGGCAAAATCAAAACAAAAGGAAAAATAACAAGCATTGGCAAGAATAAGAAGCAAAGGGAACCCTGGCATACTGTTGAAGGGAATGTAAATTAGAACGGCCCTATGGAAAACAGTATGGAGGTTCCTCAAAAAATTAAAACAGAACTACCATATGACCCAGAAATCTCTCACTTCTGGGTATTTATACAAAGGAATTGTAATGAGAATCTCAGAGGGATGTTTTCACTCCCATGTCCATTTCAGTATTCTTCACAATAGCCAATATATGGGAAAATCCTAAATGTCCATCACCAGACAAATGGATGAAGAAAATATTGTATTAAAAAAACTCATTTATCCAAGAGCAATCTTATGACATTCCCCCCACTTTTACAAACAAAATGAAACAAATAAGAATAACTGCTAAAATACATAAATAAATATAAAGAAAACATCGTATATACTTACAATGGAATTATTCGGCCTTAAAAAAGAAGGAAATCTTGCCATTGTGACAACATGGATAGACCTGGAAGACGTTCTGCTAAGTGAAATATGCCAGACACAGAAAGACAAATACTGTATGAATTCTAAAATAGTCAGGCTCACAGAAGCAGAGAGTAGACTGGTGGTTGCTCGGGGCTGTGGGGAGGGGCAAATGGAGAGGTAAAGGCCAAAGTTTTAGTCATACAAGGTAAATAAGTTCTTGAGATTTACTATACAGCATAGTGCCTATAGCTAACAATACTATACTGTATTCTTAAAATTTCCTAATAGTGTAGATGTTGTGTTCTTAACACACACATACATAAATAATAATAATAATAATTAATAATAATAAAGGGTGCAGGAGGAAACTTTGGAAGATGATGAAAATGTCTATGGCCTTGATGGTGGTGATGATTTCATGGATGTATACTCATTCCCAAACTCACTGAGTTATAACATTAAATATGTACAGCTTTTTGTGTCAGTTATACATCAATAAAGTGGTTACATTTTAAATTTTTTAAATTAGTTCAGTCACAAGTGAACATCTAAATCTGCAGTTCAATGTGCTAAGTGACTTGAAATTTCTCAAATTAAAAAAAACAAACAAACGTGCGTAGGGGTGTGGATAGTTTAGGACCTCACTGCCTTTGGGGATAACTAACTGCATTGATGGTCTTGTTGGTCATCAGCAAACACCCTAAGTTTCTCCATGAGCTATGTGACTGAAACAAAAATGATATGACATGGGTGACTAAGGACCCTATGTTTCTTTTTCTTTTTTTTCTAATTTTGCCCACCCTGACCTCTTCTCAGCCCTTAGCTGACTTCTGGCCTACTCTGAAGAGGAAGGTAACTAAACAAGTGACCAAAGAAGCTTGTGGAATTAACCCCCTGCTACCAGAGGTCTCTAAGAGGAGGTAAGTGAGAGTCTTCCAATAAAGCAACCTGAAACTGCAGACGCAGCTCTGGACCAGTACTGCCTCAGGACAGGATGAAACACTTCACAGAGCACTCCTGTTTTACCAGGCAGAAGCCACCTTCCCCTCCATTTACTCAGTGCTCCATCTAAACATAATGATAAAACAAGACCCTACTCGACCGTCAGGAAGGGCTACATTTTTTCCAGTGGAACATTAAGAATCTCAGGGAATGCATCTTTAACAAAAGCACTATTGTTATTTGCCTAAAAGGCATGCTGACAATAAAGCACTTTGGGTCTGTGCTGAAAGATTTCCTTTAAGGCTTATTTGCCTGCGGACTGATAGAACCGTTTTGTAGCATCCTTGTTCAGTACGGCCCTGGAATACAAATGAGAGCCCGTCGGAGAAAGGGGAGCCGGCCGGAGCGGTGCTTCCCTGGCTGGTGGCGCTGCTAACTTCACATCCCGCTGCTGAGCTAGGGCACCAGCTAAACTAATCAAAGAAGGGCCAGAAGGTGTGGTTTGGCGCTAAACCTTATATTCTCATTTAATCCAAACCCTGTAATGCCAAAACAAAGTTGAATCTGTGGAATTAGGGGACATACGGTATACATGAGGCTGAGTACTGGGTTAGTCTTTTGAAAATTCCCGCCTGAAAGAGAACAAAGAAGATGAAAAGGGGCTTGGGTTTAGGAACGCAGCAGGTGCCTGGACGCGCCAAACAAAGCCCTCCTCCTCGGGGGTCAGTTTCTCATTGACACTGTAGCTAAACTACGACTCCTTGGTCCGCCATAGATATGCCTGATGGAAATGTGAGGATGCAATGCTTGTAATTTTTTTAAGAATAAAAAGCCACAGCAATCTAGGTTTCGTCAAAAACCTTAAGCTGGGCTTCCCTGGTGGCGCAGTGGTTGAGCGTCCGCCGGCCGATGCGGGGGACATGGGTTCGTGTCCCGGTCCGGGAAGATCCCACGTGCCGCGGAGCGGCTGGGCCCGTGAGCCATGGCCGCTGAGCCTGCGCGTCCGGACCCTGTGCTCCGCAACGGGAGGGGCCACAACAGTGAGAGGACCGCGTACCGCGAAAAAAAAACAAAAAACAAAAAACCGCAAGCTGTTCTGTTTGGCCATCGGAGCACCTCCTGCTCCAGGTTTATCTTGGCACCTAACAAGTGCACAGACCGCGGCTGAATGAAGACGCGTCTGAGGCTCGACCGCTGACGACTGGGCTAGAAAGCTTTGAGATAGGACCCGGGCCAGGAGCTGTAATCTTTATTGTGCAGAATGACTGAGTTCAACTTCTGGATCACTGGGCTGGGACAGTACTTTTGCAAAGAAGCAAATGGTGCTGTCGGTGTGGAGGAAAAGAAGTCCCAGCAGCTTAGGTATTGGATATGAAACACAGGAGGGGAGGGGGAAGGGGACGCTTGTCAAGTGATGCAGATAATGGAGAAAGATAAGCCTTAGATCATAAATCAGCTTGCCGCTACCACCTATGGCTTTGAAAGGGCACCGTTGTTTCTTACTGTATCACCAGCTCATTAATATGAGTTGGCAGTCATTACAGGTGGTACAAGAGAGAACATAATTTACATATTCAGTAGTTAATCGCGGATTCCTCAGCATTCTGATTCTCAAATGCATGCCTCTCAAGGGCACTGTTCAGGCTCCTGTCGACACATTAAACTTGTCTTTTGTCTATAAAAAGGGTGCTTGTTAAAATTATGATTTCATTACAAATTGCCCAGGCTGTTTCTCAGGGTGAACCTGTGACCGCTTGTCTGAAATGGAGGTGAGAATTTTTCCAATATGAATGATTATTCCCACTGACATGCTGATGAACTTACTGGACACAATTTACATAAAGGGCCATATTTAAGAGCTCTCTGTAGGGGTGGGTATGAATAATATTAACTTTTGTGACGCAAAATCATAAAAAATCAATTAATTTTATCATCATAAATAAAATTATATTAATAAAATTCTTCTATTTTGAGCATTTTATGGCTATGGGGATAGTTGGATGACTTTTCAAGCTCCACATCTTTCTACTGTGTGTTGTCATGAACAACTGTGGGCCTCCAACAGGGTGCAAAGAGGCCAGGCCAGGAGAAGAATGTATTAATAAACCCCAATCCAGCCTGCAGTTGCACAGTTAAGGTAAAGTTAGGTCTGGTCCGTAAATAAGCGCTTTCCTAAAACAGCAAGTTCTAATAATATACTTCTGGGCACATGGCAGACCAGAATGATATAGAATAGCTAGTGGTTCTCTGTGGGAGGAACCAGTTCAACAAGTCCTCCCCTCTTTCAAAAGCAGATTTATGCTACCATGTGTGAGCTCGGTGGACTTCCCCATGGAGCAGACTGTATAGCTGTAGAAAATATGCCATGAGAGCTACAGTCAGGAGCCCTGATTAGGACCTTATTGGAGGGTTTTTTAATACATTTACTTCTCTCATTATTAAAATAACGTATTACTTTAAAGTAATACGTTATTCAGATTGTAACAATAGATGGCGAAATGCATATGATTCTAACCCACAACCACTGTTAGTCTTTTGGTGCTTGCTTGCAAGTATTTTTTTCCGTCTTAACTTAAAATGATCTCTCGTCGTTCTTAATTCTTCCAGGACCACTGAGGAAATGATAGATACTATAGTATTCTATTTTCAACGGAAAGTGTAGAGGATGGAGTAATAGATTTGTTTAAATAAACAAGATCAAAAGAACTTTCGGGTGTTTGGGGAACTCTCCACATGTATAACCATTATGTGTGCATCATTATGATCTTGAGATTAATGAATACTAGATGATTGTTTAGAGGTCAATAACTGTAAGCCATGCATGAGGCAGAACTCAGCAAATATTTTCACCTATTATCTGGAATCTCACCAATGTCTATTTTATTCCCTGAATACACGTGCTTGCTTATTAGCCCAATATAAAGCTCTCAGTTTCTGCATCCATTTGCAGAGGGGAAACTGCCTATTCTACTCTCTTCCCGTACTCTGATATTGGTATATTCCTACCCACACTCTGTCCCCATATTCGTTTAAACCACTGTGTATTGAAAACTCAGTCAAGTCCTGTCCTAGGCACCAAGACTATCAACCTAAATAAGAATCGAATCTCTGCTTTTTCTGCATTTCAGAAGGGCTTTCAATTTGAATATGGTTGAAGAAACAGGATCTTAGGCTGGTTTTAAGGACTGATGAATTTCTTCTTTTGATTTCAGGAATTTAACTATCTAAATTGTAATGGACTTGGTACACTGCTGAGGAGATAGGAAAGCAAGTAAGCTCACACCTATGGTTATTGCATCCTCAGGATATGAAAGAGCAATTCGACCTCTGAAATACTTGTGTGACCTGTGGGACACCCAGAAAGGAACTTGTCCTATTGAGGCTTTATTCTGTCACAGAAGCTACCTACCCACTTGGCTCTCTTGCAAGTCAAAGCTGGTGGCATTCTCATTTGGGTCCACCTGGATCAAACAGCTATGTCAGTACCTGGAGGAATTCTTCTATTTAGGACATTAAAAAGGAAACAGAGGGATTGATTTTGTACAGTTCTTCAGAGCTTTTCTCAGTTTGGTAGATGGGATGCTGCCTGATTCATGAATCAACTAGTAAAGCCAATAAAATCTTCAAAATGTATTCAGTTGAATTTTGTTCTTTAACAATATCAAACTGCCTTAAGAAAGGCAACTCCCTTTCCTTAATCCCACACCACTCGCATGCTATGAAGGCCTTGTTTCTTTTTATAAATTTATTTATTTTTATTTATTTATTATTTTTGGCTGTGTTGGGTCTTTGTTGCCGCGCGCAGGCTTTCTCTACTCGGCAAGCGGGGGCTACTCTTCGTTGTGGTGCAAGGGCTTCTCTTGTTGCGGAGCACAGGCTCTAGAGTGTGCGGGCTTCGGCAGATGCAGTGCGTGGGCTCAGTAGTTGTGGCTCGTGGGCTCTAGAGCACAGGTTCAGTAGTTGTGGTTCATGGGCTTAGGTGCTCCGTGGCATGTGGGATCTTCCCAGAGCAGGGCTTGAACCCGTGTCCCCTGCATTGGCAGGCAGATTCTCAACCACTGTGCCACCAGGGAAGCCCAAAAGTCTTGTTTCTTTATTCATGCTACAAATTTTTATTTAGCACCTGCCTGCCAAATGTTGTGGTAAGTATCAAAACTGTTGTTTAAAAATAATTGTAGGTATGGTTGAGAGTCCGCCTGCCGATGCAGGGGACACGGGTTCGTGCCCTGGTCCGGGAATATCCCACATGCCACAGAGCGGCTGGGCCCGTGAGCCATGGCCGCTGAGCCTGTGCTCCGCAACGGGAGAGGCCACACCAGTGAGAGGCCCGCGTACCACAAAAAATAAAAATAAATTAAAAAAAAACGATTGTAGGTAATTATCTTTATGGCTGCCAATATTCAAAATTAGTATTTTAATATATTTATTTGTGAAATATTCTGACATAATGAATTATACATTAGCTAATATAATGACAATCTTTTCTAGATTTAACATAGGCTAATATCGCTCCACATCAATTTTCTCTTGTTGGTTAAGAACCAGAATCTTGTGGCTCCCTAACCTCCATCCTCAGAGTTAGCCACTACCTAGAATTCGGTGTGTATGATATGTATGCATCACATTTTTATACTTTTATTACATATGTATCTTTAAAGGTCTAGTTTTTCCTGTTCTTCATGGTGTGAATCTTAGGGAGATCTAACCCCTTCTAACCCTCTAACACTTTCTGCAAAATACTGGTCACCAGTTCCATCTCTGGGAAGAAACAGTGAGTGTCTATTTGCTTAGTTCTATTGATGTAAACATCATTATCTCTCTATAGTGAGCATGATAAAATCAGAGATGGCTATGAGATTGGATTTATAGAATGGGTGACTAGGGAGTAGGAAAAGTGAGTAGGAGAGAGGTTACAGAAGACTAACAGGTCCTTGGTTCGGTTTCTATGTTTTGTAAAGCCACTGACCAAGACAGGAGAATTGCTGAAATAGGGCAGGTTTTCAGGATTTGGGAGACCCTGGAACGTGAGATGACGATGAGACTTCCAGCTAAAAATAGTTGAATTGTGTGTGTGTGTGTGCGTGCACGCAGGGATCATAAATTTAATTCACATTACAACTTGAATGAGCATATAAAATGCAGTTTTCTTATTTGGCGTGTATTTCAACTGACCTTATTCACAAGTCTCATTTACTAAGGGGAGCTGTGGGAGAGACTAAATGACCCGCCTGATTTCAAGTGTTTTCCGACAACTAATTTAATTATTCCTTCAGATACCTGCCTAGACTCTCTTATTTCCAGTTGCCCCTCCCATAACCCATTTACTATGACATCATGGATGTGGGAATGGAGTGTTCATATGACTTCATGGCAGGAAAGTGAAGGGGTCTTCAAATCCATATGGCATTCTCTGGATCTTCATGGTCTTGACATCAAAAGGTCAGTCAACTGTCCTCTCAGGTATGGTTGACCAAGTTCTGTACACTTATACCTTCTGTTGACATCTGTAATTTCTGCAATCCGTTTCTTGTCTGGTCCATCTCTTGCTTTAGTCACAGCCTGGTGGTTCCCTCCCTGCTGACATAGTCTCCTTGTTACTTCATGACTGTAGATGCCTCTAAGTCACATCCCTGTTCTCCATCCAGCCCTTCAGGTCCAGAGTGATCCACTCCTAGTCTCTGCTGTGGACCCACAGCAACAGCTCCAGGGCAGGCCCCAGCTCTCAACAAAGTGCTTACACCAAGGGAGGTTTAGCAGGACAAAAAAGACTTTCCCCCCTGCTCCATCACAGGGCTCTGCCTGCCTATGCTGAGACCATGAACCTGTTGTTGGAGGTCTACCTTACATGGCAGTCTTCTCCTAAAGCTCCTAACAGGGATGGAGTAAGCCTGTCTGCCCTGGTTGGTGTTCTCTTTTATTTAAAGCCTGAGGTGAGGAGACCAAAACACACATCTGATAACCTTGTTTACTTCCTCCCTTTTGCTATTCTTTGCTTAACAAGTCCCCAGGAGCAGAAAAGGTAAAAAAAATAGAAAGAAAGAAACAGAAAACAAAACAAAAAACTTCTTATGATCCTCCTTCCTGGCCCAGCCTCCTGCCTAAGCTTTAAGAATTTTTTTTTTTTTAACTACACCAAGGGGAGAAATTAATGATTTGATTCCTTTAGGTTTAACATTTAAATGGAATCGTAAAGAAATTTAGCAAAACCACCTTTCTACGTATTACTTGACTTTCAAGCCCATTTTCATACAAACACAATTTTTTTTCCTGACAGGCCACAGGAAAGTAGACTATCTCACCACTCACAACTGGAAATAATTTGGAGAGGATGCCTATATAAGAGTGACTCTCTTTCATTATCAAAGAATGGCTTCAGCATAATCAAAATGGCAGAGGCAAGTTCATGACTTAATGGTAAAAATCAAAATGTCTTAGTTTAATATTGTATAATATTATCTTTATTACATGTAGGTTTGGAATCATGACTGAATAAGCAGTAACTGATGGAACGTATAAGAGAGATTAAAGGGGGGGAAAGCTAAATACTGAGGAACACCAATATTTGAGCAGCAAATGGTAGGAAAGAGGCCAAATAAAAAGCAAAACATTGAGGCAAAAGAAAGAAGAGAATGAGAAGTGAAAAGTTTCACAAGGTCAACAGTGTTACATGCTACTCGAGGTCAAGTAAGATAATAAAATCAGTCCACTGCATCCAAAAATAAAGAGGTCATGGGCAAGTTTAACAAGAATAGTCGTGATGAAGTGAGAGGGTCAGAAAATATTTAACAGAGGGAAGGAATCACACAGATGGGGAAAAGTTAATAGAGTTTCTTAGTTGTTAAAGGAAGAATAAATGTAGTATAAGAGAATGTAAGCAGAGTCTCAGAAAGGTTATTAAGAAGGAAAACTGTGTCTGTCAAGATAGGTGAAGTTATGCTGCAGTAATAAACAACCCAAAAAATCTGAAGCTGTATTTCTCCTGTTCAGTGCTTCTATGTTTATTACAGTCACTTGAGGGCCCAGAAAGTGGAGGCTTTATCACCTTGGCCTTAGGAGCTTCCAGCCATTAGTGAAACTCATCACCTGTTATTAGCCAAAGCTAATCATATGGCCATACATAACTTCAAAGGGAACAAGGAAATACAACCATATGATGTGAATGGACAGGAACTATCACTGTTTGTGAATAGGCTTATTGACCACTGTGGGCATGGGCAAGAGTGACTTGCTCATACTGAAGCAAGTCAGTCAGTGGAGAGGGAGAACGGAAGGTTTCAGAAAGACCAGAGACAGGAATTAATTGAAAAGACATGGTCTTAGGGAGAAGAGGGAGAGGAGAATGTAGAGCATGAGATAATGGAAGAGCATTTGTGGAAGGACTACTTGTCCTTATAGATGGTAAGGAAGGAATTGAGTTTGGCTATGGATGAAGCTGCTCAAGGATTGCATAAATAATTTCTGGCTCACAGCACGATTCTAGGTGTTTTCAGTAGGAATGTTTAAAGTTGCACCAATCTGAGTGGTGATCTAATTTTCTTCAGCAATGAGCGGGAAGGAAGGGTGACCCAAGATGGTTGGATTGTTCAGCATTTGGAGCTCTGCAGGCTGGGTGCAACAGTTGGTTCAGAGGATGAGGGTGTTAAGGGCTTTGGCAGGAAAGAGGCTGAGGAGATAAACCAGGAAAGTAGCTCAACAACTGGGAGGAAAGAAAGTGTTGACCAAGTTCTTTTTCTAAATGAAAATGATGACTTCTTAGACTCCCAGATAAAGCAAATCCCTTGGAAATATAATGACAGCTGTTTATAGGAGTCCAATTAAATGAAGTAAGATTTGTGTGCTCTCTTTGGTAAACCTCCCAGAAGAGACTTCCAGCAGAACTACTCTGTCACTGGGAGTTACTACTAGGCAGGTGGCTAATAAATCAATCCGTTTTGATGAACACATGAATGTGTCATGGGAGCTTAATATACTTTATCCAGCAAGAAAAGATGAATTCTAGTAAACTTGGTTTGCAATTCTGAAGACATACATCACTTTAAGAATGATCATTAGGTCCAACATAATAGAAAACCTAGGGATTACTTAAGAAAAACCTTTATTAGAACCAAGGAATAAATATAAAGTCAGAATTCATTTTTTTTAAAACTCACTCTTGTGAAATAAATTCTAGATCGGAGGACGTTGTATGTAGAAATATTTACTTCCCTGGTTTAAAATTTTCAGATAGAGCTAGCTATTGAAAAGCTATCAAATCTAGCATACTGACATCCAACTGCTTCACATTTACATAACCAAGAATGTGAGGATTATTGCTGTAGAGAAAGTTGGAGAGATTTCATGCTCTTACTCCCACCATTTTTTTTCCTTGGGTTACAGATTATTTCCTTTGCTGCTTCAATTCTGAATTCAACTTGAATTGGACACACTTTTTATTATCTTGTATCTCTTAAATTAAGAGAAGTATTATATCTGGTGATAAAAAAATAGACCAGAAAAAGCACTGTATAAAAAGGCCAAGTTGGTCTGAAAACTTCAAGCAAAAATGTAACCTGTGCTTTAGTTACTGCCAATAAGGACTGGGCCAAGTCCAGATGGAGGTAGTTTTAATCAATTGTTTTTAGGAGGAGTGTCTATAACCTGCTGACTTGAAAATCTTCTAACAGTGAGTCTTGTAGAGATATAGCACACTTGCCAAAACTGCATTACCGCTTCAAACCATCACAAATTACACTGCACTTTAAGTTTTATTACCAAGTAAGACAGCACACAAATTCATTTCCATGTCTGCTGCCAATTTAAATGAATGGCTGGCTCCTGCCAGCTCAGGAAGACACCGGAGGAGATGTTGCACAGATCGTTGGTGCATGGAATAAATGATAGCATGCCCCTTGGTCATTTAATCTGAGAGCAAAATTTATATTGTAAGTAGGCTTTAAAAATGTAATGTGAATTATGCTGTATAAGGGTAATAATTTTTAAAAGCAAGAAAATTAAATATTCAAAAAAGCCTACTATGTACTCAGAACCATTCTAGATGCTGTGGATAATACAGAATTAAATGATATATGCTCCATTCTCAGAGCTTCCTCTACAATTGGTCAAAGCAAACTAACACACAGGAAAATATTTAAGACACTATGTGATTAGAGTTAAATTGCTTGGTACATCCAATGCTATAGAAATTCAAAGAAAAGAAAGATCAGTGGAAAACTAGAATAGTCATGCAAGGCAATGTCTTGAAGCTCTGAAAGAGAGAAGAAAAATGAATATTCCAAGCGAAGAAACAATATGAGCAACAGCAAGAATTTAGGATTTGGGATTCATGGGATTCATTTGACTAAAGGAGGTTTGATTTCTGGAAGACTGTTGGAGATACTGAGCATGGCCAAAGCATGGAAGAACTTAA
Source organism: Monodon monoceros (assembly GCF_005190385.1). Taxonomy (NCBI): domain Eukaryota; kingdom Metazoa; phylum Chordata; class Mammalia; order Artiodactyla; family Monodontidae; genus Monodon; species Monodon monoceros. Next base: position 34,888,763 of record NW_021703771.1, read on the forward strand.
AAACCTAGCAGAGGCATTGAATATTGAGTCACGATGTGTTGTCGTTTATTGCTGTTGTTTCTTCCCCCATGTCTGACCCTGAACAGCCCTGTTATCAGGGAGAGGTCCTTATTCATGTGTGATCTACCTGGGCTAGGAGTACTATTGTACCAGGTTGAGTTGAGCTGGAAATAAAACCAGTCTGGAGGCTAAAAAGCAGCTTAGAAAAGAATGAGTGGGAAATAGCCAAGAGAATTGGAAAATAAGGACCCCAAGTCCCTTGGGAAAGTGGGGAGAAAGGCCAAGACAGAGGCTGAAATGAGGAGGAGAGAAAAGGGAAGAAGGAATTGATTTTTTTTTTTAAGAAAAAGAAAATTAAAGGTCAGAGGATAAAGACTAGAAGAATCAGGAAGCTCGAGAAATAAGATATGAAGTATACAAACTGATAAAGACAAAAAAGTAAAACTCAGAGAAAACAGAAGAGAAAAATAAAATAAACTTCAGTGAGAAGGCACAGGAAACAGGTACTGAAATAGTAAGAGAAGGAGAAGCAGCAGGAGCCTACGGCAAATATATCATGAAGTGACGATGAGAAATGACACAAGGTGACATGGAGGAGGCTGTGAGAAAAAGAGAGAAAGGATAAAAACTGGATAAATGAGCAGAGGGAATATTAAGATATCATAGGTTAATATATTCGAGAAGAGAGGGTGGGGGAGAAAAATACATAATTTCTGGAACACAGAAGATATTCAGCATGGCTTTTACTCCCTTATCCTTCCCCTTAACGAGCATCATCAATCTCACACCGCAAGTGGACCCCACCAGGACGTCAGATCCCTGCCCAGCTCCCACCCCTCGCCAGACTTCTTAGGGATGTTCGATAATTCTAAGGCTTCGCATTCAGACTCCAGAACCTCAGTTACAGCATGCTGCAACTCAGCAATGTTTTATTCATTTCTATTTAACTTTCGATTATCTTCCCCATAGTGCAAGTGTCCAAAATTTCTTTCCCTACAAGCCCTCAAAACGACCCATTCTGCAGATCCCCCTACCTCCCCTGTTACTGTGTTTCCTCCATTTCTCTTTTTCATTATTAAGATTTATCTGCATCTTCAACCAATTTCTTCTCTTACCCAGGCTTCTTTAGGGAAGGAAAAAAAAAAAGAAAGAAAGAAAGAAAGAGAGGAAGGGAGAGAGGGAGGGATGGAAAGAGAGAGAGAGAGGGAGAGGGAAATAAAAAAGAAAGAAAAAAGAAAGAAAACTTTTCCATTCTCTCTGATGTGACTCCTTGCAAGGATTTCCCCGTGGGCCTCCCCAACAGTCCTTGTTGGATCTAGTAGCCCTGCCTCCTTAAATGTTCAACCTTTCCTTAACTTCTCTCTTCCAGAAACTTCTGTCTTATTTGAAGCCTCTCTTCAAAACATTTTGCTCTTCAAGACTTGGCTGTCTGGCCTCTGCCTCCGTAACAGGGTTAACACTTTTAACCATCTTTAAAGGACTGCACCTCCTTCCTGAAACTCTCTCCCCTCTTTCTCCTACCTAGAATTCCTAGATGCAGAATTCCTAGTTGGAAGTTAACTGGTGAATAAGATAGAAAAGGAGTTTATTAAAAGATTAGTGAATGGCTGAAAGAATCTTTAGAAGGGCTGAAGAACCAGACTTGAGGCCAAAGCTTCCAGAAACAGATCCCAAACCAGACTTTAAGAACAGTCTCAGGCAAGGGCTGTTCTGGCCATAGCCTCTAAGGAGCACCATGCACTACAGTCTGGATTCCTGCCAAGAACTCAAGTCGACCACAAGGAACTACCTCCAAGACCAATGCCACTGATGACCAGAGACTGTCCTGCAGCCACCACTGTCTGCAAAACCCCAATGCCTTTGCTTCCTCCTTGGCCAGAAAAGTGGATGCATACAAACTTCTTCTTCCATATTGCTTCCTTCAGACTGAAATCTCACACAAATGCAACTGACTAGTGGAGCCCAATAATTAGTGCATATTTGTTGAATGAAAGAAGGAAAAATATAAATAATAGGAAACATAAATTAGAATCATAATCATTAACTCTTCATACACAGAGTAACTTATTTTTTTCTTTGCCTCCATTTGAATTACAGTCACACCCAGAGCCCAACATGTCCGTGATTCCATCACTGTTGTGTACTTCCAGGATGAGTAAAGAAAATTCTATCATCTACCAACTGGCACACATAGGTTGGAATTTGTTTTTTAAACTGACGCCCAAGTCGGTTTCCTCCATGCTACACCCATATGTTTCCCCATATGCTGTCCCTGCTTCATTTTAGAGGCTATTATGCCTGCCTCATCCTTGCCTACAGAACATCTATGTCTACACAGTAATAATTCCTACAGTCAGAGCCGTTTGAAAAGCTCTATAATAGTGAAATGATGGTTTTTTAAATTTGCAGAAGTCATATCCATTCATGGCTCGTGTTTTCCTTAACATTCTATGTTAGCATCAAACCAATGCAATAAAAACTCATTAAGCCAAGCCCCATTCATGTTAAAGTCAATCCCCACTAATGAACTCTTATTTCTGCTTCTGTTTCTTTCCTCTCATCTAGAATTCCTTTTTCATTCAACTCAAATTCATGTTTATCAGCTCCCTCCAAACTGAATTCAAGATCACCTATTCCATAAGCCTTCTTCAGTTAAGTTCACCTGATTCTGATCTCTCCAGGGTTTCTGCACCCTATCAGAACTTATGAACTCTGTCCTTTGCATTTACAGTTATGAGTGTGATGCTTTTATTGGTTTTATGTCATTTCCTATATGTATGTTTCCTCCCCAGCTAGGAGATAACTTCTAGTAAGAAGAGGCGATATCTTCTGTTTCCTGTATATTCCCTACCCCAGAGCTTACCTCTGAACTATGGGTGAAGTAGGTGCCCAGAACATGCCCCCAGAGGGAAGGAATAAAATCAGGGTAAAGGTAGAAAATGCAAAATGTAATCCATTCTCTTGATAATCATTTCAAACCTTAATCTTACCAATAGTAGAAGTATGCCATGAGGAACTAACAATATCTTACAATGCCATCTTTAAAGATGATGAGAAATGATGAAGCCACATATGCAGCAGGCAACAGCTAAATTATTTAAACAGACAGAAACTATGTGGAGGGATTTCAGCACTGAGTCTCTGTTGTGATCTATGACAGGAAACTTACTACACATCTTGATGAACTGTCATAACCCAAGATACTAAGAGAAGAAGATGCAGAATATTTCATTTCACAAATACAAAGAAATAATGTATTCACTTTGAGAGACTGAAATTTTAAAAGAACTAATAAAGCTTTTGTAAATTACCTATTTGGCAATTTTCATTATATACAGTTGGTAACTTTTCTTCAAAACAAACTATAAAAATGACATTTTATGAGATAATATGAAATTTTAACTCTGAGAAGACATTTGATAATTTGAAGAATTTTTCTGTCAATTTTGGGGACTGTGATAAGGGTCTTACAGTTGTATTTAGGCAAGAGTCCTTATCTTTTAGAAATACATACTGAAATACTTATGGCTGAAATAATATCTGTGACTTCAAAATAATTAAAAATTGCTTTATATAGATTTGTTTAATTATTATAAACCTTATAAAGTAGGTGCTGTTTTGCTCATTTTACAGATAAGGAAACAGGTTTAGAAAGGTTAAGTTTCCCACCTAAAGTCACACAACTAATAACTGACGAAGTCAGAATCCAAACTGAGAATTATTTGATACCAAATTCCAAGTTCATAATCACTAGACCACACTGCTTGTTTTAATACAAGCCCCAAATAAGATATTCCTTTGTTGCAAAAGAAAACTTTTATTGTGTAATCCACAATTATAATTTGATACCATGGCCTTTCTATTAAAGGATACTCATGGAAATGTAATTTATTTAGGAAGACAAAATGTTCAACAAATACATCAGTTGTCCATCACTGATAAGATATCACCAAGGGGAAAAAATTATATATATACATAGAAAACATGCATTACTATTCATATCATCTTATTTGAAAGATTTCTGCCTTGGGTTCATCAGCTCACTATTTCCCATATCCATTCAGCTAGTGAACACATAGTGCTTAGAAAATGATTAAAGAGTCAATTCAATTAAGCAAATATTTAATAACTTTTATATATCAGGCCCTGTGTGTGAACCTAAAAGTCTACTATATGGGTTACATATTGCCTTTCCCTCCTCCCATACCTCCCAAAGAGCTTAGAATCTCGTTACTGAGAAAGGCTATAAAAATGACCATAAAATAAAGTGTAACAAGTGCTGTGAGAAAAGAACAAAGTGCTACTGGAGATCAAAAGACAGAGATTACTTTGAGTTGGGAATATTATAAAAGCTTCATGGATGAGATAATATTTGAGATTAGTAAGATTTCATCATTATATTAGTGAGGATACAGACTGAGCTTCTATAGTATAGAGACCTCAAAATATAGGGGCTTAAATAAAATTGTTTATTTCTCTCTCCTAGGAGTCCATAGGTAAGGGTCCAAGGTTAACAGGGCAACTCCATCATCTTAACTCATAAAGTCCATGGTTACTCCAGTCTTTGCCATTTTTCAGCCAGTGGGAAGGAGAAAACGGAAGTCCACAGCAAGGAACTCTATTAAGTGATGAGCTCAAAGTTCTACTGTCACTTTCACTCATATCCCATAGTCTCTAACTTAGTCACCTAGCTGTCTGTAGCTGCAAGGGAGGCTGGGAAAAGTAGTCTATCTGTGCAACCATGTGTCCAGCAAAAACACAAAGTTCTGTTTATAAAAGCAAGTGTCTAGAATGGACACTAAATGCATTCAGTGTCCCCTCTGGCCAACCAAGTAACCATGTTCATCCTTCTTCCCACATATAGAATACACTCACCCCGCCACCTGCCCAAGAAGGGCAACCCACAGTCCATTTGGCATCACAGCCAGTTCACAGCCAGTTCATCGGATCTTGGGGTGAAGTGCTGTCCTTCTCATAATGTCTAAATGTGATTCCTCAAAGTCTAATGACCTATGAACGAATTAACAAGTTACTGCTTCCCAACACATAATAAGCAAATGGAAAGCAAGGATCGGAAGATCACAATAGTCACTTTCTTATGGAAAGGGGAAGAATGTAGGAAATCACCAATCAGGGCAACTAGAAATCCTCCTAGATAGAAACTGTAAATCCTCTCTGCAACACAGTGAAATAAGTCCTTAATCAGTCCATGTGACTATGCTTGGCTTTGGTCTTTAGGAGTAAAGCCTCTTCGCCATTCTCCAAGGTTCTCAGCTTTGCCCTTTAGGACACAGATTGTCAAAACTTTTTTCTTTACAGGGCCATAAAGTAAATATTTTAGGATTTGTGGACTACATATGGTGTCTGTTGCATATTTTTCTTTTTCGTCATTATTTTTAAAATTTTACAGTTCTTTAAAAGCATAAAACAGGTGGGAATATAAATTGGTACAGCCGTTATGGAAAACAGTATTTTTTTAATACTGTTCCTCAAAAAATTAAAGATACAACTACCATATGATCCAGCAATCCCACTACAGTACAGGGTATTTATCCAGAAGAAATTAAATCACTCTCTCAAAGAGGTATCTGCACTCCATGTTCACTGCAGCATTATTCGCAACAGCCAAAGTATGAAAACTACCAGAGGGTCTGTCAATGGATTAATGGATAAGAAAATGTGATTGTGTGTGTGCATGTGTGTGTTTACACACACACAATGGAATATCATTCAGTCTTTACAAAGAAGGAAATCCTGTCATTTTTGACAACATGGATGAACCTGGAGGGCATTATGCTAAGTGAAATAAACCAGACATAGAAAGACAAAAACTGTATGGTATCACTTACATGTGGAATCTTTAAAAAAAAAAAAAGTCAAACTCACAGAAACAGAGAGTAAAATGGTGGTTGCCAGGGGCTGGGGAATGGGGGAAATAAGGAGATGTTGATCAAGATTGTACCCAAACTTTCAGTTATAAGATGAATAAGTTCTGAGGATCTAATATACAGCATGGTGACTATTAGGAGTATGGGTTTAACAGATACACATGACTATATATAAAATAGATAAACAACAAGGATTTACTGTATAGCACAAGGAACTATATTCAATATCTTCTAATAACCTATAATGGAAAAGAATGTGAAAAAGAATATATATAATATATATCCAAAACACTTCACTGTATACCTGAAACTAACACAATATTGTAAATCAACTATACTTCAATTTAAAAAAATTCTGTATTATATACTTGAAACCTGCCAGGAGTGCAGATCTTAAGCATTCTCACCAAAAAGAAAAAAAATGACTATGTGAAGTAATAGATGTGTTAATTAACCTAATGGTGGTACCCATTTTACAATGTATATGTACATGTTGTACACTTTAAATATATTACAATTTTGCCAATTACACCTCAATAAATCTGGAAAAAGTAAATAAAAATTTAAAATAAAACTAAACAGAAGATAGCAGTACCTGTGGAAAAGTAATATCCCATTAAATGCAATTTACTTTTATATTAAAATAAATAATTTAAAAAGTAAGGCCATAAAAATAGGTCACAGATTCAATTTAGCCTGAGAGCCATAGACGGCCAACTTCTGCTCTAGAGATGTTGTTGTTCATTTTCATCTATGGCCCCATCTGAATCGGGTGTTGGAGCATATACTTTGCTGGGGAGCTGCACAGGTCTTAGTGCAATTCCTGCTGGTGCAGGCTGGGAAAGCCATGAGTTGTGCTAGGTATTGAAACATCACAAAATGTCCAGGCCCATCCCATCACTGCTTGCTCTGGCAATGCAATTTCCCCCAAACCTAATAGCTTTCTAATCTATTTGCTTCCAGTCAGTTCCGTGTAAAAGTAAGCACAACCAGAGCTCTCCTCTGGTCATGAGATTTAAGCCTACCACTCTCCTCTGTTAGTCGCTGGCTTCTGCATAATCTTCCTCAATTTCACAGCAGCTACCTCACACCCATCTGAGACGATATGCCCAGCAGTGCTTTTACCTGATCGTCCCTGCTAGATATCCCTGGTCTGCTTCCCTGCTATTTGGTGGACAGAAGAAGTTGGTTTATTTAATCTCACAAGGCCCAAAATGTCGAAGCTCCCACTCATTTTAGATTGTGGGTCATAGGCAAAGAGAGCCTCCCTCAGCAAACTTCTATTACCTCCCATCTCTACTTGTAAACGGGCTGATCCTTGCCTGAACCAGCTTTCTCATACAGTAGTTTCTAAAAGGACCAAGGAGCAGTCAAAACTCACCAACATTCTGCCTTCTCTAATGGCTTCACCTAAAACCATGGGTTCCAGAGGCAAGTGGTCTACCTTCCAAGTTACCACAGAAGAGAACTCTGTCTTTCAAAAGAAAATAATTAAATGGTTTAAATAGAAGTTAAAGACACTATTTAGCTGACATGCATCAGGGAGCACCTGAGGACCAGGTAACTAACCAACTGAAGCAGAGCTGGACTTTCATATGGAGGAGAGAAGAGAGGCCATGGTATGGTTCTCATAGAAGTGTTGGGGGTTTTTTGCTGCAAACTCAGGATCAGTGGTGCAGTCCTATCCCAACCACTGTCAGAACAGTACTTTTCTATTTTTGCAAGCCTTGCAGTTTGTTGGTTAATTGAGGTTCATGAGACAGGGGAGACAACAACCTAAAGAGAACAGCAGAGTAGGACGTGAGAGTCAAAACCAAGGGGGAAAGTGAGGACCACCTGGCATGTCTGCTTTAGTCCTTTCACTTACCCAGTGTGTGGCCACAACTCCAGCAAGAGTTGTAGCCACACATTATAAATGCAATATGTCTGACATGAAGTTACTCAGTCATTGGTACTTATTAGTAGGACTTATTCCAGGAGTGAAAAAGGAAGGAGCAGGACGTTCTTGTGTAGGGATAGAAAATCATGAGACCGGTGCCTTAGTAAAATAAAGATGACAGCTGGGAAGAGAATGGTTAGAAGTACACAGAGAGAAGTCAAAAAGACCTGAAATCAGATGATGGCCGGAAGAATGGGAGAGAAAGGGATGGATGCAAGGCTGAAAACATAACATGTAGAGCTTAAAAAGTAAAACTCAAGGGCTTCCCTGGTGGCGCAGCTGTTGAGAGTCCGCCTGCCGATGCAGGGGACGCGGGCTCGTGCCCCGGTCCGGGAAGATCCCACATGCCGCGGAGCGGCTGGGCCCGTGAGCCATGGCCACTAAGACTGCGCGTCCGGAGTCTGTGCTCCGCAACAGGAGAGGCCACAACAGTGAGAGGCCAGCGTACAAAAAAAAAAAAAAAAAAAAAGAAGCTCCTGAAAAATGCTTACACTTGGATTAAAAAAAATTTTGCTATATGCATAGAATGATTTCACCCAGCCATATAAAGGAATGAACTGCTGATACACATAGTAACCTGGATGAATCGCAAAATAAGTATGCTGACTGAAAGAATCCAGACCAAAAAAGAGTACATATGTATGATACCATTTATATAAAATTCTTGAAAAGGAAAACCAATGTATAATGACAGAATGCAGATCAGTGGTTGCCTGGGGTGTGGAAGAAGGAACTGCAAAGGGCACAAGAGAACTCTTTGGAGTGATGGAAATATTCTCTAACTTGATTGTGATGGCAGTGGTTACCTGGGTACTGGACAATTAAAACAGGTTTATTATATGCAACTTACATCTTAAGAAAACTAATTTTTTTAAAGCTTATATTTAGTGGTTAGAAGGAGTTAGAAGAGACGGAAAGGAGTCAGAAAAGAAGTATTCAGGGAGGCAAAGGTAGAATCAACCAAAGGGAGAGGTTGGGGGTCCAGAGATGCCCAAGAAGATGAGTTCCATTAAGAAAAGTGTAGTCATTCTCATGGAATGCTAGCACACATAGGAGGAGTGCTATAAGAACAAAGACTCACTCTGGGCAATCAGATGGTCACTCCTGACATCAGATTTGTTTTAATAGAGAAGGTAGAGGTAGAATCTAGATTTCAAGGAGTTAAAAGTTCTTGGGTGGTGAAGAAATTAAGGAAATTGTTCAAGACTTCTCTCATAGTGAAGAGCAAGATAGACATGAAATTATAGCTTAAAGAGGAGAAGGGTCATGGGAAGATTTCCCGGATAGGAGAAAGTTCTCCCATATTAAAAGACAAACCCTCAATCTTGAAGACTGGAGAAATGAAAAATGTAGACAAAGGAAGAGTTAATCAAAAAAAGAAGAAATCGGATCAAGAGTTCAAAGAGAAACACTTGCCCATGCAAGAAGAAGAGCTTGTGTTAAGAGAAGATGAAAATGTAGATAAAGATAGAGCCCTTCAGGTAGACAGGAAGAAATATCAAATGATCTCAAGCATCTTATCAGTAGAAGAAGCAAGGTCCTCTATTAAAAGTAAGAAGGTCTGTCTACAAGGACCTGAAAGGAGTGAAGAAGAATGGGAACACTTGATGTGGGGATTCCCATCAGGAGGTGCTTCTCCAATTTCAACGTGCACGTGAATCACCTTGGGTTCTTGTTAAAATGCAGATTGGGATCCAGTACTGGACCTGACACTCTGCATTTCTATCAAACTCCGTGGGAAACCTGATGACCATACTTTGTGTAGTAAGGACAGAGGGAGCCTGTTAGCAATGAGCAAAGGGGTTGTGGAGTGGGAGCAGGGGGTCCAGAGTTGGAGTGGTCATACAAATATACAGTAATCTTCCCATTACATGGTAAACATCAAGAATGCAGAAACTATTTGCTGCCATGTTCTGGCATCTGACACCGTGACTGGGCACACAGAAGGAACTGAACAAATATGTACTGGATGAAAGAAAGAGTGAGCAGTTCTCTCAGGGAACGTGGGCAGTGGCAATTACCCAGTGTTGGAGAATCAAAGGCAGAAATAACAGAAGAACAAAGAGGAAGGGAGGGATGTAAGAGTGAATGCATGGGAAATGGCTGTCCATGGAGTCCAGATAGAGAGGAGAGGTGATACCAATATTGGGAAATAGATTGGGAGAAGTGAGAGGAGATGAGGGATTAGAGGTCACAATAAAAATAAAAGGCAGGGGCTTCCCTGGTGGCGCAGTGGTTGAGAGTCTGCCTGCCGATGCAGGCGACGTGGGTTCGTGCCCCAGTCCAGGAAGATCCCACATGCCACGGAGCGTCTGGGCCCGTGAGCCATGGCCGCTGAGCCTGCACATCCGGAGCCTGTGCTCCGCAACGGGAGAGGCCACAACAGTGAGAGGCCCGCGTACCGCAAAAATAAAATAAAATAAAATAAAAGCCAGGATAAGGGAAAATGAGAGACATCAATATTTAGAAGAATAGACTTTGTAATCAGAAAGAACTATATTTCTGTGGATAAGACCTTGACAACAAAGTTTCAACTGAAAGCACTGTTATGGCCTGGCTGAAATATATCTTATCATGAACTGTTGAGATTGAGAACAAATTTTAATAAGTTTACTTATATCACCATGAAAAAGGACCCGAAGTTTCAGCATATCATCCAGCATCTTTAGTAACTAAATTCTCAGCCACAAGTAATAACTATTCCCACTCAGCATAATTACAATGCCAGAAACAGAATAGAAAAACTTTATAACACCAGTATAAGCATTGAGTTGACTTAACTTGGGTAATATGTTCCTAGGTTTCACCAAAAATAATATATGCTTAGGTGATAAGGACTTATATGGAAAAAGATCTGGTAATATTTCATGTCATCTTGAGGCAAATTTATATAGCTCCATTAAAAATCCCCAAGGTTAAAAATCAGAATGCATAATGAAAATGCTAAAATGAAGAATGGCCTGTTGTCAAGAGCATTATGACAACGTGGTCTGTAAGAAAGGTATATGTGGAGCAAAGAATCTAGATTTTCAAAATAATTATTGATGACCCTCAAAAATCAGTTTGCACCCCAAAATGGACTAAAAATTATTGATTGTTCCAATAAGTTATGTTGAAATCCTCTTCTAAATGTTATTAAAAGGATCCAAGGTAGAAACAGTCCTTATAAAAAAGTGTATATGGAAAAGTGCCCCCCATATATATGTGTGTGTCTGTGTGTTTGTATTTGTGTGTGTGTGTGTGTGTGTGTGTGTGTGAACAAGAAGGGAATGTCCACTGTGTGCTGGGAACACAGTGTTTCACCTCTGTTCTCTCATATAATTCTTACATTTCATTCCCATAATTTAAATTGGTAGGAGTTATTATTGTCATTTGAATACATGGAAACTGGTGCTCAGAGAACTGGCTTCCCAGGTCATACGCAGCCAGTCTGTCTCATCATTTCTAGGTTCTTTCTGCTCTGCCACACTGTCTCCCTGTGTGGTTGTAATTACTCTCACCCATTCCATAAATATGAGTTCATTTATTCAGCCTCTAGGCACTGGAAATAAAAGTGTCAGCATTTGAATAACACATAGTCCACTAATAACACATGGTTCACACCCAAGGTCTTATATGCAAATAACGATGGCATTGTGTGGACTGGGCGGGTGGAAAGTGCCATAGGAGGCCATGGGAGGAGCTCCAGACAGAGGGGTTCTGGAAGCCTCAAGACAAATATCAGGTATTTCAGCGGACTCATAAAGGATTAGTTCACCTCATGGGCGACAGGGAAAAGGATTGACAGGCAGAGGGAACAGGCTGGGCCCATATTCCGGGACATGCACACAGTTGAGATACTTCAGAAAAGAAGGCCAGAAGACAATGTGTATATTGTGAATACAAGCCCATTAACAACATCTACTATCTCTGAGCCTGAAGTGTCCCAGGTACATCTATTTCCCTGGATATGCTGGCCGTGAATTTGTTTCTCTTATGGAATATGTTACATACCAGTATATATCTTTCCAATGCTTCATTTTCAGAATTCACAGAAGGATTTGAGCATTGAGAGCTCTGATTTCACAAGGCTTCTTGGTAGCTGGCATATTATGGTATCTTGTTAGACAGTATCTGAGCCCAGTAGCTCAGGAGAAGTGGGCCCTCTATCCCTCAACTTTTGGATTTCTGAAAAATTATAGGAAGCTCACAACTATAATAAAATATAAAATAAATTTTATATTTTATATTAGAAGAATTTAAAACTCTTAGATGTGTCAAACTAAGAAATACAACTGGACACCAAATTATGAGAAATGGTACCTGATCTCAGAGTTTACTTATAGTTAGACTCCAAAGTACCTATTATACTTTGTTTCTGAAAAGTATATTCCTCTAAATTTTTTTTTCTATTGAAGTATAGTTTACAATATTGTGTTAGATTCAGGTGTACAGCGAAGTGATTCAGTTATTTTTTCCCAGATTAAATTTTTTAAATATGGGAGGTATAAAAATATTACCTTTTTAATAGTAATAAATAATAAAATCTCTCAGTTGTCCCTACTAATTTTTAAATAAAATCATCTTGCTCTAATTTGAAGTGCTTAAATTTTAACGAGTTTAAACATCTTTTTCATTTGTTTTTTGATCACTGAATTCCCTATTCTCTGAGATTTCATTTCCTGCCCTTTTCCAATTTCAATTTTGGAGTATTAATACATTTCTAATTCGTCTTTATTACCTATTTGTACTTAAATTGTATAAGGTCTTTCTCATATTATTTGGGAATATTCTGTGATATGTCTTTTCATTTTGCTATTAAACTTTTTGGCAGGGTTAGGGAGTTGGGGTGACAGAAAGAAACTAAGCTAGAAAAGGGAAAGTTGATTATTTGCCTACTTAATGCCAACTAATTCATTTCACATCATTTTAAACATTATATCTTTAGAGACATCTTTTTCCTCCTCTCCCTTTTGTTGGCTGAGATATTATATACATACAGTAAAGTACACAAATATTAAGTACTTTTTTTTTTTTTTTTTTGCGGTACGCGGGCCTCTCACTGTTGTGACCTCTCCCGTTGCGGAGCACAGGCTCCGGACGCGCAGGTTCAGCGGCCATGGCTCACGGGCCGTGGGATCTTCCCAGACCGGGGCATGAACCCGCGTCCCCTGCATCGACAGGCAGACTCTCAACCACTGCGCCACCAGGGAAGCCCAGTAGATTTTTAGATAAGCTCACATCGTGTAGCCACCACCTGGATCAAGATATAGCACATGTGCAGCGTCCAGAAGGTCCACTTGTGCCCCCTCCCAGTCCATACCCTCTCTCAGAAGAAGGCACTACTCTGACATCGTCACCATAGCACCACAGTTTAGTTTTGCCATTATAAAGAATTCTTTGATGATATCTCATTTCAAAGATTAACAAAAAACTTTCAATGCAAGTAGACCTTTTATCATTCTAAAATTAACTGGAGTATGTTAATAGATATCACAATAAAGTTTTTTTTAAAAACCTAAACAGGGGCTGCCCTGGTGGCACAGTGGTTGAGAGTCCGCCTGCCGATGCAGGGGACACAGGTTCGTGCCCCGATCCGGGAAGATCCCACATGCCGCGGAGCGGCTGGGCCCGTGAGCCATGGCCGCTGAGCCTGCGCGTCCGGAGCCTGTGCTCCGCAGCGGGAGAGGCCACAACAGTGAGGGGCCCGTGTACCGCAAAAAAAAACCCTAAACACATATATCCTGCTAACAAGTAGAAATTATGGAATGGCAAAGTTTTCATGTGATATGCCAAGATGAATATTTCTAAATCCAAACCTTCTAAAGAACTTACCTGTGAACAATACACAATATCAGAATAATGTGTTACACACAAATCTAACCTTAAGATAATAATTACTATCTGTTATTCTTATGACTCTTTTTCTAACTGAATTCAAATTTCCCTTTCTACCTTACATTGTTCTGTTATGAATGAGATGTGATTTTTCTTTCACAGCTAGAAAAAAATAATAAAGCAAATAATTGACTAAACCAAAGCTAAAACCAAATAAAAGTACTATAACATATTCAAGAAAACACTGGTTTTCAAACACAAATATATTACTCCCAGAAGTCCAGAAATCGGTAAGAACTAAGGTTTCCCTACCAATTATTAGAAATCTTGCATACATAGCTAAATCTCCATTTAGAAAATGTGTGTTTGATGTTTGTTTCTTTCTTATCACTATGGGGCCAATTTCCATGGATAATGTGTTTGGGGAAGGAGAAGATACACATGTTGAGAGGAAGTATTAGGTCGTAATATTTCAGCTTGTTGTTGTCCACTTTTAAAAATAGGACTTTATGCTATCTGTCTCTTTTTCTCATTTTAGAATAAGCTAGCAAACAAGTGGCTCAGAAGGCCAAGTCCAATGCAAAGAGATAGAGAGAGCGAGAGAGCAAAAGCAAGTAAATGAGCCAGTGCATTAACCAGAGGCCAAAAACTGGCGGGAAATAAGGGTTCTGGAAGAGTGCATATTTGCCTGATCCTGAGGACAAACCAAATGTAGAATAAAGGTAGCCGAGCATAAAAAGGACACTTGATCGCAAGGAGTTCAGTTGTAAAAAGTACCCATTGCTCTTTTATCTTACTGTTTATTTCGGGAAAGTGTATTTCTCTAAACTCTTCAAAACGGGTGGAATATAAACCACATTGTCTTTTTAACAACCTTAAAACGTAGACAATCCTTGCACCGTGAGATTTTCCATCAAAAAATCAGCAATTGAAGGAGGTAGCTCTGAAGCTGCTTCCTGGTCCAGAGCAGCCTTGGACCAGGGCGGAGGCAGAGGTAGGCCCAGGGGTGGACGGGCCTCAGCCTGGGGATGTCAGCAATCCAGTGACTGCCCCTCGAGCAGGAAGACGATCGCTGTAAGACACTAGCACTCTTGAAGCTCTCCTTTAAGACATCTGTCTACTGGTTTTCACCATGTTTAAGCTAGGGAGTCAGGTAAGCAGGGAACACAATAAAAATAATCTACAGATCTGAATAACCTGTAAAAGGTAGAGCCACGTTGAAAAATCTATGAAAAAGAGACATGCCTTGAGCTTAAGGAAACATAACATCCTCAACAAGGTAATGATTTCTTATATGATAGCTATGGGGTCTTTGCCTTTTTATTATCTTTGCAAATATTGTTTTTATACATTTTATTTTTTAACATCTTATTGGAGTGTAATTACTTTACAATGGTGTGTTAGTTGCTGCTGTATAACAAAGTGAATCAGCTGTATGTATACATATATCCCCGTATCCCCTCCCTCTTGCGTCTCCCTCCCACCCTCCCTATCCCACCCCTCTAGGTGGTCACAAAGCACCAAGCTGATCTCCCTGTGCTACGCGGTTGCTTCCCACTAGCTATCTATTTTACGTTGGGTAGTGTATATATGTCCATGCCACTCTCTCACTTCGTCCCAGCTTACCCAGTTTTTATACATTTAAAATTTTAGCCAATCTACAGGAGCTTCCTTTTTACTGGTGTTACCCTCTAGACACTCCAGACATTTGTGGAAAATATCTATAAAGATCCATAAGGATCCTGGGAGGCATCATCTTTCCTCCTCCCCCAGCAAGGAGACAGCATTCTCTCCAGGCCTCCAAGAGGCAGTCCAGATGTGGGAGTTTGGAGGACAGCAATACAGACGCAGGGAGGAAGGGATTCTGAATTCTCCTAGAGCAAATGTGGGAAATGACCCTCACATAATCTAATTTAAGTGGTGAGAATTAATTTTTGGAACAAGAAGAATAAATCGTATGTGAAATAATTTTTAATGGGCAGTTTTATTGCTTTGTGGAATGAACGCATTCCAATAAGTCTGACTCAAAAGAGGCTATAGTACACAGTGGGAAATGCTTGGAATTTAAAGTTTCTAGTTTCTCCACTTCAGGGGTAAATAAATTAACCTCTCTGAGGCTCCACTGCTTCATTGCTTCAGTTGTAGAATGGATATTCATATTTCTATCGTAAAGGAACGTTGTCAGGATAAAATGGGACATTATCCTTAACGGTGATGTATAAGTTGAAAAGCATTAAACAGCAGTTATTATTATTTCTGAAAAGCACACCCCTTCTTATTGTTTTCCCCGCTGTGTCACAGGCATCGGAGCTGTTCACCTGTCTCCTGGAGCACTCATCTGGCTTCCGGGTCTCCTTAGTCATGGCCAACTTTTACTTCTCCACACTCCCCGGGGAGCTCAGGAATTTATTCTGTTCGTGGTTTTCCCCTGAACTCCATAAGACAGAGCATGTAACTCGGCTCCTGCTGCTTCTCCTAGGCTCTGAGATTTGTAATATCTACTAAAGCGGGATTGTGGGTCACATTTCCCTAAAACAGTCCTCTGTCTAAAATATTGTGTACTGACCAGTAATCTCCTTAACTCCCAGCCTGCAGATTGTACCTCATTTTATCATCTCTGTAAGTTCTTTCCTACTTTTGAATGTACTCAACATGAAAACCAGCTTCTAAGAAGAGAAATTCCCTTCCTAGAATCGGAGAAAAGTTATACACAAAGAAGCAGAGGCAAAGTTGCAAAATCACCATCACCATCATCATAATCCAAGTCCTGCAAAGACACCTGATCACCTGGCAGTTACAAATCAACTGAAAGTGAGAGTCAAAAACTCAGCTGTTAGGGCTTCCCTGGTGGCGCCGTGGTTGAGAGTCCGCCTGCCGATGCAGGGGACACGGGTTCGTGCCCCGGTCCGGGAAGATCCCACATGCCGCGCAGCGGCTGGGCCCGTGGGCCATGGCCGCTGAGCCTGCGCGTCCGGAGCCTGTGCTCCGCAACGGGAGAGGCCACGGCAGTGAGAGGCCCGCGTACCGCAAAACAAACAAACAAACAAAAAAAAAACGGAGCTGTTAGATCTGGGAAGGAATTTAGAGAACGTCTGCTCCACCTTCTTCAAATGGAAGAGAAGGAAACAGGCCCAGGGCTGGGCAGGATACTACTGACTGTCCTGAATTATACATTTTTTAACTCTGTGCTGTGACCCAGATGCAGCAAACTCTCTATTTGCTTGAAACTTCTCCTAACTGCAAGTTTCAAATAAGAACAGGCCAAATATTTAATTTTTTAAGCCATCATGCCTATTCTTAACATGCGATGGAAAAGAAATGTTTGGAAAGAGGAGGAAACTACCTGTGTGTGCCGTCTTACAATTCACAAGACACATCACATCATGATCTCATTTGATCTTCACACCCTTCAAAGTGGAGAGAAGAGCAGAGCAGGTATTATCTCTACTTTCAAAAGGGGAAAATGGAGCTGCAAGATATTCTCAGGGTCAAGCAGGCAGTAAATGGAAGACTCAGGCTTAAATCCACATCTGACTGTAATGTTCATGCCCTCCATCTTTAGATTTCATTAAACAATTATTTTAATCACTACCCAATATTTTATAATAGAGCTGTTAGTAACAACACAGGTTTTAGAGGCCAGCAGCCAAAGTCTGAATACAGCCTCTACCACTAGATTGGCTGCATAGACTCTTTTTTTTTTTTGTGGTACGCGGGCCTGTCGCTGTTGTGGCCTCTCCTGTTGCGGAGCACAGGCTCCGGCCGCGCAGGCTCAGCGGCCATGGCTCACGGGCCCAGCCGCTCCGCGGCATGTGGGATCCTCCCGGACCGGGGCACGAACCCGTGTCCCCTGCATCGGCAGGCGGACTCTCAACCACTGCGTCACCAAGGAAGCCCTGCATAGCCTCTTGGAGTTATGTAACCATTGCTTTACACGTTGGTTTACCCATCTACAAATGTAAATGATAATTTAGACCTCTCATCCAGATGTGAGAACTAACTAACATATGTAAAGTCCTTAGCACAATACCTAGCATGGACTAAGTCATGGATTGTAGCTTGTTATTATTCACTTTGCCTTCCTTAGTCTAAGCCTTCCATCAAAAAAATTAAACTAAATGTTTTTCTTTATATGGGTATAATACATGTAAGCATGAACAATGTCTTCCATGTAAAGTCCTTAAAAAGATGATATTTTCAGGGATCAAATTTGACAGCCTTGCTACTCAAAATGCAGACCTAGGCATCAACACCATCAGCATCAACTGGCAGCCCATTAGAGACACACAATCTCAAGCCCCACCCCTGGCTGGATGAATCATATCTCCAGTCGAGCAAGGATCCCAGGTGATTTGAATGCACATAAAAATTTGAGCACCACTGGTCTCCAGCACGGTGCTAGAGAGTTGAGTAGAGGTACAGGCACAAATACCAAGCAATTTCAAAGCAAAGGGCATGGATTTCGTTCAGCAACAGCTTCTGAAATCATTCCTTTTAAATATGGAAAGTCCTCCATTGCTGGATACTCTTTATGGTGTTTGATTTTATTAACTTATCATTGATTTATTATTCTCCCTTAACCCTATGGTTCCACCCTCCACCCAGGAGAATACGTTTATGTAGACTTAACAGATCAACACATTCTGGAAGCTCATGCCAATAAAAGTTAAACAAAGAAAAGACATGTTCTAAAAGCTTTTTTTCCCTATCTCTCTTTTCTCCTTCCCTATCGCAATTCAACCCAAAAGGGTGGCAGGTACTGAGGGTAAATGTGGAGGCTTCTAAAATTAAATCGGAAAAAGTATATTTATTATTGAGGTTGGAAGGGAAGATGACATTTTTAAAGGTTAAATTAGGTAAGTTAATTGGAAGCAGAACAAGTAAAAATCAATCCTCCTTGCTGAGCATAAATGGGCACTATTTTTCAGTTGCGTGATTTTGTATGTCCCTTTGTAGCTCTCCCTAAGGTAGACGATCCCTTTGTGTTTGATGGAGACAGGGAGTTCATTGTTTTTCTTTCATTGCTTCAGTGCCAAGGCTATATGGCTCCATGGCCTAGCACAGCTCTAATGGTTAGAACAGGCTAGAAAAGAACAAAAAAGAGTTAACCCAGGCCAACCACCACACTGCAGCCAAAGGAATTCAATACTGGGGACTTTGGACTAAGCAACAAGGATTTAAAGTAAGAAAAGGTAATTTCTGAGCCACAATGAGGATGTTGTAATTGAGAAGGGATTTAAAGATTTACAGGGTAGAATCATTCCTGGATTTAACTCGTGACTTCGGAGGCGTAATTATTGGGTTTGATACCTGGCTCCTCTGTTTCCTCTGTTTTCCAGGTGTGTGATTATGAGCAAGCTCTTCACTCTCTAAATTTCAGTTTCCTCTACTATGGAAATGGGACACTAATACCCACTAGAGTGATGTGAAGCTAAATTGATTTAGGATACATGTAAACCACCAGATTCTGTGCTACCATTCAGCAGAACCATAGTAACTTAACTTCCCTTCACTGCATGGCATTATGTCTAGGCACAAATATTTGATTATCACTAAACACGTTGGAAGAAAAGGTGCCTGTGGGTGCAGACTTAGGGGGATTGATAACACCTGATTTATGTGCACTGGGTTCCTAAGCCAGAGGTAGAGTCCAGCAACGAATCAGGAGAGCTTCCTTATTCTAACACCCTCTCAGGGAAAAATATGGCTCTACACCTCTGATCACATCACCTGATAGGCTTATCTGATCAAAATACACAAAATGTCCTTTTCTTCTAGAAATTTTGCTACAATAATTAGTTATCCTAAAATTACACAATCTCAATAAATGGTAATACAGAATAGAAAATTCTGCTACTACAATGTAAAATTTCCCTCTGTTGGTTTCCCCAGCAATAGCCAGAGAGAGTGTCAGAGACGTGTGCAGTTACACTATCGTAACAAGGGCATTTATGGCCCATGTGTGTGAGCTGTTAAACTTCCAATGTGAGGTGGATAAAATGCATAGGTTTTCTTTTTTTACTCCTGACCAAAAAGAGTCAAATTCCATTTGGCTAGTAGAAGCAAGCATGTTCATCTTTTTGTCTCAAACACACATGTGTGAAAACACACAGACACACAAACACATGCAATCCTGGAACAATTAGGTAGCTATCTACATATAAAAAAATAAATCTTAGTCCATACTTTACATTTGATATGAAATATTCATTCAAAATATATCATACATCTAAATATAAATTGTAAAACAATAAAGCATTTAGAAGAAAACATAGGAGAAAATCTTTGTGACACTGACTTAGGCAAAGATTTCGTAGATTTGACCCCAAAAGCATGAAACAAAAGAGAAAATATTAATATTGTGAACTTTATGAAAATTTTCATTTTTTTTAACATCTTTATTGGAGTGTAATTGCTTTACATTGTTGTGTTAGTTTCTGCTGTATAACAAAGTGAATCAGCTATACGTATACATATATCCCCATATCCCCTCCCTCTTGTGTCTCCCTTCCACCCTCCCTATCCCACCCCTCTAGGTGGTCACAAAGCACCGAGCTGATCTCCCCTTGCGATGCAGCTGCTTCCCACTAGCTATCTATTTTACCTTTGCTAGTGTATTTATCTACAAACAGTAAATGCTGGAGAGGGTGTGGAGAAAAGGGAACTCTCTTGCACTGTTGGTGGGAATGTAAATTGATACAGCCACTATGGAGAACAGTATGGAGGTTCCTTAAAAAACTAAAAATAGAACTATCATATGATCCAGCAATCCCACTACCAGAAAAATTTTTGCTCTACAAAAACATTGTTAAGAAAGAAAAGCCTTGAACTAGGAGAAAATATTTGCAAATTACATATCTGACAAAAGACTTGTACCCAAAACATGTTAAACTTTCAAAACTCAAGAATAAGGAAACAAATTTAAAAACTGAGAATACCAAGTGCTAACAAAAATGGAATATACCTGGAACTCTAGTGAGAATGTAAATGGTGGAGACACTTTAGTAAATAGTTTGGCTGTTTCCTATAAAGTTAAACATACACTCACAGTTATTCTCCTAAGAGAAACATAACTTCTATTCACATACAATGAGATCCCACTTGTGTAACATTCTAGAAAAGGCAAAATTTAGGGATAAAGAACAGACCAGTGGTTTCCAGGGTTTATGGCAAAGAGGAGGAAATGACTACAGAACTATGGCACAGTGAAATTGGGCAGCTAATGAAACTGTCCTTTATTTTGTTTGTGGTAGTATCAATAAATAGGTGACTTCATGCATTTGCCAAAAGTCACAGAACTGTGTACTGTACTGCAAAGAGTAAATTTTATCATATGTAACTTAAAAACTGATTTTAACACGGCTTCCCTGGTGGCGCAGTGGTTGAGAGTCCACCTGCCAATGCAGGGGACACGGGTTCGTGCCTCAGTCCGGGAAGATCCCACATGCCGCGGAGCGGCTGGGCCCGTGAGCCATGGCCGCTGAGCCTGCGCGTCCGGAGCCTGTGCTCTGCAACGGGAGAGGCCACAACAGTGAGAGGCCCGCGTACCGCAAAAAAAAAAAAAAAAATGATTTTAACAAATGTGAATACTGAAGAGGAAGAAACAAAATTGCTGTTTTTACAAGCTATACAATCATATACATAAAATACCCAAAGGGATCTCCAAAATTTATTAGAAATAATAAGAGAATTTAGCAAGTTAGATAAATAGAAGAATCAATTGCATTTCTCTACACCAAAAGATGTTACTGCTAGATAATGTAAATTTTAAAAAAGACTTACATGGAGAAAATTAGTTTAGGAAAAGGTATTAAATATGGAAAAATAAATATAAATAAATGGAGAAATCCACTTGTTTGTGACAAGTGTGATGGTCAGTTTTATGTATCAAAATGACTAGTCTAGAATCCTCAGTTATCCAGTCTAACACTAATCTAGGTGCTGCTGTGAAGGTATTTTGCAAAGTCTGTAATCAGTTAACTTTAAGTAAGGGAGATTATTCAAAATAATCTGGATGGACCTGATTCTATCAGTTGGAAGGACTTAGAACAAAGCTGAGACTTTGCTGAAGAAGAAGAAATTCCATCAGCGGACAGCAGCTTTACTGTGTCCAAGAATGCCTGCCTGCCCTTCCTCATGGCCTGCCTTAGAGATTTGGACTTGCCTAGCCAGCCCCACAATGGTATAAGTCTATTCCTTGCAATAAATCTCTCAATAAATATTTCTTGCTGGTTCTGTTTCTGTGATTGAACGATGACTGGTACAAAGAAGGCTGAATTTTATAAAGCATCAATTTTCCCCAAAATTATTTTTGAATTGAGTACAGTTTTAATCAAATTCCAACTATTTTTCAAGTTACTTGAAAAACTCATCCTAAAAACTTTACAGATGAAAGCTCAAGAATTGCCAAGAAACTCCCGAGGATTAAGCACAAAATGGGAGCTGTGCCTTACTAGATATCAGCACTTATTATAAAGTAAAATGACAACAATGTGGTACTGGAATAGGAAATTTCAAAAGAAAATTTGACCCAGTGGAACAGAAGAAACAGCCCAGAAATAGACTCCTAGATGCATGCAGATATAATTTATGAAGTGGCATTGCAGAGCACTATGGAAAAGAATGAGCTACTTCACAGAACCATTTCAGTGAATCTGAGAAATAGGACACAGTGAAAATGGTACGTCAAAGACAAATGTATATAGTATTATATAATATTTATAAAACTCAGAACAAGAAAACTAAATAATATCTTGTTTAGGGGTATATACATATGCAGAAAAACTTATTTTAAATAGCAAGAAATGATATACACACAACTCAGGAGAGCAGTTACCACTGAGAGGGAAGTAAGGGAGAAGGAAGACAGCAGAAAGATATATTCAATGGCATTGATAATGCTGTTGTTCAAAAGTTAGGTGCTGGGAGATGCAAGAGGGAAGAGATATGGGAACATATGTATATGTATAACTGATTCACTTTGTTATAAAGCAGAAACTAACACACCATTGTAAAGCAATTATACCCCAATAAAGATGTTAAAAAAAAAAAGTTAGGTGCTGATAGGGAGATATCCAAAATGTCTACCAAATAGTAGGATATAATACCAAATCGCATCCCCAAGATATTATTTCATTTTCACTCGTGTCCTATTTCTAAGATTCACTGAGATGGTCCTGTGAAGTAGCTGGTATTAAAAATAGAACTACCATGGGCTTCCCTGGTGGCGCAGTGGTTTAGAGTCCGCCTGCCGATGCAGGGGACACGGGTTCGTGCCCCGGTCCGGGAAGATCCCACATGCCGCGGAGCGGCTGGACCCGTGAGCCATGGCTGCTGAGCCTACGCGTCTGGAGCCTGTGCTCCGCAACGGGAGAGGCCACAACAGTGAGAGGCCCGTGTACCACAAAAAAAAAAAAAATAGAACTACCATATGATCCAGCAATTGCTCTTTTGGGTATCTATCCCAAGGAAATGAAAACAGAATATTGAAGAGATATCTGCACTCCCACGTTCACTGCAGCATTATTCACAATAGCCAAGATATGGAAACAACCTGTGTCCATCAACGGATGAATGAATAAAGAAAATGTGGTACATATATACATATATAATGGAATCTTATTCAGCCATGTGAAAGAAGGAAATCCTGCCATTTGAGATAACATGGATAGACCTTGTGAGCATTATGTTAAGTGAAATAAGTCACAGAGAGAAAAATAAATACTGTATGATATCACTTGTACGTGGAATCTAGAAAAGCTGAACTGTAGAAACAAAGTTGAGTGGTAGATGCCAGGAGCTGGGGGTGAGCGGTTGGGGGAGGTGAGACACTGGGGAGACGTTGGTCAAAGAATATTAACCTCCAGTTAGAAGATGAAGAAGTTCTGGGGATCTAATGCACAGTATTGTGACTATAGTTAATAACATTGTATTATATACTTGAAAGTTGCTAGAAGAGTATATCTTAAATGTTTTCACCACAAAAAAAGAAATGGTCATTATGTGACATGATGGTGGTGTTAGCTAACCTTACAGTGGCAATCATATTGCAATATATGTGTATCAAATTAGCATGTTGTATACCCTAAACTTACACAAGTTTTTTTAACATCTTTATTGGAGTATAATTGCTTGACATTGTTGTGTTAGTTTCTGCTGTATAACAGTGAATCAGCTATACGTATACATATATCCCCTTATCTCCTCCCTCTTGTGTCTTCCTCCCTCCCACCCTCCCTATCCGACCCCTCTAGGTGGTCACAAAGCACCGAGCTGATCTCCCTGTGCCACACGACTGCTTCCCACTAGCTATCTATTTTACATTTGGTAGTGTATATATGTCCATGCCACTCTCTCGCTTCTTCCCAACTTACCCTTCCCCCTCCCTGTGTCATCAAGTCCATTCTCTACATCTGCGTCTTTATTCCTGTCCTGCCCGTAGCTTCTTCAGAACCATCCTTTTTTTTTTTTTTTTGATTCCATATATATGTGTCAGCATACGGTATTTGTTTTTCTCTTTCTGACTTATATCACTCTTATGAAAGACTCTAGGTCCATCCACCTCACTACAGATAACTCAATTTCATTTCTTTTTATGGCTGAATAATATTCCATTGTATATATGTGCCACATCTTCTTTATCCATTCATCTGTCGATGGACACATAGGTTGCTTCCATGTCGTGGCTGTTGTAAATAGAAACTTATACAATTTTATGTCAATTATATCTCAGCAAAGCTGGAAAAAAATTATAAATAGATAAATGAATTAGTAACTTCTCAGAGGGAAGCTTTAAAAATCATTACCATACAACCTTAGAGTGGATTCTAAATGCATCAAAAAATTATTTTTATCCACTGCCAGAAAACTTTAGTCATCATTGTTTGCCAACTTCCCATAGCAATGAAAAAGCTCTTCTCCTAAAATAAGTAAATAGAAATAATCTCCTATGTGATTCCATATAGTTTATTAAAATTTCAAACTTTAATATCGTTGGAGCTCCAGGAATCTATGATTGATAATTCAGTCAAACAAGAAAAAAATAAATGTAATATATTAATTCCCAAAATTGTAGGAATGGATCAAACATACTAAATGGGTGTTTCCATAGAACCTGTCACAGTTTTGAATAAAAATGGCCTTCTGTAACTAATATCTCCATCCTCTCCGTAGCCCCCATGACCTACATGAAAAGGAGCAAGAATAATCCAGTCAGATTATAACCACACCTCCCTTTTCATTACTGTATTCCTAGCACCTTTAATAGTGATTTAATTATAGTACGTCCACAATAAGTATTTTACATTAATAAGAAAATAGAAGAATGCATGAAAGAATGTCTCTACAACAGCTCTTCGCAAATAAAAATACTAAATTTAGTAGGACAGTCACAAGGTTAGCAGAGAGCTGACATGAAAATCAATCTCTATTTTAATTTCCTTTGTTGTTCCTTACTAGCTCTCCTACATGGGTCAGACAGCACACTCGTCTTTAATTCTGCTACAGAATAGATCAAAGACCAAGCCTAAATGAGGGAGATAGACAATAAGCACTGAGTTCGTACCATATGCAAAATCACTGCGACTACCATCCATGGGTTACAAAAGAAACAGAACCTCTAGAATTGCCTCTGATGGCCAGACCTTCCAGAATGTCATAATTTCACAACTTTACTAAAAATCAGTTCTATGCTTTGAACTCTAAAATGCATTTTGTTAAACCCATAATGTCTAATATAATTTTTGAGATGTTCAAATTCACAAAAATATACTCCCCTTTTCCAACTATACCCATACACTTTAGTGGAATTTAATGGATATTCACAAAAGAAGTCAAAATGCCTAGTACATAATGATATCTTAAAGGCAAAATTTTAACTTAAAACATATCAACCTTACTCAAAAGAGATTAAAAATCATCCTTTAGGATACTGGTGGTTATACTTAGTTGATGAAAAGGGCAAAGATCCCACAAGATATGGAACATTCATAGAGAACAAACACTCATAGCTTCGAAAGGTAAAAATAATGCAAAAGACAGGAAGCAAAGTAGATAGAAGGAAGAAGAAAATATAGGCATTGCAAAGAAGAATTATTATAGGATGGTCTTGAAACTGTCAGGGAAAAAGAATGATTAGAAAAGTGTTCTGAAACTGAATCTAATTCATATACATATAATACCAATGAGTTAAATGTATACAACATTTTAAATTTCAAAAGCTTTTTCATGTATATTATGTTATCTTTATAGCACCTCTTTTCTGTTCTTACTGTACAGAGAAGAAATTTGAAGTACTAGAAATGTAGCCGAGATCTCCCAGAAAACTAAAGAAAGTGTCAGGAGCATAACCCAAATATTTAGCCTGATATTTCTCCCACTGTAGACCATTCTGACTCTTTCTAAAGAAACTCAAAGAATAAAAATAATACCAATCAATTCAAAAAACCAAAAGAGTAATTTAATCAGTAATTTTTACATGACACCATCTCATCTATTTAATGGGTTTTGCTTTTTACTGAAAAAAATTATGACTATTATAGCACCTACCAAGAATACAAAGCAGCCAAGTGATTTAGTCAACTGAAACAAATTAAATAAAAAAATAGCATTTCTTACATTGTTCAGTATTAAAAGATTTCAAACTACTTAATCTCATTAAAAAGAAAACAATATCTTGTGGACATTTAAAAATATGACTACTCTGATCTCTTAAAATTTTTTAATATTTTTAAAATTATTCCTGCATCCATTCACTCTGTGTCTTTTCACAATGATCTTTCACTTTCATCCCTTTTAATACAGCATACTTAATGCCCTGGGTGCCCTAAAGTACCAGTTAAGGTATGGGGTGTGTGGTGGGGAGAACCGTTCTCTCCCTATGTATATAAAATTAAAGTTGTTCCTTAGTCACTTTAAAAGAAAGAAGGCAGAAGCCTGTTTTATTCTTTTTTTTTTTAATTCAACCAAGGAAAAGAATTCTACAAATGAAGAAGAAACAAGAAAGGTCATTCTGATGATATAACAGATGGACAGGCTCAAGAGGGAATGAGTCCTAGAATAATGTTTGACATTACTAATATAAATAGAAATTGAACCCACTCAAAAACCTTAAAAGATAGTCCATTATGTCTCTTAGCCTTGATTTGAATTATAAAAAAATAACATTAAAATTGTAAGTGCAGACGCTGATAAGTGACATTTAATTTTGCATATTCTTTTATACTTTCAAGGTTTCCACAGTCATGAGAACAACTCAGTTCAGCTGCAGGTAGGTGCCCATGGGGCCACTGGACCAGAAGAGGCCCCTCGGCATTTCATCCCTGTGCATTTATGAATGATTTGGACCTCCTCCTTTTTCAGTGTTGGGTGGGGGAGCTTATTAATCATTTTTCTGAAGCATTAATGGGCAGACAAGCATAATGCCAGCTGGAAAAAGTGGCAGCTGCCGCAGAATGTAGACCCCCCCCTTGACAGAATTATGGAACACAGCCAGGGCTGGGAGCCATACAGGAAAGAACATACCTTTGGTGGCTTTGTCAATTAGTCGGGTTAAAAGGTCAACGTGTATCAATGAAGAAAATCTAAAACTCATTCTTCTTTGCTCTGATGACAGCCTTCAGACTGATTAAGATTATCACTAAAAACATAGGAAGTTTTCACTCCTGAGCAATCTCAATGGATCAAATTCATGAACACCTATGATGAGCAATTGCTTGCATATTTCATCAGAATCTTTTCCCAAGGTTTGGAACCATGAAATCTCACTTTTGTTCAAAAATTATCAAAGAAGCCTTAAAAAACAACATCAAAGTTGTCTTTTCATTTTATACAAGAAAGCCCAGCAGGATTTAGCACAAAGAACACCAGCCTAGATCAGTATATTTGGCTTTTAGTCCTCATCCTAGAACTAACAAGGTGGGTGATCGTCACCGTTGCCAACTAACTTAATTCTTTAAGACTAATATGTAAAATGAGAGGCTGACTCATGGTATTTTAGGTTATTTCCAATTCTGAAATACCGAGGCCAGGATTTGCTTCCTTTAAACTTCAACATCACTAAACATTTCTATTTGTTAATGGTACAATATGTTTATCTCCAAAGAAACAAATATGAAGTTTTCAGAATTAAGAACTGTATCTATATCAGGTCGAAACCAACACACTCCTGCCATCCCTCTTTGCTCCTTTGCCTTTACTCACTCTCTCCCCACCTGTATCTCTTGCAAAACGTTCTCGTCTCTCTGCCCTTTCTAAATCTTGCTCATTTTGCAAACTCAAGCAAATCTTCATCTTTCCAGGAAGCCCCCTCCTGCAAATCACACAGATATCCCTTCTCTTCAATTCAGCTGTTCTTATCATCAATAACACACAGCTATATTTTGCTATTTTAACTATCTATGCCTACTGTATTGGCCTTCCATGACTATATTGCAAATTCCTTCTACAGCAGGAACTGCTAAGACTTTTCTGGATCCCATACAATACCTGGCAAAGTACCAGTGTGTTAGGCTTCCATAAATGTGCTATTGACTAATGAGTAGTTCAGTGTATGAATGTCAGAAACAATTACCATACATTTACCTCATAAAAACTTTACATCACTTAACAATTCCAATTCACTTAACCCTTTTCCAACCTTAAACAAAGAAATTCTTTTAAAAACTTAATCTACTTTGCATAACTTTCAAAGCACAAGAAGCAAGGTGTAGAATAATATCCCAATAACTGACTAATGTTGAGAAAGATTTTTGCTGGCCCATCCTTTCCACACCTGTTCTTAACATAACCTAGGAATATGCTGCCAATTATTTTTCTGACAACAGCTCCACAATGACTATAACTTGTACTTATATTCACATATCTATTTAATCATTTTACTTAATAATTAGGTCAATCCAAAAGGAGTCAAACACATTTATATTCAATACATCTCGACATATTTTTTGTTGGGCATCCTGTATTTTTATTGTGTTTTTGTTTCCTTGCATCTATTACCTTCTACTTGTATTAAGCAAATATCATTCAATCTTTGTATGGACATTTTTCCATCTCAGCATTGTTTGAAGTGCTATTTCTTTCTTTCCATTTCTTTCTTTCTTTCTTTCTTTCTTTCTTTCTTTTTTTCTTTCTTCCTTTCTTTCTTTCTTTCTTTTTTCTTTCTTTCTTTTTCTTTCTTACTTTCTTTCTTCCTTTCTTCCTTTCTTAACAAATCTTAGCTTTACAAATAATCTAGTAGCTTGTTATCATTCACTTCATAACTGATAACTTGAAATGGTGGTTAAAATCTCTGCAACTGGCTTCAAGGACATTTACATATGAATATAACCAAATCTCAACTTCACTTGCAGACAGTTTCAAGTTAAATTTCTTCTCCAGGTAAGAATCTCATTCTCATCCTTTTTTTTATTTTGGAACATTCTTCTCCAAAAGGAGGGAAAAGCCTACTATCTTATATTTGTGATATATTTTCAAAATTTTTGCATAACAACTTATCTGTATTTCCCATTTAAATAGAATTTATTGTCTGAATAATGTGAAAATACCAGTTTAGTGAATTAAAAACTATCCCTCTAACTAGTAATTTATTTATTACAATCTGGCCAAGAAGAAGTATGTCTGTTTTGTGTTTACATATATGGTCAAAGCCTAAACTGTCTTTTTTCCCTTTCTTATTCTATTTTTCCATTTTTAATAATTACATAAGAAATAGAAGCTTTTTTTCCTAAAGGAAATGGACTTAGTGAAGTTATTTGCTTTACCACAATTAGGGTTCCCCATTTCAGGCTGTACCCACTTTTACATTGTTTGTACATTCACTTCTCCTATTCTCAGTCTTAGTTATTATGATTTTATTTTCAAGCAAGTGGAAGTGATTCAAGTAGTATTCATAATTTACATTCACAACAAGGTCTCCAAATTGCACCTGCATATCCTATAATGTATATCCACTCACACTTTTCTTGCAAGAAAACTAAAGTCATCTACATACAATTTCTCTGCTTCCAGCTGAGGACATTTTTCCACCTAATGGCAAAAAAATTCGTTTCACCACATTTAATTTTGAAATTCATTTCAAAAATCCACTGAAAGCAATGTATAAGACCGGACACAGGTATAACTATGGGAAAACAAATCATTTGCCAAAAAACTGCTTACAAAGTAGCAGGGACATGTTTCCATTCATTCCATACATGTTTCCAATAGTTATTCATTTAACAGATATGCTATGAAATGTAAACTAATTATTCCAGACTTTTCCTAATGTTTTGAAGGATTTAAAAATATTGTGTATATTATATTTAAATATAGTTCTCTTTCTGCTAATTTCTCTATTTTAGATTTCACAGACTGAGGCACTCCCTAAAAATGTCTTCAGGAGGGTAAATTCAGTCAGTCCACAGAAACAGCAGCATTTAGAAAAGCCTACAAGGCAATTGGCAACTTTCTGACTGTCCAATGTTCTGATTATAGACTTAGATATGAACCAAATTCAGCATTGACCTAGAAAAGACTACAAAAAGTATAATAAGCATATACACTGCTCGAGTGACTGGCATAGGGCAGCTCTCATGTCTATTTCTTCAGAAGAATTGATAGTTTTCATGTATTCTACCTACATTAAAATTAGAGCAATATCATTTTTGACTAGTTATGCAAAATATACATTTTAAAAGGGAAGAAATAAATAGGAACAATAAGCAGAAACATAACTTCTTTCCCTGTGTGCCTTTTAAAGAACCTTGAACTAGACCATCTGTAGGTACTTCACAATGAAACTCTACAGGCAGCCACTGAGCCTCTTCTCCATAAGTATAAAATGAGAAACTTGGAGAGCTATTGAACACTGCATTTTCTCAGTGGAACAGCACACACGCATTTAGCATGAGGTGTTCTGCCACTGAGAAACACTGGGGAAATTCAGAGTGTTCAATGGCTTCAAATTTGCACCCACAGCGCCATGTCATGCAAGCTGCTGCGCTCAACTCGGTGTGTTCCATAAAACAAAGGAAAGCACTTTTACAAACCAGCAACATGATAATGACTGGAGCTGAGCTGCTTCATTCTCGTATATGCAAAAAAGAACAAACACAAACCGTCACTTTGAGATGCCTCTCTACATACCGTCTATTCTTTGCTCTGAGTCTCCAAAACTAGAGGGAGAAACACAGAAAACTTCCCAAATAATGTTAGTCGTCAATATGTCTGCCTTCATGGTGGTTGTTTTATAGCACTGAATATGTCTGATGGCAGTTGTATTAAACATTCCCTTTATTTCAGGTTACCATTTATTTTACCTGTTTATTTTAGCAAGAGCAAGTTCAGGTCTAAACAACAGCATGCCCAGTGTTTTGGCTCTATATTATTTATGAACAAACATGCAAACCTGCTGGCTATGGCTTGACATTCTGTGTACATGTAACTGTGGCTCATGATAGCTACCATACCTCTTACATGATCTTATATTTGCACTGGTCTCAGACTTTAAACACCAGGAGGGAAAAACCCAAGAAGCAGAGAGAGAAACACAATACAAGAAAGACAATTTGGAAGTCATCTTGTTCCATCTTCACCATGGGAGTTAATTGTAAACAAACATTTTTCTGAAGGGTGCCTTCAGTAGGTTTGTGACTACACCGATGAATTACACAGCAGAGTATTTTGCAAGCATTGTTTAGAAATAACCGTTCAGCATAGCAGGTGTAATCACTAGCACATCATCTGACACTTATAAGGATGTATTGCTGGGCTTCCCTGGTGTAGCAGTGGATAAGAATCCGCCTGCCAATGCAGGGGACACGGGTTCGAGCCCTGGTCCGGGAAGATGCCACATGCCATGGAGCAACTAAGCCCGTGTGCCACAACTACTGAAGACTGCACGCCTAGAGCCCATGCTCTGCAACAAGAGAAGCCACCGCAATGAGAAGCCCGCGCACAGCAAGGAAGAGTAGACCCCGTTCGCCACAACCAGAGAAAGTCTGCGCACAGCAACAAAGACCCAAGGCAGCCATAAATAAATAAATAAATAAATACTAAAAAAATAGAAAAGAATGTATTGCTGCAACATTCCTCTAGGTAGCAAATGTTCTCAAAAACGTTTCACATGGAAACCCAGCTATTCCTCTAATAAAAAAGAAAAAAATTCTAAATGAAAGGGAAAAGTCAAAGGTCACTGTGACCTCAGTTCACTCAATATATGTAGTTAATATACCTCTGCCTTGTTTGCACAACACTCTGTTTTCTGTGGTGCCTGAACTTTTTGCTCTGATATCTCCATTGCCCCTTATTATAGTGTGTTTATGCTCGCACATATTGCGATAGCGAAACCTGAAATTATATAATCCATATGATTTCTATAGTCCATTTCTTAGCACCATTTGAATAACAGTCCAAATATGGAGAGCTTTGTGTGTATGTTTGTGTTTCTGTACTTGAGGGTCTACACAAGACTCCCATGGCTTCACTGATCAAGCATGTCATTTATGGGTCTGAGAACAGAA
Source organism: Monodon monoceros (assembly GCF_005190385.1). Classification (NCBI taxonomy): domain Eukaryota; kingdom Metazoa; phylum Chordata; class Mammalia; order Artiodactyla; family Monodontidae; genus Monodon; species Monodon monoceros. The sequence continues at coordinate 34,920,904 of NW_021703771.1, forward strand.
TATCAAGATCACAGATACGCACTCCGAGTAAGCCACATAGCTTGGAGCTGTTTCATGGCCACATGCTTTAGCCTTAAGCCCAGTTAGCTGTATGATAAATACTGATTACTGATCAGATGATGTAAAACAAAGACTGCAAATATACAAACTGATCTCAGTAGTTGAAGAAGTATATGTTCTATCAATGGTGTGTTAAAACGGCAAAAGGGCAAAAAGAGCAAAACTAATGCTTGCTATAATATTGGATAATATCTGCAATTTTTTAGCTCTAAATGCCTTGCTTTGTAGCACTAAAAACCAACCATAAATTAGTGAGATACCCATCATAGGAAGCATTCAAGTCTTAGCCTAAATCACTGTTGTTGAGGCTATTTTGCCTAGGTAGTGAGTAAAACTAGGTTACCGCTATGGTGTTGTCACTTGCTTAGAGTCTAAGGTTCCAGTGATTTTGTATTTTATATATATATATTTACATATTGATCAAATATTCATTTTCACAGTGCATCAATGTGATCCGGAAAAGTATAATATGTGCTGCAAATTATTTATTGTACTTCAAGGACATTTTTGGGAGAACCAAAGAAAGAATATTTAAAAAGAACTAGAGAATAAATCACTGTTTTATTTAGCTTTATTTACTTTTAAAAATCGGACTCATATACATTCCTGCTATCTCAGAGTTGTTCATCCCAATCTGTTTGGTCTCACTTTTCTTTTTGTATCTTGGGAGTCAGAACGACAAGCTTCAGAAGTCAGTTCAATGGTTATCTGCAGTTTCTCTTGGTAGTGCCCTTTGAGGTCAAATCCATTACAGCATACGTTCAGACTGACTTTGCACACTTAACTCCACTGCGCTTTCAGTGACATACTCAGCACTTCACCTGAGAATCTGTTATCCATGGATACGGGAGATGTTAAAAATGATCCTGAGAACCTGTTATCCATGGATACAGGAGATGTTAAAAATGATGCATACAAAAAAGAGAGAGAGAGAAAGAAAAAAATGTGGTTCATGCCTATATAGTACATTATGGCTGACTAATTTACAACTCCTAAAATCATCGAATAAAGATCATGCCACCTTTTTTAAAGATTAACATCTTTTTTACCACTAAATGGTGCTATTCTGTTTCCAAGTCACCTGGGCTCCACTTAGAGAAGCATGAAGTGTTGCCTCCATGGACTTCCTGGTAAGCACAGAAATATAATCTTGTTATTGCATAATTTGCCACGCAATAAGGGAAAGTGTGGCAGGAGATAAAGTTAGCCAAACATTGGCAACTGATTTAGAAATAGAAAACTAAGCAATTTTCTTCTCACATAAGGAATACAATACATTGAGCATTGTGCCTATGCTTCACAAGTTCCACTGAGTTGGGTTCTTCTTGGAGGATTTCTTCTTATTTTAAAAATACAAACTGATATGATTTTCTGAACTGACTCGTGATTAAGGCAGAGGGGCCCAGGATATGATAAATACAAATAGATGGAGGAGGTGAGGAGAAGGGAGATCTAGTTGATATGTTTTGTCCTTGCTTTCTCTCCTAGATCCTATGCAGAGAGTTTTTAAATATCCAGCTCTTAACTTCAGAGAAATAAAACTCTGAAAGCAGAAAAGAAGCTGCTTCTGTTCCTCCAAAAATTAAGTTTCTCCTCTCTTTATTAATTTCTTCATTACAAGTTCAGAATTTTAATGTCTCTTTTGACCTCATATGTTCTCACCACCCTTTGCCCCACACTCCGTCCCAAAATATTCTCCCCTGACCTTGTTTCTTTCTTTCTGTTTCTAGCATCTATTTCTTCCTTTCGAACCACTCTAGCACAGGCCCTTATCACCTAATAGTTGACTTCCAAAGCCCTCTAAGGTCATTCCACTACTTACCAGATGTTTAGGTCAACACCTATGAATATTCGGAGAATTTAACCTATTTGCAGGCTAACAAGTTAGTCTGCCACAGTTTCATAGATGTTGGAAGAAAACACAAAACTTCTGGGTCAGAGACAAGTAAATTAAATAAATAATTAATTAATGTAATTAAAAATAAATAAGTTTATTTAATTGAAAGCAAATAAATTACTCAGAGCAATAGCTAACTAAGTAGCCAAGTGCTATTAACACTCTGCTTCCCCAAGCCTCTGTTCCCACAGGGCAATGTGAAAGGATCAACTACTCCTGCACATACATTCCAGGAAAAAACTCTGAGCCTAAGGAACCCAAATCTTTTATCACGGACAATAAACATGCTCAATTTTTGCCCCAGAGGGAGACATTTATTTTTATTGCACCAGACAATATGTGAACCTGCCCTTTGCTCCAGGAGACACTAGATCTAGCTTTCAGAGCTGTAAGCTATGCAAACATCCATGAAAGGTTAGTCCAGAACAGAGGCAGCCAGTGGCCCTGCACTAAAGCTGTACAGAGATGCAAGGGATGCAAGAGATCCATGGCAAATTGTCTCCCAACACTTTAGCCTGGGGCACACTAATTATGTTCTCTAAATTTACATTGCTTCATCTGTAAAATGTAACCAACACTACCTACTTCATTGGGCCTTTATGAAGATTAAATTTTAAAATGTACATTAAAAGTGTTTTAGCTCATTGCCTGATTCAATATGCAGTAAACAAACTTACTTAATTATGGCTATATTATTCAAGGTCTGTCCCTTTCTACCCAGTCTGGGCTGAGCAACATCAAAACTTACTTCTCATTTACTTCTATATAATACATGTGTGTTTGGTCAAATGGTCTGTTCACTTCTTACTACAGAGAACAGGTGCATTTCCTACTCTACAACTTTGCACATCTTCCCCTTGTCTGAAATCCCTCCCCATTTCTCACCATAATCCCAACCATCTTTCATGGCCAGCTGAATCTCTGCCAATTCTTCAAAATTCCCCAAGTCATTGCAGGTCCCAGAGAACTTCTAGCAACTCACTAAATTCACAGATACTCCTCAATAAGTGCCAAATTCCTTTCACTTTATTATATTTACCCACTGATGGATTTAATTTCTCCCAGCTGGTCTCTCATTTGGCTTCTTTTTAACATTTCCGCATGGGCTTTCTTGCTTCCCAAGTAAAAGTCAATTATGTGTACAAAATAATGTGATAATATAGTACCATGATACAATTGTCAGCAAGAACACTTTTTTCCTCCAAGGTGATTAAGGGAAGCTTTATATTTTTTAACTTACCAACTAAGTTTTATACATTCCATTCTCTCAATAGTCCTTCTAATTTTTTAATCCTGAAAATAACCATTCCATGTAGAAAAAGGATGTGTGCTTTATAACTTTAAATCCCTGAGCAAAACCATAGTTAAGTAGAAACTGGAAGTTAACACACTCTTTCTCGGAAAGTGGCCTAAGTTGAAGTGAACTGAGAGTTCAGTGCAGGTGTCTACCTGTCACCAGAAATGGCCATCATCCCTGATGTTCTGGGCTACCAAACCTTAGTAAAGGGAACAGGATGAATTAAGCTGTTATTTGAAATGGCACAAGTGACCGCAACAGGCAATCCCATAGAGAATACAGCTTAGATCCTAGGATCAGTCCCTAGGGAAACTTGTGCCTCAGCTCCAGAGCAGTTTGCTCGTCACTCTGGCCACTTCCAAGAGAACTAAGTATAATTCCAAGCCTAGGGGCAGGGCAGGCAGCACGGCTGCAAGAGAGAGCCGGGGGCGGCAGCTGCATGTCTGCACAGGGCTGTGTGCGAGCTCTTGATCGACATTTCAGAAGGAAACCCAATCTTGATCTGAGCCCATTTCCAAGCTTTATTTTAAAGAAAAAGTACTTTTTCATACTACAATATAACACATACTATCAACATATTAACTAACACAGTTAGGAGCCTGACGCTTCCAGGAATGCAAGGGAAACTTCCACAGAGCAGCACTGCCCAATAGAAGGCTCTGTGATGATGGCAATGTTCCATATCCAATATGGCAGCCGCTAGCCACACATGGCTATTGTGCACGTGAAGGAGGGCTAGTGCACCTCAAAAATAAATCCTTTTATTTACCTTTAATTAAGTAGCCACATGTGACTAGTGGCTTGTGTACAGGATGGCATAGCTCTGGAACCTACCACACAGCTGCCCTTACTTTCATGAACATTGTCTCTTTTAGCCCTCACACTAACGCTGTGAGATAGGTGGTATCATGTTTCTTTTTATAGATGAGGAAATAGAGACTGAGCTATTTCCAATAACTAGCACAACATTGTACAATGATAAGTAGCAGAGCCAGAATTTAGTCATATTTTTCTGACTACAAAGTTTAATGAGTACATTGTTCTCTTTTTTTCATTTGTACCACCTTGATTTTTCAGAATCAAGTGCAAATCCCCTAACTTGGCAGAAAAGTACTTTACAATCTGATTCCAGTCTTTGCCTTCAGCCTCACTTCACCACCACCCTTCCTACTCCCTCTATTTTAGGAATACTTTTGCTCTCCAAATCCTAATGCATTTCCCCAACTCCTTGCCTTTCAATTCACAGCACTTGAGCCTATCTTACAACCTGAAAGACCTTCCCTCTATCTCCAGTCTCTCTCTATGACTGGCGAGCTCCTATATTATATTCTCATTTTCTGTTTATATGTTCATCTCCTTGTCTAGAATGTGAGTTGAAGGAAGAGTGCCATAACCATCTTGCATTCCCAAGATATAGCATAGTTTCCTGTAAATGCTCCAAAAGTATTTAGTGACACATAAATAAAGGGGGGAATGAAGATACAAATAAATTCATCACACATTCTTAGAGCCTGATAATACATGGCCCTACTCTGGCAATGAGAATTGTCTAAACAATGAGTATATTAAGAAGACAAGGGACTTCCCTGGTGGCGCAGTGGTTAAGAATCCACCTGCCAATGCAGGGGACCTGGGTTCAATCCCTGGTCCGGAAAGATCCCACATGCTGTGGAGCAACTAAGCCCATGTGCCACAACTACTGAAGCCCGCGCACCTAAAGCCCGTGCTCCGCAACAAAGACAAGCCACCAAAAGGGGAAGCCCGCACATCTCAAGAAGAGTAGCCCCTGCTCGCCACAACTAGAGAAAGCCCACATGCAGCAACGAAGACCCAATGCAGCCAAAATAAATAAATAAATAAATAGAAGACAGGATCTCTTCCCAAGTATGTGGAAAGGCTTACTTTTAACATTTTGTGAAGAGGAAAATGTATACATGACCGTGGTTGGTTATGTGCTCACATTGGGTTAAAGGAAAGCAGGACCATGGGGCTGCTGAGGACCAGCTACCCCTGAGTGGCTGCCATTTGACACCCAAGCTCTAGGTGATTGGATAATGCACAGTTTGCCTAAATTGAAGGCCATAGGCATGTTTTCCCAACCCCTTAGCGAGTATGTGCTAAACCACTGGGGAGGAATATTCAACTGGTGGTGGGTGCTAACTTGGGGTGCTAGGTTGTTTCATTCGCCCATGGGGATATGTGATCAGCACCACTGCTTCCCAGAATGGAAGCTTGACGAGACCAGGCATATGTTCTTCTGAGAGAAGAGCCAGGAACGGGCTCCTGATTTATCTTCTGTGAGTATCTCTTGTGGGTTGATTTACAAACAGGTCCATTATCATAGAGAACAGGAAATCATCAAAGCTCTCCTCTCTCACCACCACACTTGTACCCTACAAACATGCAGACCTAACAAGACACCCTTGAGCTGCCACCATGATGCAAAAGCCATGCTTCTGCCAGTAATTGATGGGTTTGGGGAATTGGCCAAATTTGTACACAGGCATAACTCATTTTATTGCACTTCGCTTTATTGCACTTCACAGATACTGTGTTTTTTTACAAATCGAAGGTTTGTGGCAACCCTGCATCAAGCAAGTCTACCAACATGATTTTCCAACAACACTTGCTCTTCACATTACTGTACCACATTTTGGTAATTCTCAAAATATTTCAAACTTTTTCATTATTATTATACTTGTTATGGTAATCTGTGATCAGTGATCTTTGATGTAACTACTGAAAAAGAACATGACTTGCTAAAGGCTCAGGTGATGGTTAGCATTTTTAGCAATAAAGTAGTTTTTAATTAAGGTTTGTACTTCTTTTAGACATAATACCATTGCACACTTAATAGACTACAATATAGCGTGACCATAACTTTTATATGCACTGGGAAACCAAAAAAATTCATGTGATTTGCATTATTGTGATATTCATTTTATTGCAGTGGTCTGGAACCGAACACACAGTATCACTGAGGTATGCCTGCATTCCCTTTCTTGTAACTCAAATGTTCATGGAGAACGTGGGCCACCTCTGAAAGTCGTGAAACAGCTCCAGATCAGTGGCTCTCTACCCTGGCTGGACATTAGCATCAGAACTTCTTGTACAACTGCCCTGTGGTGAGGTCGAGACAGAGTTTATAAAAGCTCCCCAGGTGTTCATCTGTGGTTGAGATCCAGAGCCCTAGCTCGCGAGACCAGCAGCTTAACTACCAGGGTGTTGCTAGGGAGGAGGGTGATGTCACCTTCAGCGCTGCAGCTAACTTTTGGGGAGCAGCCATTAGAGGGTGGTGAGAACACTGCACAGAAGGAAGAGAACAGTGGACTTCAGCAGACAAACACTAACCTAGGGTTTGAACTGTATGGTACATTCTTATACCAACTCCTTTGCCTCAGAAACTGTGACCCGAGTTCCTTTTACAACACTGTGCAATCCCTGCTCCTGTGATTGGTTTGTTGTCATAATTCAATTCAACAAGCAATAACTGAGCATTTAGAATGTGCATTCATTCTTCTGGCCCAGATACAGAGAAGAATGAGATTTAAAAATAGCAGTTAGAACCTGAGAGCCTAGCAAGGGAAGAAGACGCAAACAGTTCAACGCGATGTGTTACTTGTGAAACAGACGTAAGTACGAGTGTGAAATGAGAGTTCTAAGTACAAAGGAGGGAGTGCATTAGATTAACTGTCACTCAGGAGTAAAAGCCAAAGGCCTTACTGTGGCTACCAAGCCCTGGATCAGGCGCTTCGTTACCTCTTGATCTCACCTCCTACGACACTTCTGTCATTTATCTCAATCCTGCCTCAGAGTCCTCCTCACGGGACACCCGGGCACACTCCCAACTTATGGCCTTTGCTCAGGCAGCTCCTCCGCCTTGAATGCTCTCTCCTATTAGCTACGTCGTAATTCCTACACTAACTTCAAGTCTTTTCCAAAATGCTGTCATCGCAATGAGGCCTATCCTGCTGACCTTACTTACAACTGAGACCCAGCCAGGCCTCACCCCACCTCCGTTTACCCTGCTTCACTGTTTTCATTGCACGTGTCACATTGTAGCATAATACATGGCTTACTTATTATGCTTATTAATTGTCTGACTTCTTGCACCAGGATATAAACTCCACAAGTGCATGAATTGTTTTGCTCACTGATAAAACTCAAGGGCCTAAAACAGAGCCTGGCATAGGTGAAGCACTCAACGCCTTATGTGGAACAAATAAATGAAGAGTTTAGCAAATCTGCACCTCACAGCAGTTGGCTTTCTTTTTCTTTCAGTAGAATCTGATTTGCTATTCGGTAGCCAGTGTGCTTCTGGGATGGGGCAGTTAGTAACAGCCCGCTGGGTCTACTGTGGAGACGTTCCTCCCACTTCTGTGTGAGCACCGTCAATCACCCATTACTCAATTCACCCGTCAACAAATATTTATTCAGCAACTATTTTATGCTCCATGCTGGGGACCGTGAGCATTCAAAATGCCGACCTTGGGCTTCCCTGGTGGCACAGTGGTTGAGAGTCCGCCTGCCGATGCAGGGGACACGAGTTTGTGCCCCGGTCCGGGAGGATCCCACATGCCGCGGAGCGGCTGGACCCGTGAGCCATGGCCGCTGAGCCTGCGCGTCCGGAGCCTGTGCTCCGCAATGGGAGAGGCCACAACAGTGAGAGGCCTGCGTACCGCAAAAAAAAAAAAAAAAAAAATGCCGACCTCGAAGGGCTTAACACCCAGAAAAAGAAATGAGGTCAACACACAAAGAAATGCAATAGGAGGTAGCTGTGCTGAGGCAGAAGAATGCAGAGAGCAATGCGACTGTGGAGTCTTCCGAAGGTACCTGAAGTATTACACCCGGGAAAGAAACTCTAGTCCCTCTAGCCGTGGGCAGCTCAGACACATGACAACACCCATCAGCTCATTTACCAAAGGTGGGGTTTCTCATTTTGGCCTCTAATAACCTACTTCCCTTCATGAGACACCTGCCAAGGGAGTGGAGAGATGTCATTAAGCTTTCTAAGCGCACTTGCGCTGACTTTTCTGATAACCTTTACCTACCAAATGAGGTATGAAAACCGCTGAACAATGGATAAGACACTTTTTATTTTCCCTTTTTATTCTCTGACTTTAAGGCATTTGGTCATTCGTTCTAAGCCATATGCAGTACTTTATGTTTCAGGAAAGGCCTGTGTAGCAAAGCCCAGCAACAGTTCAGCAGTTGGCCCACTCTTTTCAAACTCATGCATGTCCTCACTGAAAATGTAAAATAGCTTGGATCAAAATGCATCATTGGTTGCACACGGAGGTGAGTGAATGATTTGTTCCAGGAATAGAAGCCCTCAGACAAACAGCACTAATCGGTCTCACCACAGAGCTGGTGGTGACAATAACAGAGTTTATTTTAAAGAAGGGGAAGTTAAATAGTGGTTGGAATAGTCCTAGCCACTTTTAATTATTGTGACAGCAAATTATGAACAATTTCCTGTCACTTTCCCTTCTGAAGCAATTATTGATGTGTGCCTTATGGCTGAACTGTGCTGAAAACTCTCTAAGCAGGAGGCTGCCTGATTCAGTGCTTTGTGGGCTCATATTCAGAAAGCCATTTGGCCTGCAAAGTCTCTGGATTATCTGTAAATACAGTGAAAGGAGACAGTGATTGCATGAAGCCAAGGGAATGCTCCTGAATGCCAATAAGGCAAATGTCATGACAGGAACACAAAGCCAGCATTCCCTGTGACCTTTTAGATAGAAACCAATTTACTTTGGTACCATCTCAAACAGAAAATTATGGTGTAATTCCTCATGTCAATACATAATTTATTTTGTAATAAACAACTACCTGCATATTTATACAGCGCCTCTCCCCTCATTTTTATGATGCTCTCCGGCACTCTCTCCCGGCACACACCGTCGCCACCGAATCATTGCAAAGCTTTCTGTTTTAAGGCTGTTCTCTTCGCTAAGCTTGGTGATGACTGAGGAAAACATTAAAGGATTAAAAGCCAGTTTCTATCCCTGCAAAGAAACCTAAGTCATTCATTTTCTTATTTTCAAATTACCTAACATCAGGTTGAAGGATTCGTAAGACCACATCCAAAAAAAAAAAAAAAAAAACTCAAGAGATGCAGCATTAAGCCCTAGTCTAAAGTACATTTCCTAATAGAGGAAAGCCTCTGCATTTAAAGCAGCATTACAATCAGGCAATGAATCAACAAAGGAGAATTATCTTGCCCCAAGCTTCCACCCCTTCAAATGCATCTGCTTCTTTGCAGGAGGTCTGGGGACAAGGGCTGCCTCCCAAAGTCACCTCATTCTCTGTCCTTATAATGCAAATGGGACGAGTTCTGGAGAAGATGTGCCCTTTCCCCTCCAGGTCAGCACTTTAAATCTCCCCCAGACTGGCAGTGACAGGAGACTCTCCGCAGCTGACAGCTGGTCACTGACCTAGCTGAAAGCAGTTGGTGGTCTTCCCTGAGCCTTGAGCCACAGGTCACCTCAGCGCTGGCCGAGCTATCACCGCGCACAGTTAGCTTACTCGGTACGTGGGCTCTGTCAAGGACGAGTGAGGCAGGCGGAGTGGGGAGCGGCCGGCGGGCACTGCCAGCGCTCCACCCACACACCCCCCGTACCCACCACTCATTAGTCTGAATCACATTCTTGGATAACTGAAGAGATCTGAAACCTGAGTGGCTGAGGTCCAGCGTCTTTAGCAAATTTCAAAAAATATGGACAATGAAGGCAACTCACAAGACAGAAAAGAAAGATGTATATGCTGCTTAGAAACAGGCTGCTTTTGTATTTTTGGCTTCTAAATACCTGTTTTTAGACCATTTTGGTAGTAATGATCATGAACCTTTGTTTACAATGTGGGTTCCATCCCTGGCTAGCTTCTGTAGCTTAATAACACTAAGAAGTGGCAAAGGTATTAGGAGACACTACAATCATTCCTTTGGAAATCAGCCACCACGCCACACAATACATACACACACACACACACACACACACACACACACACACACACACCCCAAACCAAACCAAACAAATGCATTTCTTTGGCTTCACAGGAGAGGCAATAGCTCACAATGTGGAGAAAATAAGGGCTCCGATTCAACTACAACATATTGAGAAACAGAAGTCAATACCCAGAGAAGGTTTTACATAGCACTCATAGTATTATTAATGAGTTGCTGTATGGAACTACCACAACTGAATGGAGTCCAGGATTCTCTGAGGGCTAATTGGCTTCATTCCTCTAGAATGCCAACAGAGTAGTTTCTGTTCTGTTTGGAAGACAGATGCTGGGACCTAGGTCAATGAATCAATAAGAACATATTGGCCATCTAATGGATACCCAGCAAAGACCTTTGCTACATATTTAGAGGAAATATTCTCTGACTACATAGTCATCCCTGTGTCAAGAATGCATTGTTCAAACAGATAGAGAAGACACATTTCTGATATAACTTCCAGTGTTCTCAATTTACCCAGAATACTCGGAGTCTTTGTAATTGTTTTATCAAATAAGAACCAATCGTGACATTTACTTCTTTGAAATTAAATCTTTATAAAGCCCCTGTCAAATTATATGTACAAAATGCTTTTATGCATCTTTTCTTACAGGATTTTGTAAAAAAATAAGATTTAGGTGATAATAGTGTAGTACTATTGTTTAAAGGAATAAGTAAAGTTAGCTTTAGAAAGTAATAAGATAAAACCAAATCCTTAAACATCAAAGGTTTCATATTATTTTCAGAGGTTGGATTGGAAGGGAGGCAACAGGCTTTCTTACAGTTATAATATTTGTTGGGTTATTTTTAGAAGAAAAATGGCTGACTATTCTTCATCACTATTGAAGACAGAATTAGACAGAATTGGCTTATGCTAATATATGAGGAATTCAGATACCTAACAGCAATCTGTGTATACGTGACATCAAAGATCACTTGGTTCAACTGTTGAACATATACAAGTGAAGAAGCTTGTGAAGTGAAGAGGCCCAGAAAGGCTAGGACTAGCACAAAAGTATGCTACCTAAAGAAACATTTATTTATCTCATAGTTTCTGTGAGTCAGGAAGAGGGTCACAACTTGTCTGTGTACCGCTGGCTCAGGGCCTGTCACGAGAATGCACTCTAGCTAAGCTCCCAGCCAGGACGCAATCTCATTTGAGGACTCAATTGGGCAAGGGGTGTGGGGTGGTCAACACCACATTGGCTCATGCCATCTGCTCTACAAGGATTAAATCTTGTGCTGCTGCTGCTGCTGACTTTCAACACCCCCTGAAAGGAGCTCAGGGTGGTGAGCAGAAATGAGGCGCTCTGTGCTCTGGGAAAAACTGGGAGAACAGCTCTTCAGGTAGTTAGATATTTTCAGGAACCGATTTTATAAGCCCAATTCTTGTACCTCCTCAAATCTAGAAAAGCACTAAAATCCTTCATGGTGACGTCAGCTCCTCGTGACTAGCAGAAACCTTCTGCAAAAGAATATGTGCTCGATTGCGTGTACTCCCCTTTCACCAAAATCACATATATACTGACCTTCCCCCTGCCTCTTTGGAGCAGTTTCTCAGAGCTATCTGAAATGCTCTCTCCCGAGCTGCAGTCCTCATTTTGCCTCAAATAAAACTAACTCGCAACTCTCACGTTGTGCATTTTTTTTAAGTCAACAGGAGAGAGGACCAATCCACTCCCAAACTTCACTCATGCGCCCGTTGGCTGGCCTTGATTCCTTGCCACAGGGGCTGCTGTCTCACACAATGGCAGCCGGCTTCCCCCTGCGGAAGTGATCCAAGAGAGGAAAAAAGAGTTCCAAATGAGAGCCAGTCTGGTTATAACCTGATACTGGAAGTGATATTCCTCCACTTTTGCTGTATGCTCTTCACTAGAAGAGAAGCAAGTCACTAGGTCCAGCCCATACTCAAGGGGAAGGGAGTATACAAAAGTATGAATATGAGGAAGTGGGGATCACTGGGGGCCGTCTTAGAGGCTGCCTGCCACAGCTACGACCACAAGCCAAGTCTCATTTCAAACCCAGTGTTCTTTCTACTACCCTGTGCTGGATTATAACAGATAATTTCCTATTATTAATGGTTATTAAACATTGGACGAGGTATTTTAGAAGACTGGAGGATCTCTGTCTCTGGAAGTCTTTTACAATAGGACATTCTTTCACCTATATGAGAAGGTTTCATTTTAATTTCTCTGGTAAATAAGTACAGTATATATGGTGTGGTATAGACTGGGGTTTGAGTAGCTAGCCTGCTGAGTAATTCAGTAGATGAGGCAACTAATTTTATTTTCTAGACCTTGTTTCCTTACCACCAAAAGTTGGAAAGGGGACTAAGTTTCTAAGTTCACTTCAAACTACAGCAAGTAAAATGTCTCCAGTTCTATTACAGCTTTAAAACAATGAATCTCATATCTAGTCATCAAGATTGACCCTACATATAAGTAAATTAAATGATTATCCCCAGGATTTGACACAGAGACCCCCCCCAAAAAATGTTCTACACCAAAATATTTCTCTCTCTGGCTTGAATTTCTACATCACATACTCTTTTCTATTTGTTATTAAAAGCTTCTGCTAAAATGCAAATGTGTTATCTAGAATAACAAACTATAACACTGAATTAATATTTAACTGAATTTGTCTCTCCTGTTAACATGTCAGCTGGTAAGAAACCAGAGAATGGGATAAAGGAACAAGTAAGTTTTAATGAAAGTGGATTTTTTTCCCAAAAGGGTTTTAGGGTTTGAAAAGACAGACTCAGATGAAGCTGTGGGTCAGGGAGTAAGGAGTGGCCAGTATCTTCAACAGCAAAGTATGCAGATGGGCACATGGAACCATGAAGACAAATCTAGAGAAAATAAAACTACCGGTATAGGCAGACTTTGAAGGACACCACATCCCTTTCTACCCTCTCACTTAACACACACTCAGATACCCATTCTCACAACCACCCCTCGGATACTGTCTCCAGCTACAGAACATGGACTCATTTACTGTGCTGCTTACTCTCTATCTATATGATCCTACCTGTCTATCCTTCCATCTTTCTTCCTGTTAGATCCTAAGACTGATTCATAAAAGTATTCTCTTGAACTTTTTGCAATCCCCTCAACTCTTCAGCATCACACTCACAAAAAAAAAAAAAAGAAACTGAATGAATCCAACTGTCTAACTTGTCCACACCTACACCCTTTGCAACTGAATGTTGCTAAAGAAGAACAAAAAACTGTATATGTTGTCTTCACTATAAATGACCAAAAGGAACAATCAACCCCACCAAGTCAGCCAGCTTCCTATATCTCTGAACATGCCAAACCACTTCTAGTATCAGGAACTTTGAATATGCAGTTCTCTCTGCCTAGAACTTGCCCACCACTTCTTTTTAACCTTCAAGTTTCAGTTTGAACATCCCTATCTGAAAGAGGGTTTCTCTAACCCTATGTATACACCACCTCCATCTCCCCATTCAGTTAAAATCTTTTACAGCATCTGTTTATTTCCCTCATTGTATTTAATCACAATTAGTAATTATATATCTACTTGTCATCTACTTACCATTTGCCTTCCACTCTAGACTGTAACCTCCATGGGGACCTAGGACGTGATTTGTTAACCATTTATATCATGCACACCAGCTAGGACATAGTAGGTGTTCAGTAAATACTTGTTGAATAAATGAATGGACAAATTAATATAGAGTCTTTCTTTTTTTTAGCCAGGAGTGACCCTATCTACATATCTGCAGAATTTGTGAAGATTCTCTCTTTTCAATTGGTTCTTTACTTACTCAGTACTCTTTTAAACACAGAGATTTCTAATGGAAATGTTGGCACCGACTGCTTCAGCAGCATAAATGGCATCAGTAGCTGACATGGACCCTACTGTTGCCACTGATAACAATTAAATTAGCTATATAAAACTGACACAAGAGCTGCAGCATCCATTCAGTAAAATAACCATTCAGTCTTTCAGCAAACATAATACTGACCTGTGTGACTGTTTTTAGTACCTGAACAAGTGCTGAGCATTGTCTGCTCAAGACAAGGCATTAACACACCTTCTGACTCCTGTTTCCACTGTTGCTTAAAAGGGTTGCCTAATTAATTGATTTTATTGAATCTCTACCAAGGCACATTTGTTCCTTAGTAAGGTAATGAAAAAAGCAGAGGAGCTACTTTTGTAAAATCCAAGAAAGGGGTTGTGGAGGTCCAGATTTATGCTGCGTATCATTGTAAATAAAAGTATAGTTGCCGTGCTTATTGACTGCTTAATGCCAAGAGGTGGACATGAGCATATTTGTAGATCTCTGTGCTCACAGAAAGGCATTTTATCTGAACCAGCAGGATATCCTCACTCCCTTACAACCTCATATGCTATTGCTCTCTCCTGACCACACCGGCAGCGTGCACTGTGTAAAAGCAAAGAGCAAATATGGTAAGTGCACTTCTAGAAAGGTAGAGGAGTTTAGGGAATGAAGCAACAAGCTTTCGTATAATCCTCCACAGCTAACAAAAGCTGCCTGATACTTTGCCTCAGCCGATGCTTGCCAAAAAAATTCCTTGTGTACACTAGGCCTACTTTGTAGATGAGGAAATTGAGTCTCAGAGAGTGATGACCCACTTGATTTCACACAGCTAGGGAGCCCAAGACAACATTCTCTGAGGCCCAACTCTGTAGTATGGTTAAGTAACGCAGGCAAGAAAGTAGACAGGCTTAAACTAAAGCAATAAACATAGAAATGGAAATAAAGATAAAGGGACAGACTTGAAAGGGATTTACAGAATTGTGACTCATTTAAAGTAGAGTGAGGCAAACTGTTTTCTGATACAGGTAGATAGGCTGTAGTGTCATTCCCCAGAATAGAGGGGAAGGAAGGGCACATTTAAGGCAAGTGGGGAGTAGAGAGGAAAGAGGGAGAGATACAGTGACATGTTTAAGATGGAACATTTGAACGTGGGATGGCTTTGGTATGTGGTATGCACAAGCAGAGTTAGATATAGGAGTCTAGCTCACAAGAAAGGTATCAAGAAGAAGGTCTATGATGTAAACTACTGTCAAGGGTGAAGTAATATTTGCATTGAGAAGTTGCATTGGAATTTGCAACTGGGAGACTACTGGTCACCTTGAAGAAAGGAATTTCACTCACTGAGAGTTACAATCCAGATTGTGGTAAAATAAAGAGGTGGGTATAAGGAGGGCAGACTAATTTCTCAACAATTTTGCCTACAAAGAGAAAACATACTGAATGTGTATTACCTAGAAAGAAATGTATGGATAAAATAATGATGATTCATTTTTAAACTATTCATTCTAAAATAAATTAAGACAGCCAAAAGAACTGTAAAAATAGTACAAAGTATCCATGTATATATATATATATATATATATATATCCCCAATCTTCACCCAGATTCTCCAAATGCTAACAAATTATTATATTTGCTTTATTATGTGGGTATATTTAAGTTTTCTGAACCATGTGAGAGTAAGTTGCAGACATGATACCCCTTTAACCCCAATATTCTAAATATTTCAATATGTTTACCAAATAAAATAGCATTTTACTACATAACAATACAATTATCAAAATTAGGACATTAACACTAATACAGCTCAGATGAGAGTGGCATCAGCAAAATGGTGGTATAGGAATTTCTAGCAGGTACTCCTCCAGAAACATCAATTTTAACAACTATCTATGCACAAAAATACCTTCAAAATAGCCAAGAATTCCAGGTGAGGGATTAAGCACCTGGGTGAAGCACAGAAATAAGAAAAGATGCATTGAAAAGGGCAGGAAACATAGATTCACCCTATCCAATCACCCAGACACTCCATGCAGGCACTCAGGACAAAGAGAGACACCCTCCTTGCAGGAGAAGGAGAATGAAGTGAGTGCCCAACTTTACCATGAGTTTCAGAGCTGGTGCACCCCAGCACCAACCAGACTTCTACATAAACCTCGCAGGCCAGGAGAGAGTGGGGTGATATATTCAAAGTGCTAAAAGAAAAAACTTCCAAACCAGAATACCATACCTAGCAAAGTTGTCTTTCAGGAATGAAGGAGAGATAAGGACTGTCCCAAACAAAATCTGAGGGGTTTTATCACTACTAGATCTGCCTTACAAGAAATGCTGAAAGAAATTCTTTAACTTGAAATAAAAGGATGCTAATTAGTAGCATGAAAACAATGAAAATAGTTTTTCATTACCATACTGATAAAGGTAAGTATATAGTCAAATTCAGAATACTATAATATTGTGATATAGTAGTGGTGTGTTAATAACTCTAGTACAAAAGTTTAAAGGACAAAAGTATTAAAAATAAATACAACTTCAATAATTTGTTAACACATACACAATATAAAAGTAAACTGTAACATCAAAAACATAAAATGTGGGGAGGGATAGGTAGTAAAAGGGTAGAGTTTTTGTAAGTGATCAAAGTTAATTTGTTATCACCTTTAAAAACACTATTATATCTAAGATGTTTTAAGTAAGCCTCATAGAAACCAAAAAGCAAAAACCTACAGTAGATACACTAAAGACAAAGAGAAGGGAATCAAAGCATACCACTGCAGAAAACCATCAATTCACAAAGAAAGACACCAAAGGAGGAAGAAAAGAACAAGAGAACTACAAACCAGCCAGAAAACAATAAGATGGCATTAGTAAGTCCTTACCCATAAATAATTACTTTAAATATAAATGGGTTAAATTCTCCAATCAAAAGGCATAGAGTGCCAATGAATTGGACATCCTGAAAGAAATGAATTCCTAGAAACATATCATGTTAAACATGACACACCACATTAATAGAATGAAGGATCAAATTCATATAATCACCTAAATAGATTGACAAAATTGGCAACTGACAAAATTCAACATCCATTCATGACAAAAACTCTCAACAAATTGGGTACAGAAGGAACATACCTCAACATAAGAGAGGCCATATATGACAAACCCACAGTTAACATCATACTCAACAGTGAAAGGTTGAAAGCTTTTCTGCTAAGATCAGGAACAAAAAAATAAGGTGCCCATTCTAACCACTGCTTTCAACATAGTACTGAAAGTCCTAGCCAGAGAACTTAGGCAAGGAAAAGAAATAAAAGGCAACCAAATCACAAGGAAAGAAGTAAAACTGTTTGCTGATGATATGATGTTATATATTGAAAATCCTAAAAAAAACGAAAAACAAAACAAAAAACTCTTAGAACAAATAAATGAATTCAGTAAAGTTGCAGGATACAAAATCAACACACAAAAATCATTTGCATCTCTATACACTAACAATAAACTGAGAAAAGAAATAAAGAAAACAATCCTATTTACAATAGCATTAAAAATAACACTTAGGAATAAATTTAACCAAGGCAGTGAAAAATCTCTACACTGAAACTATAAGATGAAAGAAATTGAAGAATACAAAAATAAATTTAAAATATCCCTTACTCACGGATCAGAGGAATTAGTATTGTTAAAATGCCTGTACTATTCAAAGCCTTCTATAGAGTCAATGAAATTCCTATCAAAATTCCATTAGCGGGCTTCCCTGGTGGCGCAGTGGTTGAGAGTCTGCCTGCTGATGCAGGGGACTCGGGTTTGTGCCCCAGTCTGGGAAGATCCCACATGCCACGGAGAGACTGGGCCCGTGAGCCATGGCCGCTGAGCCTGCGCGTCCGGAGCCTGTTACTCCACAACGGGAGAGGCCACAACAGTGAGAGGCCCGCGTACCACGAAAAAAAAAATTCCATTAGCATTTTTCACACAAATAGGAAAAACAATTCTAAAATTTGTTTTGAATCACAAAAGACCCCACAGAGCCAAAGCAATCTTGAGAAAAGAAGAACAAAGCCTAAGGAATCACACTTCCTGATTTCAAACTATAGTACAAAGCCATAGTAATCAACGTATATGGTACCAGCATGAAAACAGACACTTAGACCAATGGATAGACTCAAGAGCCCAGAAATAAACCCACACATACATAGTCAACTAATAATTGAGAAAGGAGCCAAGATACTCAATGAGGAATTGAGTATTCAATAAATGGTGCTGGGAAAACTGGATATTCAAATACAAATAAATGAAATCGGACTCCTATCTTAATACCACTCACAAAAACTAACTCAAAATGGATTAAAGATTTAAATGTAAGACCTAACATTATGAAACTACTAGAAGAAAACATACAGAAAAAGCTCTTTTAATGGCTCTTGGCAATAATTCTTTTGGATATGACACCTAAAACACAACTAACAAGAACAAAAATAAGCAAGTGGGATTATATCAAACTAAAAAGCTTCTGCACAGCAAAGGAAACGATCAACAAATTGAAAAGGCAACCTATGAAATGGGAGAAAATATTTGTAAACTATATATATTATAAGGGGTTAATATCCTAAATATATAAATAACTCATAAAACTCAACAGCAAAAATAAATAAATTAATAATCCAATTTTTCAAATGGGCAAAGGGCCTGAATAGACATTTCTCCAAAAAAGACATAGAAATTGCCAGAAACAATCTAAGTATTCATCAACAGATAAAAGAATAAAGAAAATTGGGATGGAACATTATTCAGCCATAAAAAAGAAAGAAATCCTTCATTTTGTGACAACATGGATGAACTTGAGGGCACTGTGATAAGTGAAATAAGTCAGACAAAGACAAATACTGTATGTTTTCATATATATGTTGAATCTAAAAAAAGCCAAACTCGTGGAAATAGAGTGTGGAATGGTGGTTGCCAGTAGCTGGGGGGTGGAAAAAAGAGGGAGATATTGGTCAAAAGGTACAAATCTCCAGCTATAAGATGAATAAATTCTGAGGATCTAATGTACAGCATGGTGACTATAATTAACAATACTATATTATATATTTGAAAGTTGTTAAGAGAGTAAATCAATCTTAAATGTTATTACCACAAAAAAGGGTAATTATATGAGGGAATGGAGGTGTTAACTAACCTTATTGTGGTAATCATTTCACAACATATACATGTATCAAATCATCACATTTTACACCTTAAACATATATATGATATATGTCAATAACACCTCAATAAAGCTGGGAAAGAAACACTAATACAATGCTACTATCTCATCAACAGACCTCATGCAATTTTTTTCTCACTTGTCCCACTAATGTCCTTTTAGCAAAAGAAAAAAAAAATTTTAGTCCAGGCTCCAACCTAGAATCACATCATAAACTTAGTTGTCATGTCTCTTTATTCT
The DNA here is from genome assembly GCF_005190385.1 of Monodon monoceros. Classification (NCBI taxonomy): domain Eukaryota; kingdom Metazoa; phylum Chordata; class Mammalia; order Artiodactyla; family Monodontidae; genus Monodon; species Monodon monoceros. The sequence goes on from NW_021703771.1 coordinate 34,940,400, forward strand.
CCTTTAATCTAGAAGCTCCACATTCTTTCTCTTTCATGACCTTGATATTTGTGAAGACTAATTTATTTTTGTAGACCGTTCCTTAATTTAGGTTTGTCTAAGATTACCTCACAATTAGATTCATGCTATGCACTTTTTACAGAAAGACCACAAAGCTGAGGTTGTTATCTTCTCATTGCTTCGTATTAGGAAGTGCAGGTATCTCTTTGTCCCATTGCTGAGATGTTAACTGCCAATCATTTAATTCAGGTGGTGTTGCCAGTTTTCTCCTCTGTAAAGTTACTAATTATCTCTTTGTAATTAATGTGTCTCATGGGAAAAGTCTTTGAGATGTAAATATCCTGTTAGTCCTAAAAATATTCACCCACTAGTTTTTGCCTTCATAGATGATCCTTACCCAAAACCATTAACAGGAGGCTGCCAAACTGTGATTTTTGAATTCAGTTTTGTCTTTTGTTTGTTGGCATGTAAGGAAAAGCTTTTTCTCCACTATTTATTCATTTTTTTCATGTATTTATTTAAATCAGTTTGGACTCATGGGTCTCTTATTTTAATCTACAGGTTACTCTCATTATTTATTTTGATGCTCAGATTTACCCAGATTTGACCAGTGGGAGCCAGACAAAGAAATGTTTCCTAAGGGATCCAGCAGGGAAGAGGTTTGACAAGAGAAGTGAGAAAGTTCACCCCTGATGGGCTGAGGTGCCTAAGAGAATAAAAGGAAATAGTACAAAGAGCACAAGAAGAAGGATGCTTTCAGGATGAAGGACAGATAATTCATCCACTGAACTCATAGAAAAGGAGGAAAGAAAGAAGATAGATGGGCAATGGCAGTGCTCAAGAAGTTGAGAAGTTTGCAGTAGCCTCTGCTCTGGGAAGGAGGAGGTGAAATGGTTTGCTAGGAGTGAAGAGGCTGTGGGAGGACATGACATCAAATGAGAAGAGTGACAGTGTTACAGGGAACGGAAAGGAAGATGATTACCAACATAAAAGGAAAGCGATGGTTCTTGCAGAGGTCTTATTGTCCTGACTATTCCCAATCTGTAGAGTTGTCTAAATCTGTTACATCTGTTTCCTGCACCCCTGCCCCCCACCTCCACACTGCTCAGAGCCAAGTTGTAAAAGCAACTGCAATGATACACAGTTGAAATATTTTAGATGAGTTAAGTAGAAGAATGGAGGGGATAAGTAAAAGAGTAAAGTTTTAAAAATAATATAATTATAAGCAATGAGATCATGTCATCTGCTATAGCTAGCGAAGGCAGTAAAAACAAAAGAAGCTGATAATGAAGTAAAATTGAAGGGTCGAAGCCCTAGAAGTTCAAAGAGATTTGAGAAGAGGCAGAGAGGAGGAAGGGAAGTGAGATGGTTGAATGATCGATGTTACGTGCAAAGAATGGGATACTGGAGTTTAAGATAGAGATGTAGCATTTCTAGTTAATGGCAATGTCTTCTCATCTAGTACATGGCATGTCAAGTGTCACACTTGGTCGAGCAAGATGTAACACTTTATTGACCCAGAAGTAGCACCTATTAAACCTCCATCATCCAGAACTCGGCCAACATCCAGAAGGTGAGCAAAAAATGCCTGTGAGCAGCAGTGGAAATGGATGAGAATTTATGCACCAACCTCATCCCTTTCACCACATCTCAGCTCCTGCTTCCCAAACAGAGAAACTGTTTTCCCAAGGCTGTATTATGTGTTATATGCATTGTCTCACTTCTTAGTCTCTGATTTCCACTTATAACCCACATGAAAGATAGAAAAAGACTGCAAAGTAAATTTAGGAACCCCAAAAGTACACCAACATGGTATGGCCTATGGAAGAGGTAAAGATCCCTCATGGTGCAGTAATGCCTTAAAGATACTTTTACTAAAGCAAGAATATTAAAACTCATTTCCATTCTATCGGTCCTGAGCCATCTAGTAATGGTTAAACCATGCTGAGGGTACTCAGGTCAACAAATATTGAAAATATGTACTATATTTCAAAAGATTTCCATATTAAAGAGTAAAACAGAGAAGGTGTTTGGTGCTTTAAAGGAGATAAATTTCAGTGATTTGCGATGGTCACTTCTGGAGAACACTGTGAATCTCCTTGAGACCAAACACAAAAACAGGAGAACAGAGTTCAATGTAATGTTTATTGGACATTTTCCATCATGCAGGCACTAACCCAGGTCCTTAATATGTTTTATTTCTTGTAATTCTTACAACAACATCCTGAGTGCCATAGTTTTCCCAATTTAATGGCTGAGAAACCAAAGTTTTAAAGGGGTTAATCTGCTTGAAAATGACAAAGTCAGGATTCAGACCCAAGCTCCCTGGTTCCAAAAAGCTGTTTCCTTAACGACTATGTTACTGTGACAAACTTCCTGGTCTTTAAAAAGTATCCAACAGAGGCACATTCCAAGATAAGCAAGAACTTGTACATTTTTCTGTTAATGCTTTTTGCCCCAAATATATTAACAAAGTTGGCATATACAAATGCAGTCTGAATATTTTACTTAGGGGTAACTGAATCCACAAGATGACAGAAAAAATATGACATTGTTTAGAGCTCTGATATTTTTGAAGTTGCAAACTTTCTATAATTCTTCAGGAAAAACTATTAATAGATGATATATCATAATCATTAATGATATAAAAGGTATTAGATCAACACCTATTTCCTTGGCAAAAACTAGATTAAGTCCTTGAATGCATTGACCCTAGTTGATCTTAGCTAAAGATGCAGAATCAATAATGGCATCAAGAAGATTTTTACTATGTCTTTTGGAAACAGACTTACCAAGGCCTTTATAAAAAATGGAGTGGAAGCAAAATTATAATTCACTGTAGTTTAATATTTTATATCCCTCATATTAATTAAAAGATAAGAAACCATGAATGATTTGGGCTCAAAGAGACAGTTGCTGATCATTTCTTATGCTATATCCATGTTCTGTTTACCAGAATAGCATTTTTGTCCTTTTCTCCTTCACAAAACTATAGAGCCCTATAAAATGGACAGCCACAAAAATTCCTGTGCAGAAACCAGGTATTATTTAGTATCCTCCCTGAAGTTCTTCTAGTTCACCCCATTTTTGTATTGCAACATTTCTAATATTCTCATCCAGGCTTTTGTAATGATCAGTCTACATTTGCCAAGCTAGAACATAGAGTAGTTTTCAACTGTGGAGTAACAGCAATGAACCCAGAAAACTCATTTCTTGTGTGTGCCGAATGTCACAGAATACCTGATGGGTTACTGGATTATACGCTGAGAGGAAGGGAGGGAGAGAGGGAGAGAAAATGGATATCATACTACCCAGACCCAAAAGTCCTTTTGAGGAAGCAGCTTGATAAGGTAAAAAGCCTGGGCTAAAACAAAGGTTCCATTTCCCTGATGCTAGAACAATTCCTCAATTCAGAACTGTCAACCAAATCAACTGCTGGGGACTGCTTAAGTAAACAGAAAAAGGTAGTGTGTTTGCCCCACTTAAACTGATTATTTCGGTATTAAATGAATACAACCATTGGTATTACACATACATATATTTGATTTTCATTTACAAGGCATTTCAGGGGGTGGGTATGTATGCGTGCACTACATATTTTAATAGATGATCATGGTAATATTTAAAGGTAATTTTCTAAGCCTCAGATTTAATCTTAGCACTTTTAAGGAAATTATAATGACCGATGAAATTTTAAGACCATGAAGCAGTTTGCTGGCTTGTCTATAGGAAGCTGTCTTATAGCAACACCTAGTGGCTCCTTGGACGCTTCAAATAAACTCTGGGATCAAGAAGGAGTAGTTTAAATATGTTCCTTTCCTTTTAAGAAATTCTAAGACGTAGATATGTAGGATAATGTGCACTCTCTGCTTTTTCATGCTTTTTTAAAGTTGTATTTAATTTCCCCTTGGTACAAATTGAACCCAAAATGCTGACTTCTACTAATCTGGTGATTCCATCACATGGTTAAAACGAGTATATCTGGCTGCAATAACCAAAGAAGGTGTGGATATATTGCAAAAAGACATTATTCTCTAGCTAAAAGTGACTCCACAAAAAGCCGCTGGTAAAGAGAGGCTAACTAAAAGTTTCAAATAACTTATGTAGCCGCTACAGAAAGATTTAGTAAAGTATGTTTAAATCACTGAAAACCATGAGGTTAATTTGAATCTAAATGTTATTATATGAGGATGTAGAAATTACTGGCCTTCTTTTACGTACGTTGCAAGAGGATTCAGAAACAAGCCTTGTAATTCTGTGAAAATCTATTACTCCTCAGAATTTGGTGGTGAGTTTAAAATCCTTTTTTGTCACGTGTGATATTGAAATCCCTTCGCCTCTTCCTGTATTACAATCATAAATGGAGAACTTCTACTGTCATCATTTGCAGTGCCAGATCACAATCTTCAAACTGATTCAAGAAATGTTGACATTTATACCATTCCCTGGTCGTGTTATAATCGTTGTCAGCAGCATGAATTTGTGAGGTTTTTATTTTATGTTCTTGTCAAAATCTCTGTCGCAAAAAACAGACCGAAAAAGTTTAACGCTTTATGTGCTCCCTGAGAGATGATAATAACCCCGGCTTCTCTGACCTCCTCGTTGTTTCAAAATTTAGTGGCTGGTTCATTCCCCTCACTCCGTTTGCAGCCTCAGCATCCTGAGAAGCCAAATCATCAACCAATCGAAATGCAGAGTATAAAAATGGTTCCGCGCATTCTCTCCTGCTATCAACCAGGTTTGTAGTGCATCGCTGATCTCTCCACAGGCAGGACGGTTATGTCAGGCACATAATTTAAACCTTTCCTAATGACACATTAAATACAATGCAGAGCAAACAACACTAGCACTTCTGTCAAAAACATTAAAATATTTGACGGGCTTCACAATCAAGATACCTGATGTTAAAACCAGAGGTTTCAAAAAACAAGTCCAGTTACAAATTGTGTATCCCTAAATTCACTGCCGTGCCCACAATGTGTGGCCCAGCCAAAGGTGTTTTCCATCTTTCTTTGCTTATCTCACAGTCGTTTTATTCAACTACTGCTTACCTGAAATATCAATGCCAGAATCACAGACTTAGTATTTGGACAAATAGAGCAACTACGTAGGGACTCAGCTTTACTTTAGCATGGGCTGCTGGAAGGCACCAACCACCTCAGCAAGGAATTCTTGCTGGAATATTTTATATTTCCCAACAACATAATCCTGCTACCTTTAAATGTAGAAAAGGGAAGTTTCTTCACCAAGGCCATTCTTTCATCCAGCACTGCAAGTCAATGCCCTCTACTGCCTACCTAAGTCTATCTCCTTACTCTGATTCAGGGGCATCCTTTTCACAGCATCATAGCCCAATTTCCAGGCTATCCTGTGTCAGTCCATCAAAAAGTCAATTAAAAACAATTTCTGGAAGTATAACAAAAACATTCAAAAATTTCCACAAATTCTTTTGTTAAGTAGGATGAGTCATTGTTTTAACTATACATAATATCAATCACGGTTGACTACACTGCAGGTGTCATTTGTCCAGCTGCTGCCTATTTGCCTTCTACCGTCTGTCTAGGATACATTTGCCCTTATACCAACCTATTTTGGGGTATAATTAGCTGCAATTCAAGTATGAAAGCATTTTGATTGTAATGTAAGTCTAAATGGTAAATAGCGTGTTTCCATCCTTCTTGTGATAGCCTAGAAATAGTACATTTTACCCTAACATTTTCATTTATGCACACCTCAGCATGTGATTTTTAAGTTTAAAAAAATGTTTCGGGCTTCCCTGGTGGCGCAGTGGTTGAGAGTCCGCCTGCCGATGCAGGGGACACGGGTTCGTGCCCTGGTCCGGGAATATCCCACATGCCGCAGAGCGGCTGGGCCCGTGAGCCATGGCCGCTGAGCCTGCGCGTCCGGAGCCTGTGCTCCGCAACGGGAGAGGCCACAACAGTGAGAGGCCCGCGTACCGCAAAAAAAAAAAAAAAAAAGTATCAATACAACCATGATGTAATTTCCTTATTTTACAGAAACTACTTAAAAACTCAGTACCAATACTTAGTTATACTACAAGATGATGTTCTAAGATTAATTCCTTCTAGTCTGGAACAATAAGTATATATTGAGAGAACTAAGCCTGTTTAAAAGGTCCAAATGGGCTTAGCGTTCTGCATTTAGAGAAGCCCTAGTAAAATAGCCAAAAGAAACGCCAGATGGTCCTCAAAAACATCTACTGAATTCATACTCTCTAGGCAATGCTTTCTAAAGTGTAGAATTTCATCAGTTCTGAATTGAAAAGATTGATCTGCTTGTCATGTTGAATAGACTCTAAAAGTAGTTTAAGCAACAATTGACCCCGAGCACAGCACCAGCCAAGTCTTCTGGGCATCAGGCTGCAGGCAGCTCCAGATTTCTAAGATAACTGAAATTGTCTCTGCTGTGAAAAACAGCAAAGCAGCTCACAACAGACTGAAATGCTCAAGAGGATTTTCGTAATTATGGCGAAGAGAAATGAGGTTTACTGGAAGCTGCATTTACATCAGTATGGCTGTGTCTTTCCTCACAATTCCTTATACTTAAAAAAATCAATTCCATCCACTTTTCATAATTCCATTTGCTTCCTTTTTTTCTCTGAATACCAGCCACTAAATTTAAGTCATATTACAAAAGGCAACTGTGAAAATTTTTCATTAGTGGTTAATCTATTTCCACTACTGAGTTGTAATTTTTGTCAAATATTTCATCCTCCACTCATCCAAAGGACGTAGGAATGTGCTAGAATTCACATGCTTTAGCCACTGATGAAATGTCGAGGTCAGATTCAAAGGAGAACAACAGGTATAACAATAATGAGCAAAAACTCATTCTCTAAATGAAGCGGAACGTGCCACGTAAGCTATGCAAGAGATGTGAGCTGAATACTAAGCACACCATCGTGATGTCAGTAAATGTTATGTTAAAAACATAAACCACACACCGTTACGTTCCTTTATATTAAGAACCTCGCATTCCTCCTTGTCTGTTCTAGGACCAGTTTCTTCATTCTGTTCTTTCAGCTCCTTATGAAGGGACTTACTTGTTCTCCAGTTGAGCTGTTTGGGTGAACAAAGGAAGAGCGGGAGTTATGCAGCCATTTTGCTGCTGACACACATTGTTGCCAGTCTGCTGACTCACCTTGTTGACGTGCAGCAACATCCGGGCCCACAACTGATTATCTACCTGGGTTCTCCTTCAGCTTCTTTAACTCCTAGGCCAGGTGCCTGGGTTTAACTCTCTGATGAAGGGCCCCAGCTTCTGCAGGACATACTTACCAGTGAAGTCAGAGGCAACAGGAACAAACACAGTTTGAGTTCATCCTGTGGGGTCCAGCCTGCTGTGACCTTCCCTTCCTAGCTGCCCAGCCTGTGGATGTCAAACCTCAGCATCAGAGGTAAAGACAACAGCCTTATAGAGATCTGTTTCAGCAGACCCACGAATTCATAAGCCAGTTCCCTGTAACAAAAACAAAAACAAATTTTTAAATACATATCCATACACATAGACAGTATTTATATACATCATACAGATACATACAGACATAGGTATAGATAGATACAGATGATATAGATATAGATTCTGCTTCTGTAGTTAAACCCTGCCTGATACAGAATTCGGTTGGAAAAAAAACAAGTGTTTGAAAAACCTCATCCAGATAATAAGTATTTGTTGTTGAATATTTTAGTGACAGTTAACTCTTGGAATAACTTTACGTTCAGGTTGCATAGGATTCCTGAGGTTTTCAAGACTGGCTCTTCTCACATTAACTGAGATCCCAGGGGTCATATTATGCCCATGATCCAAGGGCTAGAGCACTAATATTTGAAGATATGTAATTTTTAAAGGAAAAAGAGGCTTTGGAGAATGCCCAAGCACAAAATGCAAATTTCAACTGTAAGGACAGTAACCGATCAGGAATGAATGGTGGGCCCACCCTTATGGTACTAGAGATCAGTTTAAGCAAGAAAATTACAGTTGACTGAATCTTCTATTCTGAGCTCTTTTGGTGCCTTATATAGTAATTAGGTTGTAAAAATTAGAAGATGAAGCAAATGTATCCACTTAGTAAAAAGTTACAGAAAGCATACAAAGAGATAAAGCTATATTTTCAACACACTGCTTTGAATATGAATAACTGTTACTTTTCCTACAGAGCACATCAGATTGGTTCATTTATACAAGTACCAGTTAGGGACATCAGCCTGATTTCTATCAAGAGACAATAACTTTCCACTGAATTACAACGATGCTTCGGATCTTACTAGCAGCAACCCAGTCCTTGCTATACCTGTGCTTTTTCTAGGAGTTTATAATTTGATGGTGATACTTATGGCATTCTGTTTCTTAAACTCAGTAGCAATTTTTCTCTGTTTTGTCATTTATTTTCAAAAATTTAATTGGCTAATTTTTAGTTTATACAAGTTAAAAAGAAAACAATTTTATTCAATATGACTCCAGCCCAGATAAATTCTATATAAACAATATTTTGAGAATTTTACTGTTCTGATTAGACCATGCCATAAACCAAATTGAGTCTGGCATATTTCAGGAAAAAAAAAATGCCCTCCTCCTCCAATTTAATTTTCCCATTTTTGTTTGGAACACCTCATTGCATCATAGATACAATTCATTTTAGAATGCATCTAATTCTTAGGCATGAAGCTAGCTGTCTTTTCAAAGATCCTTCCATCTTATTCCTTATTAGATTATTATACTATCGTAAACTCTTTTGGTCATACCACTACAAAATGACTTTCCTCCAATCCACAATGCTGCCATTATCCTGATTAAAAAGAACATATGAGGAATTAAAGTTTACCTTTGACTAATGCTCCAACCATCTATCAAGCTTGTCTCCTTTTTGACCGTTTGTATTAGAATTTTACACCAATACGGCTACACGGAGGCTGTTTATTTTATATTCCACTTTCTCCATTAGTCAATTTTATGGTAAATATATCTTTCTGACATTTCTGTAGTAAAGAACGCTCTACCTGGAGAGGTAGTTTATCCAGATTCAAACTAGACCATTGTTCAGTCTTACATGGCACAGCCTCTGCATTATTAAATTACAGCATTTTTTCCCTAACACACTTAGCATTTTTATGCAGCAAAAGTTCAGACTGTTCCTTTTAAGAAAAATAAATTATTCTCCAATGTCAGCCAACAACAAAAGTAAAAATACAGAAATCTATTAAAAGGAAAAAGAAAGAAGTAGTTATATTATTAAAGATAAGAGAAAATGTGAGTCATTTTGATGTGAGGGCATTGGTGTCCAAATATCATAAAACTAGAAACATAGCACGCATTAGTCTTCAATAGTCTCAAGTTTCTTTTCTCCTACTTTATTTTTAATAATAGTTGGGAAATAAGTTGCTATTTCAGAAGTGTAAGTTAGACGAGCTCAACTTTTCTATTCACGCTGTAAGCCCTATCTCCAGCTAAGGGGGGAAAATATGGATCTTCTGTTATTAAAAAGTGGAATCTTTTTAGTGAGGATGGGAAGTGCCATATGTTCATTGTTTCCTAGCCATTTAGGTTTTAAGTAAATAAAATCCACCTAGAAGTCCAACCAGGAGATGGAATTCTGGGGATTTACCCAGCCTGCTCCACAGAGGTGGTCTAAACAAACCTTTCTCTTGAATCTGAGAGGTAGCACCTCCACTGATTCTGGACACCACAGTCTTAGAGTCACTGCAGACTCTTATTAAGATGTGCAATGTGCTTGATTAAATTAGCATATTTATTCTCAAAAACAAAATCCCAACTCTGAGAAACAAAACTAAAACAGTATCAAATAATAATACCCTGCTCACCGGGCACTTTGAAGAGAACAGTAATGTAGAAGACATATTCATTGCCTTCATGCTAAATTTGAGGAAACAGGACATATACATTTTCCAACTTGGGCTCTACGAGCAATAGGAACATAGTAGACTTTATTTATATAATTGTTGTAGGAAGAAAGAAAAAGATAATTACTATAGAAGAACGAAGTAGCAATGTGGAAAATAAGCAATGAAGAAATTCAGATACAGGAGAACAAATTGGTTTGGGATCATTAAGAAAGGCTTAATAGCAGTGAAGCTTGAATTTAATCTATAAATGCGGTAAAACTGAGATTATAGAGAGGTATGAACAGGGTTTTCTAGGAAGATAGAAAGACAGAGGTAAAGGCATGGTGTAAGGGAGCCCCAAAATTTCAGTGATATAAAACCATCACATTTATTTCCTGATCGTGTAACAGTTCAGTGCAGATATTCCTGTCTGCTGTCTTTCCTCCATATGTGATTCAGGTTACTAGGGTCATTCCATCTTGGAGTCCCACTGTCCCCCAAGGCCTCAGAGTCTTCTCATCCAGTCAACAGAAGGACAGAAAGAGTCTAGGGAAGATACACCCACTTCTCAAGCACCTTGCCTAGGAACAAACACACCACTTTTGCTCACACTCTTTTGGTAAGTATTAGATGATGACCAAACCTGGATTTAAGCAGACATGGAAAATGTAGCCCCTGCCTCAGCTGTCACTTCTCAGTGAAAACTCCAGGCTTTAAAGGAGGAACATGCATTTTGTTGGACTGCTTTCTATCTCTGTCACACCAAGCCTGCCAAGAAGGTACAGAAGGTAAATGCTCATCTTTATCAGTCACCCAAGTGGGAGAGTTTCTTAAAGGTGCTATAACAGGCTGGAATGTACAGAGCTGGAGAAGATTCTAAGTCAGAGAATGAAATAATCAAAGTAGCATTTAAAAAGAGAAAACAGGCAGCAGTATCCAGCAGGACTGCAAGTAAAATAAGTATTTTCCAGAACAGACAAGAAGGTTGGCATAGGCTACAGAAAAGCCTGGGAAGAATTTGAGATACGGTCCTAAGTAAGAAATGAAGTTGGTGCAGGATTAGAATGGGAATGGGTGGGGGGGAGGTGGAGAATGAAAAGAAGATAGCAAAGGAAAGAGGGAAGTAAAAGAAAACGTCAAACGTTCAAACTTACATGGTAGTACCCCCAAGTATTACCAAACCCAGGTTTAGCTGCTCACAGCTCAAAAGCCAATACTCAAGAGACAAGTGCTTGTAGGAGCAGAAAGGTTGCTTTTTTTTTTTTTAATAGTTTCTACATAATTCACCAACAGTGTTTTTCATGGAGACTCTGAAAGAGCAGGATGATTTTAAAAAGACTTAAAGGAGAAAGACATTTTCAAAAAATTTCAGGTAAAATTAAATGTCATTTCCTAGTGAATTTTAGTTTATTATCAATTTTAGCAAGTCTGATGATCTAAGAGGATTTTTAAAATTTTTTAATTGTAGTATTTTAAAAGTCAGTAGTATTTAAATATTGATGCTTCTCTATTCCTCTGACAAAACCCTATTACCACTTCCAGGATCAAATGCTTTGTATAGTAAGTATAGTATATAGTATATAGTATATATATAGTATATATATAGTAAGTATAGTAAGATATTGGTATTTCTTATCTCATATAAGCACTAAGCAAGATAATTTGAATGATAAATATTTATAATCAATAGCAAAATTAAACACTAAATGAATAAAAATACTACTTCTCAAATGAAACTACTTTTATCATAATATACTCCTCTGTTGGAAAATCAAGGATTTTTTTTTCATGAATCAAATTTTATTATAAGACCTGATGCTTTTTATTCTGTTTTCTTCCGTAGGTCTTGACAACCATGAAACTTCTCATCCTTACCTGCCTTGTGACTGTTGCTCTTGCCAGGTCTGTGAGTACAGTAGGAAATTTAGAAGGTTCTAGATTCTTGCTTGAAATCACCTGGTATCTCATCAAACACAAGACATTGAGGATAATAATCTTAAAGAATTGGATGGTCTCTAATTAGCTATTGAAGTCTTGATCGTAAAACTATGGTAAGCCTTCACATTTTGATCATTATTATGTAGTTCATTCAAAGCCTTAACTCCAAATAGAATCTCTGACTTGAAATATAAACACCTCACAGTAAAAAAATTAAAAGTAAAAAGAAGAAACAAGGGATTGAACAACATAGTAAAGAGCACAAAAAATGTTATTAGGCTCTTTGCCTGGGTCCATTACAGAATTAGCATATTTGTAAACATATGTGTCCAATATTTTCTTACCAAATATACCATTAAGCCACATATTCCAGTGTATCCTACTTTTGGAGCCTAAGTCACCCTCATGTGAGATGGCTCATGCCAACCAATATTTCCCAAGATACAGAAAACTGGGCTCATTCTGCTGATTCAGAGATCAAATTGCTTGGTCCCTGTAGACAGTAAAACTAGATAATGTAAAGTAAAATAACCTTTCTTCTCAAAAATAAAAGAAAAAGATTCAGTTACTTATGTGAAGCAAAAAGTTTTTGTTCCCTTGTGATGTGTAGCTAGTGAGGGTGAAATAAATGAACAGGAATCACCTGACAGGAAAACAATTTAAATAAGGTAATAGTCAGGAAGGTTGCTTTATTCGGGAGACTGGCAACCTGGGGAGAAGGCAGACTTGTGTCCCAGAACCAACTGTGAAGATTCTCCTTGGCCTCGAAAGTTTTTAAAGGGAAAAAGGGGAAGTGATCTCAGTTAATCACTGAGGTAGGGGGTCAGATTCATCACCATCTCCCATTGCATGCAGACTTGTTGACACCCTGTGATCTTTCTTTAGATGCTATCTTGTTCACAAGGTTACTGAAGGGGAAGCTGGAGAAATGATCTAGTCATCTGTTAGTTATTCTTCATTTCTACTTCTTTAATCTAAGGAAAGAATCAACAGGTTAGGCGAGGCATTGTGTGATGGAAAGATGCGAAAGGTGTGCTTCGGCCAGAGGCTAGTTAAAATACAGCTTTGCTAAAGTGACAAGACAAAGGGCCTCCTGCAGATGGCTGTTTCCTGCAAAGAGCCACTTACGAATCCCCACTGTCAGACATCATTCCATTTCTATGGGATTGTGGGCAAAGGTCCGTCTTCTGTAAATTCTTCATGCTGACATAGGGCACCGTAGTCTTAAAGTGGAAGATGTCAAACATACATCTGTAGCCTCTCTTTGCTGACAATTTGAGTTGCCCACTTACATATATGGGCAGAACAAGCTACAATTATTATGATGCCCACAAAGATATAGATTATTATGAGCAATAGTGTTAATCCCATTCTTTTGAGGCCAGTTCTTGGAATCATGCTAGCCGTAGTTTCAGTACTGCTCAAGATGGAGCAGCTTATGTCATGGCTACAGTCTGGTCATCATGCAGTTAGCTTTTCCCCTCTGGTGGCACTTATAGTATCTGTAAAACAACTCAGGAAAGTGCATTGGACACTGAAAGAGTCTGTGATTCTATTGTCCAAATCGTTAACTGCTTGAGCCTGCTCTTTTGTGACTCAGGGAGGCCTGGCAGATGTCAGCTCTTCTACAAACAAGAAGCAGGGGACATGGAGATATATATATATATCTCCACTCTTTTTTAGATTCTTTTCCCAGATAGGTCATTACAGAGTATTGAGTAGAATTCCCTGTGCTATACAGTAGGTTATTATTAGTTATCTATCTTATATATAGTAGTGTGTATAGGAAGTAATTTTAGAGAGAAGATGAGTCCAGGAATATGTTCAACTGCTCCATGGGAGCCTCTACATGCAGCAGTCTAGTTGGTGGTCACCCAGGGCAAGAGGAAGATAAGAAAGGACCAGGAAAAGGGGCCTCGTGTCCTGACCCTCACCAGTGTGCAATTCTTCCTAGACTACTACAGTATCTGACAGAGGCAAATGAACTATTCTGTGACATGGCAAATCCATTCTTTTTGCCCATCTGCACAATCGATACCAATCGCCACAGCCAAATTGATCTGGCTGCAACTCACCTCAATTCTTAGAAGACTGAAAGGAATGGATTGGCTGTGCCATAGGCCAGCCATTTCACATCCTCAGACATGCCCTATTCTGCCTCAAGAGTTATTAGGCCAATGGAAGAGGAATTCAAGGTCCCCACCCATCCATTTCTTTTTTAAGTTCCACAGCTGCCTAAGTAATTTTGATGTAAAAATTAAGAATCAATTTCATTCCATTTTTAAAAATCAAACCAATAATACTTGTACATCCTCCACGTGCAAGGCTCAGTCTTAGATAAAATTTGTTGAATGAAGGATACTCCAATAGGAAGAGAAAAAGCATATCAACACGCAATTACTCTGCAGCTCCATTCAACCCCATTCGGTCCTATTAGAGAGAGGAAAGCAATGTAATGAGTATGTCCTCTATGCTACATACAGCTCTAGTACATTTATGTCACTTGCATCTCAGATTAGACCAGCATAAGCATTCTACCTCTATTTTAGAGGAGTTTAATAATTTATCCAGGGGACTTCCCTGGTGGTCCAGTGGCTAAGACCCCGAGCTCCCAGTGCAGGGGGCTCGGGTTCCATCCCTGATCAGGGAACTAGATCCCACATGTCGCAACTAAGTGTTCGCATGCCACAACTGAAGATCCCGCACATAGCAAATAAGATCCCTCATGCCGCAACTAAGACCCGGCGAAGCCAAATAAATAAATATTTTTAAATAATAATAATAATTTATCCAAAGTAATATATACCTAGTAAGTGACAGAGGTGGCCATTAAAGCTTTGGTGTGACCCAAAGCTGAGGGCATTTTGACACTACAAAGCCTCTCCTGTGGATCTGATTAGGCCCATTAAAGCAGACATATAAAGAGCCAATTCCTGCTGCCATACGACCAAAATTCTCAGACCAAGGTCCTGCACTCCTTTAATTCTGACACAGAGAATCAATTCAATAGTTAAGAACAACAAACATCTCCCTGGACATGTAATCATACTAAGTGAAACAAAGATTATTTTGAACCCTGAGTATAATGAAGGACAAGAAAGTAAACTCCAGTTTATTACTCCTGGTTCATCAGTTCTGTCTGTGAAGCAGCCTTGAATCTGCCACATGTAGTAAGATGTGTCCTTGACAAAGCAGAAAAATATACAGCCATCTGTCTAGAAAAGCAAATCTTCTATGAGGTCCAGGTCACTCTGTGGCCTATAAGGACATTTCTCCAACCTCCCAGGGATAAGCAGGAGTCAGAGAGCCCAGAAGACCCGTGCAGGGTGCTGTCCCAAAGGCTAGGAGAGGACACTGCAATATCCCCAATATCTCCAGCAGTACATGTCTTCCAAATGCAGTTACTTGAGACAAGTACCATGTCAGAGCTGGCTAGTCAGTTTGGAATCTGATTGGCCATCCAAACAGGATTAGGCAAAGAGGTTCCAGATCTCAAGTCAATATAGACAGAGATTAAGGAAAAGCTGAAGAGAGAGGAGGTGTGAATCACGGCCAAAGGGCAACAAAGGCTCTGTTGTTTTTATCTGGTGTAATAGCAGAGCCAGAGAGGATTTTTAAAGCTGGCCACGGAGCAAAAACATATTTACCTTGCAGGCTGAAATATCCACAAGCTGTGAAAGATCAAGGAAAATAAAAAGAATATCATTATTGCAAGGGCATCACAGAGAGAAGCATCATTTCAGAATCACCCCTGAAACAAATAATAGAATGAGCTCCATCAGCTTCTCTCTAAGCCTTTGTAATTCTCCCTCCCCCAGCACATACTCTGGGTCAAGTAGCAGATCATTTCTTTTCTAAAATTCACTAGAATGTGTGCCCTTTCTTTGTATTACATTTCCTCAACACCATAAAATAAACTGTACTATGGAGTGTTTTAATTTCCTATCGTCTTTGAAAAATCATGCTAATAAGACATTTAGTGAAAAGAGTAGTTGCCCAGTAAGTGGCAATAATCTTTTATGAGTCCTGCTGTGAAAACTATGAACGAATATGTTGACCTTGAAAGTTGCAGTCTTACTGTGAACACAAGAACAATGACACAAATATTCATTTAGATGAATGCTTACCATGCTTGACCTTATCATTTTGAGCTCCCCACATTTCAATTTTCCTAGTTATGCTCAGAAACTATGGTTTGTGATGGAAAGCAAGAGAAGGATACTGTTGCCATGGTAGCAAAAACATTTTTTTCTCCCTCAAAAATAGTATGTCAGAAACCAGTGGAAAAAAAATAATGCTAACTGCACTTGCAGAAAAAATTAAATTTAAATACAAGTTCTTGCAATTTTATCAAGTTCTGTTTATATATCTTTGCATCTTAATATGCAAGGATGCCTTACAAGGGGTTCACTAGTTAAAGTACAGGTTACTTTTGTCAGTCATGCAGAACACATCGTTTAAAATCCACGAAGGAATGAATGAGTCCAGATTTACAACTGTATAAAATGATATTCAAAATAAGTTTTTTAAAACTGCCTTAGCTTACTACTACTAATAAAAAAATGACAAACAAGCAACTAAAACCATAACAAAAACAATGAGTGTTATCCTTTTGAATTCCTTTGCCTGTCATTCAAATGAGATATTACCCTTTTCGGGACTGGTTGAATTACTCAGACTAAAGTACCAACCTGTGTTGCTCACGTTCCCTAATGCATTTCATTCTGGTGATATTACTTTTGCAGCTACTACATTGGCTTCCTGCAAAATAAAATCCCCCAAATTTTCCTGCATTCATAGAGCTGTTGACATTTTAAAATAAGAGAACCCAACACTAATGCTGCTGTCTTAATTCTGAGAATAACTTTCCCGCCAAATTCACACACAAGCCATCTGTTAGAATAACAGTCACCTCTCCAGCTGTTGTTACAGCTCCTGCATTTCCCATCCTCAGCGTATTTTCTCTTTTATGTACTAAGATGAATGTCAGTGTCAGGTCTTTAGAGGAGCAGTTGATCTTTTTACTGCATATTTGAAAACATGTTCTTACTTCTTGTTTCCACTCCATGACAGAAATTCTAATTCACAAATGTTTGTTTTTCACATAGATGCCCTTGAGAAAATCAGCCCAAGATGTGTTCTAATGTAATTACCACCTGTAAATTATCATATGTAAAGGTACTTAAAATATTCTTAATTGTATTATGTATTCTTCTTATTACGTTCATTTTATTGATGTATTTATTAAGATTTATTTAGAAACGAGTCTATTCCCAGTCTTTATCCCAAAGTCAGTTTATTCTGTGAGACATAGTTCCCAAATAAACATCTTCTACTGAGCAAAGAATGAACAAATTGTTTACTGTATTACAGGGACCAATTATATTACTCTTTCCCGGAAGAAATAAAAAGCACAGTCATTACACCTCAGTTTGGCTGTGGGGAAGACTTTCTGTCTGGTCAGTGTTTTTCTTCAACACCAACACAGGGCATCACTGTCTTTCCCTTTGTGATTATAATCAAGTGGGTTTAGAAGTACGAGAAAACAGAATGATCTTTGCAGAACAGTCTTATTAGGTCTACCCCAAACCCCTATAGCCCTACAGCCTCCCACCAATCAAAAAATAATAATAAAGCAATAGTTTGGTTCTCTGAGGAATAGTCACAGTAAAAGGAGGTCTGTTTACTTGAGCTTAGCTGGAACTAGTGGCAATGAGGTGAAATCAAGGGTGGCAGATTCCTAAAGCAGGAAGGCTTCCTGGGAGTAATACAGACTGTGTCTCTAAAGAGTGCTTTGTCTTTTGAAAGTCATTTTCTGCTTTCCCCCATCTTTATGATGTATAAATTCACTGTTGGTAATTGTACTTTGGAAGTGTGATTTAAAGACTGTGCTTCAGCCAGGGCCTAGAAGCAGCATAGGCTCCAAGCGCATTCCATCTTTGGCCTCATCTGTGAATGCTGTCAACAGATATACCAAAAATGAGGCAAATGGTTAGAAACAATGGGCTACTATATCCTTCTGCTATTAGCCTCTACCCAGGCCTCACATTGATTATTTTTAATATCTCATAGAGACCCACCTCCTAGAGAAATGGAAATAAAAACAAAAATAAACAAATGAGACCTAATGAAACTCAAAAGCTTTTGCACAGCAAAGGAAATCATAAAGAACATGAAAAGACAACCCTCAGAATGGGAGAAAATATTTGCAAATGAAGCAACTGACAGAGGATTAATCTCCAAAATTTACAAGCAGCTCATGCAGCTCAATAACAAAGAAACAAACAACCCAATCCAAAAATGGGCAGAAGACCTAAATAGACATTTCTCCAAAGAAGATATACAGATTGCCAACAAACACATGAAAGGATGCTCAACAACGCTAATCATCAGAGAAATGCAAATCAAAACTACCATGAGGTATCACCTCACACCAGTCAGAATGGCCATCATCAAAAAATCTACAAACAATAAATGCTGGAGAGGGTGTGGAGAAAAGGGAACCCTCTTGCCCTGTTGGTGGGAATGTAAATTGATACAGCCACTATGGAGAACAGTTGGAGGTTCCCTAAAAAAAAAAACTAAAAATAAAACTACCATTACGACCCGGCAATCCCACTACTGGGCCTATACCCTGAGAAAACCGTAATTCAAAAAGAGTCATGTAGCACAATGTTCATTGCAGCTCTATTTACAATAGCCAGGAGATGGAAGCAACCTAAGTGTCCACTGACAGATGAATGGATAAAGAAGATGTGGCACATATATATATATACAATGGAATATTACTCAGCCAAAAAGAAACAAAATTGAGTTATTTGTAATGAGGTGGATGGACCTAGAGTCTGTCATACAGAGTGAAGTAAGTCAGAAAGAGAAAAACAAATACCATATGGTAACACATATATATGGAATCTAAAACAGAAACAAAAAAACACAAAAATGGTTATGAAGAACCTAGGGGAAGGCCAGGAATAAAGACGCAGACATAGAGAATGGACTTGAGGACACAGGGAGGGGGAAGGGCAAGCTGGGACGAAGTGAGAGAATGGCATGGACTTATATATACTACCAAATGTAAAATAGATAGCTAGTGGGAAGCAGCCACATAGCACAGGGAGATCAGCTCAGTGCTTTGTGACCACCTAAAGGGGTGGGATAAGGAGGGTGGGAGGGAGGGAGATGCAAGAAAGAGGAGATATGGGGATATATGTATATGTATACCTGATTCACTTTGTTATACAGCAGAAACTAACACACCATTGTAAAGCAATTATATTCCAATAAGATGTTAAAAAAAAAAAAAAGAAAGGGCTTCCCTGGTGGCGCAGTGGTTGAGAGTCTGCCTGCCGATACAGGGGACACAGGTTCGTGCCCTGGTCCGGGAAGATCCCACATGCCGCGGAGCGGCTGGGCCCATGAGCCATGGCCGCTGAGCCTGCGCGTCCGGAGCCTGTGCTCCGCAACGGGAGAGGCCACAACAGTGAAAGGCCCACGTACTGCAAAAAAACAAAACAAAAAAAAGATTTGAAACAAGTAAGGCAAAATAGTAAGATTTAATAAAGCTGGTGTTTGGGCAATGAAAAAAAAACATGGTAAATTACAAAAAAGAATTTTTGAATGTTAAAAAAGTAAAATAAAATAAATGCCTACATGATTAAAATATATATATATCTCATAGAGACTACATTGAACTGAACTGGGTACCAGTTGCTGTTAAGATACCTTAAATAGGAAGCATTCTTTCTGCAGGAATTCTAGACAGTGAAAATAAATTATGAAGGATTAAAAGTGCTCAAAAAATCAGTCACGTAGAAGATAACTATACGATGTCATCTGAAACCAAAAGAGCATGTATTCTCACCATGACCAACTTGCCAAATCTCACCATAACCAAACTATACCTGCTTCTATATTAAACTATGATAATACTGGGTCAATTTAGTTTTGAAAGTAACCATTTTACCAAGTGCTCAGAGTGAGTTAGACATTCATGTCACGAGCAAAACAGATGAGACTAAATAAAGCAGGACTCAGGGCTAAGATGATTCAAATGTCCAATCAGGCAACTCTCTCCACAATGCCTTCCCATACTTCATTTCATTTTTAGGTTTCAGCAAAAATATGAAGATGATAGGATACAAGCTAACCAGTTTACAGCCATATAGAGAACAACCAGCAAATCAACAGGTAGGAATGTGGCCATGCATAAAGCAGCAAAGAGAACTGGTACCAATGTCATCTTGCCACGGCTGACCTGAGCCCCGTAGTTCTCATCCTCCCCTCTTGCCACCAAGCTATCTGATGCTGCTCTTTCTCTTGTCTTCTCATCTAGTTGCTTCTTCTTTGTCTAACTTTGCCTCTCCTCATGAAAAATATCATATTTTTACCTACATTGTAGAAAAACATTTTTTACTCAACTTTCTTAAAAAGTGGTTTTCTTTATCCCAACCCCATTTGCTCACCTCCCATTTACTCCTCAAATTTCTGAAATTGGCTTCTTCCTTGCCCCCAACACCTCTCAGAAACTGCTATCCATGTATCAATATCCAAATCCAGTGACCTCTTTTTTTTTTTTTTTTTACGGTATGTGGGCCTCTCACTGTTGTGGCCTCTCCTGTGGCGGAGCACAGGCTCCGGACGCGCAGGCTCAGCGGCCATGGCTCACGGGCCCAGCCGCTCTGCGGCATGTGGGATCTTCCCGGACTGGGGCATGAACCCATGTCCCCTGCATCGGCAGGTGGACTCTCACCACTGTGCCACCAGGGAAGCCCCAGTGACCTCTTTTTGAATGTCTCACTGGACCTCTAGGTAGAATCTTACATTTCTTTTCTGGACACTCTATTCTTTAACTTCTATAATATTCCAAACTTTGTCTTCCTGCTTCTCTGAATGTCTCTTCTCGATGTGAATTCCTTAAATATCAGTATTCCTTGAATACCACCTTTAACCCTCTTTTCTCCTCACTTTATACTGTTTCCTAATGGAGAATCATCTGCTCCCATGGCTTCAACCATTCCTGATGACTTCCGGGTCACTGTCTCTATCTATAGCCTGAGTTTCTAACATATATACAAAGACTACTGAATCCGTGGTAATAGCCACATGAGTGTCATGCAAATACTTTGAACTTAGTATGTCCCAACTAAACTCATTATTTTGCTACCCGAATTTGCTTCTTTGTCATCACCATTCGGCTGCCAAACTACAACTCTCAGAGTAACCCTTAACTCTTTCTTCCATCAATTTATATATCCAATTAATATCCAGTTACAGAAACTAGGAGTAAGCATTTAGAAACTTACATAGTAATCTGACACTGCTGCAGCACCCAGCATTTTATTTTTCTACAAATCCATTTTATTATATTTTTTAGTGATCTACCTAAGTTATAAATTTTTTAAAAATGAAGAAACTGGCACTTCAGCATAGATCATTTAAAAAGCACTGATGTAAACCATTTAGACCATATTAACCTGCTGTCCTTGAGACTGCCCATGGAAACAATGGACTCTCTCTCTAGAAAATAATTTATATCCCATTACAATATGAAATTCTGGACATGATATAGATGGTTCATGGATTCTCTAAAACCCATTTATAGCCCAAATTCAGAACCCTTAATCCAAGTTGACAAAGTCTGGAACTTCCTTGTCAATAGCCTCCTCTGTTTGTTTATTTACTGTGGTAAAAGTTCCAGATGAGCATTAAAGTCCTGGAACTCGTAGCAAGAATTCAGCACACATACAATTACTGAGCTCAGAACCAAAGACTGGGCCTATTGACCAAGCACTTCCAATACCTTATGTGAGTTTTAATAGTTTCTTCAGGTGGAATAGAACAGTTAACTAGTAAATAATAGAAGAGTTATGCCATAACCTTACTATTCCTTATGTGGATAATAAAATTTTGAGACTCAGACCCACAGTTTATAGAAGGGCCGACATAAAGACATAATGAGTCTATAACACTAGGGAACTAGGGAAACAACTTTCACAAGTAGGAAGTAGTAGACCAAGGTCTATTCCACTCTATGGCATATAAAACAGATCATTTGTCTGTTTCTCTATATATACCTGCCCTCACTCCAAATGAGGATTTCATGTACCTCACAGAGACATATAGAATCCAATATGTTTTTTTAAAGAATTAAGTATTTTGTTTAAACCAGAAAGAATGGAAAATAAAGCTGAAAAGAACATGTGCTCTATAAAGGCGGGGGCCGCACCCACCCTGTCCTCCACTGTAAACCAGCACATATCATGTTGCAAATGGTAGATGCTCAAGATAAAGGCAAGGATGACATCAGTACACAGATGGCATATGTGGCTGATGGAAGGCTGAAGCTCCTTGACTTTCTCTGCCACCAAAGCAAAGAGATAATCATATCTAACATTTACTTTGTCCATAGATAGGAACTTCCAGGTACTCAGGGGGGTCACTGCTTTTAGGAGAATAGCAGATCACCCTAAAGGAGGCACTGCATCCTGTGACAGTTAAGCTCCCTATGATCAAGAAACATGATATCCAGTCCAGACAATTGCTTCTTACCCTGCCCCCCTCAGGGCAAGCTGAGCATATAAGACAAAAGCACAATTCAGTAAACCTGATTCCAGAGGGACCAAAGAAATGCCCCTTGATGGTTTGGCTTAATCCAGATATAAAATTTGGACATCTAGTGCAGGGGTTCACAAACAAAGGCCCACCACCTATTTTTAGAAAGGAATTCTTGGAGCATAGCCATACCCATTTGTTTACATATCGTCTGTGGCTGCTTTCAAGAGGTGAGCAGAGTTGGGTAGTTGCAACAGAGACTGTTTGGCCCACAAAATCTAAAATATTTACTCTCTGGCTGTTTTCAGAAAAAGTTTGCCAGTCTTTGGTCTAGTGGAATCTATAGACTGCTATCTTTAGCTCTCTAAAACTGAGTTTAAGAAGCACAGAGTTCAGTCAGATATTCAGGAAGTATCTGCGATACAGATACGTTATCAGTTTAGGGCAGATCTATGCAGTTTGATAACAGCTGTGTGGAAAGATAGTGCTGACAGCCTCTGCCTCAGCCCAGCCTCTGGATGTTTATCCTTTCACTCTGAGTACATCCCCTGAAAAAACTCATAGTTTAAAAGCACTATATAGGTGGTTAACTTGCCCAATTAAAAGTCTAGCCCACATTTCTCTCTTCCACTCCAGAATTAAACCCAAGTAACCAAAGGACCTGAAGATGTAAAATAAAAGACTTTGCAGAGAAATGGTATGCAACAGTCACAGAAGAATGTAAACAGTTCTGACAAGAAGAACTTGAGGTGATTAATTAGATGTGTCACTAGAGCTCTAGATTTACTAAACCGTGGTTGAACTTCATAGAGTTAAGGTAAATAGAAACAAAGCCTTAAATTGCTGACATTTTTATAACAGTCTGCATGAGCTGGGGTAACACAGAAACCCAAACATCTCATCAGCTCAACATAAGAGAAGTTTATTTCTCACCTACGGTCCAATACAGACGTTCTTGGTCAGTAAGCAGCATTTCTCCCTGTAGTGATTTAGGGGCCAGGCTCCTTCCATGAGCACAGAGGTGCATGCATGAGAGTTTCCCTGGGTCAGGACTGAAAATGGCCCACATCACTTACGTACATGGCCATACCTAACTGCAAAGGACTCTGGGAAATGCAGCCTAGCTCTGAACCCAGACTATAAATAGTTAGCCAAGCTCTTCCATAACCATTGTCAAAATGTGAAACCTAATTCAAATTCGCTCTGCTGATCTGAAAGATGCAAGCAGTTTTCCAGGGATTAAATCAAGAAACATCTCTGGAAATCATACAACTATCATTAGATATGCAGGGAGGACGCTTTACTGACTCTAGACATTTCAACCAGAACTGTTGCCATGTGTATGCTGACCCCATCTCCCAATTGGGCAACTCAGAATATGCTCTTAGCTGTCTTCTTTCATATTTTATACTGACATTATATTTAGCTGCACAATTTATCTCTTTAGCAAATTCTAGCAATACCGTTAGATATGCCACTAGTGAATCAAGTGAAAAACTATGAGCCCTAACAGTTAAGCCCTGAGGTCACTGCAACTATCTCTTTTCTGCTGTCCAATACTCACAGACCCTGCCAGCTTAATAAAGATGCTCTTTACTCTGGCTCTTGTGCTCTTCATAATTAACAGATGTTCAATGCCACAACAAGGTTCTAAGCTGATTACCATTACCGCAGCCTTATCTTCTAGTGTCAGGATATCTGTTTAGTTCAGCTAAACAGAATGCTTAGACTCCTCTGATAGACCAGGGTCAGACCTGCTATAGGCCCAAAGATGTAGCAGGAAGCAGAACACAAAAGTACATCACTGTAGCACAGCCAGGATTCCTTTATATGGTGTTGGGTAGCCCATAGCACACTGACGTGAGACCTCCACCAGCCCAACAGCATAAAAACTAAGTACACTGCTCTGTCCTTCTCTGGCCTGGAAGATTTCTCTTTCCATGATGACTCCATTGGCCACTGAATTAAAGACTCACCTCCAAAAGGAAATGAGGAATCATCTGGGACCTGGGTCCACTCATTTGCCTGTATCCTGATCTCATATATCCTCTGCTTATTTGCTATTTCAATAAAAACCCAGAGTGAAGATCATTTAAACTAAGTGTACTTTATTATTCTCATCAACCTTGTAAACCAGTGCTAACTTTTTGAGTCTGGTCTAGCTCAGGTTCCTTATATACTTAACTCTAACTCCTCTTACAAGCTCTTGACACTTCTCACCACCATGTGCTAGATATTTTCCACTGGGATGTCCCACAACAATCACCCTCAACTTGACAACCTCTGCTCCGTGTTACTCCCTATTAGAACTTAATTTAATTATACTATCATTTTTGTAGTTGCCTGGCCTTGGAATAAGAGTCATGTTTTACTCTTCCCCGCCTTCCTTGGTCCTCTTACATCCTAGCAGCCACCAAGGCTATACTATACCCTTTTCTCAGTCAGGGTGCTACACTGCAAATGGCTGAAATAACTCTGATTCATTCAAGTAGAATCAGAGTTCATTCAATGATGTTGGGGACTTCACGGAACGCCCAGAATGACCAGAGAATGAAACCAGGGAACCAGAACAATGCCCCAAACTGTGCTGTAGCACCTGTCCTAGTAGGATGCAATCACCACCATCTCGGGTAACCGTAACAACAGCTCACATGACAGACACCAAGAATGCTGGGCCTGGATGCTGTTTGTAAGAACTGTTACTTCTGTCTGATATCCCTGGGAAATGGGCACACGTCACCACCACCCTTACCAGAATGGCTTCTGCACTGTCCTCATCTCTTCACATCACTAATGTTCAGTTTAATGTCTTGGGTGGGTGGGTGGATCTGATTGATTGAGCTCTGGTTCCACGAGGAACCCCAAGGAACATTGGAAACATAAGAAAGGTTCAGATGCTGGATGTTTGAGGCAGGTACTAGGTTTTCAGTGCCCATTCTCACCCCCTGTTGTCTTCTAAATCTCACTTTCTTAGAAACTCTTACAGCAACTCCGTTCTGACTGATAAAACAGAAGCAGTGCTGTCTCTTTTGCTTTATTCTTTTTATTTGAATATGAAGCTGGTTCTTTGTAGGGCATTGGTCACATGTGGGTCATTCACAGCCATCTCAGGTCCAAATAACACAGAATCTGGTAAATGAAAGTGACAATTATGAAATCAGCTCACCGACGACGGGGAAGCTGCTAGCCTTTAAAATGCACTGCTAAGACATTTGGTCACACTAGTCACCTGCTGGATGCAGAATGCATAGCAGGCAGTACCTAAAATAGTGTTAGAAGATATGCAGGGAAATTCTCCATAAAGTTGGCATCTGCTGACCATGTCCTAAAAGAGAGGGATGAACCAGTGTAGAGCTAGCAGTCTGCAAACAGAGATAGAGGGAAATACCACTTTGCTAAAGGAGGGGCTTTCTGCCTGAAGCCCGCAGTCTAGCTTCATTAAGGGCCTCACAATGCTGAGTCCTGCATGCTTGAAAAAGCCCAGTCTGCTGCACCCTGACCTGTAATTTTAATTAGCAATGGCTGGAAGGGGCAGGTCTTAGCATTAGATAGGTCTGTGGCCCCAAAGCATTTTCTAGCATTGGAAAAGATAGTAGAACTGGAAATGAGAAGGACTCTGCTTCCCTGATTGCACTGCTGAAGTCTGCACTCCAGACTTCCAGGCTTCTTACTCTATTTGGCTGAGGTTACTCTTTTATAGTTGATAATTCTATTGACACAGGGTCAATCAGAATGACAAATGGACATAAACCATATTGTGAACTAACCCTCCCACACTACAGTCCATTCTATTCCAGGTGCTTTGCCCTGAACTCCACATTCCTGCAGTAAGGTTGGCACTAACCTGCCAATTCTCCTTCGGCTTCATAAACTACACTGCATTTGGAGCTGTAGCAGATCCTCGGCCGCCTAGTACAGTGCCTGACATACCATGGTTGATCCATCCATATTTGTTGGAACACGAATAAATGGAAACCACAGTGGCCAAGGAATCAGCAAATTATGCATCAGCCCCCATCTGGCAGGTTCAACAGCATGAACTTAAACAGCTCTGGTAATACTTCTGGATTCTAGGATACTTTAGTCTGGAAGAATAATCTATTTACTGCCTACTGATAGAGGGTACATGTGAAAGTCCTTTCAAAATTATAAAACATTATGAAGAGTATTATTTTGGTTATCATTATTAAAAAATTGCAGCGAGAACCAAATTAGGTTGACACATAAAATAACGTTAACGTAGAAGACATTACCACCTATACTACTCCACTATCAGGTACACTATTCGGAAAGCGTATTGAAAGATACTAGAAACATAATCGCCATTTAATTTTCAGCGTTAGGACAGGACCGGAAGAGAGCAGTTCACAAGCCAGAAAGAACTATCTGCTGCTAATGGTGTCATAACATAATACTGACTCTGTAATTACCCGGTCAATATTTACTCGGTGAATACATAGCTTTTCACATGGTTGCTTGACTCCAACAAAATAAAGGAACAGCAGTTATCTTGATTTTCCTGGGGGATACACTGGACAAAGATAAACCTTTTTGAAGGTCTTCCTTATTGGCTTATTTAGCCCTGAAAATTGTTAACATTTTAAAACCATAAGGAGCTTTTGTGGCATAAGCTTGCATTTGTGAACTTCAAGTTTCAAAATCAATCCCCAGCAGAAAAAGCCTACCCTTTTGTCTGAAATCCCCTCCTACCTGCCCGCACTCCCAATATGCAGGGCAGTAGTTTTCAAGACAAATAACATTGCTTGCCTTTTGAAACTTGTCACATAATGTGATTGAAGATAAAGACCAAAGTATTTGAGGCTGCTTCCAAATCCCAAATCCCCAAAATTCTGAAAAGACGACTAATACGGATTTGTGGTTCTCTGAAACTGCCTTGCAGATTGCAGGGAAAGATGCTCTAAAATCTTCTGTGTTTTTATTTTCTCAGCTTTGCATTGTAAAACGTCCCTTGTGAATTCACTGGAGGTTTACTAAGGTATGTTGGGACCATTGTTTATTTTCAGAAGATGAAAGGGTCTACCTAGTGAGAAAACCAAGTTGCTTCATAAAAGCACCTCAGGATCCAAACTATCTTCGACCTGAAATGTGCCACTATTCCAGACTATGGCAGATTTATTGTTTTGCAGGTACAGTGAAATTTACTTGTCTTGTATTTAGGAAGCCATCTGCTCCACTTAAGGCACTTTAAGAATTCTAGAACTAAGGCAACTAAATTTGGATAAACAAAACTGAAAGAAATCTATTTGAGGGAGAGGAGTTCAGACAAGAAGGAAAAAGAATACTATAAAGCTTCAAAGCACATGAAAAACCCAGCTTCTCTGCTCAGTAGACTTGAACATGAAGGGGGAAAAAAGATGTTAACTGAGTTTAATTTGGAATCCTATTGGATATTGCTATACTTAATGAATCTACATATTTCATGATCACCCTAATTGTTTCTATTTCTGAGATGGGCAGAGTGAAACAAATAATGGTTGAAAAATACAACCTAATGGCATGTATGATACCATTGTTATTGTTGAAATAAGATCAAATAACACATACACCACTCATGGCCAATAATAGCATTTCCTTCATATTTAAAAACAGTGCAAATTGGTATTGGTTTCAGAGATATTTGCATGTTTCAATGATACATATTGAAAATATGTCCCTTAAAAGTTTAAAAAGTTGTTCCTAAACCAATCCCTTATAACAATAAACAGAGCAGAATAAAAGGTACATGGCAGCAATGTACAACTGGAATCTCTCTAGTCCTTTATTACTTATACTCCATATATTTCCAAAAAGGAAATAAGGCCAAGTAAGAAAAGCCATGTGTGTGTGTGTGTGTGTGTGTGTGTGTGTTTGTACATACAGATGCATATGGAGGGGGGAGGGGAACGGAAGTGTTGGAAGAGTGTGTATAGTTGTGCCTGTGAACTCAGCACAAGGAAGCAGTTATATTTCTTGCAGAAAGGTAAAAAAAAAGAAGCATAATTATTTTGAGATTTATTTTATTAATAGCTTTTGTAACATACAGGTGTGTTATCAGAGGAATCAATAAGATAATGTGTCAAGCACCTAGCACAGACTCTGGCACATAGAATATTCAATATTTAGTAATTCATTCACTTACTCATTCACAAGGGACTGGGTACTGTCCCGCTAAATGGGAATATGAAACCTGAATAAATTTGTCACTTATAATTTTTAGGGAAAAAAAAGGAAAATGTTAATGGTTAGACCTCAAATGTAGTTTTACAAAGGCCCAGAAGCTTCTATGTATTTTTCAAGCCCATCTTTGATAAAAGTCAAAAACCTAATGTTAAAATTTTGATTCTGTGAAGACATTTCTACACAGAGGTAAAGTATTACAGAACAGACATGGAGGTTTCTAAAACTTGGACTTGACCCAGTACTAGAACTGAGAGAGTCTCTTCTGGAGGAACTTCTAGTTTAGCATGAAGCCACAAAAGAGAGTTCTCAAGATTGATATCCATGGCCTTTTTCTGCAGTTCAGGTACTTTGAGGCTTGTTGATTAAAGTATCAATTTGCTTTAGGTAACAAAAATGGACTGTGATTTGTAGCCCTCCTCTTGACCAGAAATATCTTTCCCACCTAGTTATGAGTCACCTGAAACCTGAAATTCTACTCTAAGAGATTTATTACATTGGGATAGAAATGTTCTTCAAGCATCCTTTGTGATGCTTCTATTATCATGCTTCTTATACATGGTTTATTTGTCTTTCTTTAATAGATGTGAGCATGTTTGGCTTCTTACTCCATAACCCCAGAACCCAGCACAGTGCCAAGCATATAAAAAGGACTCAAATGTTTATATAGCAAATGAATAAATATACAATTTCCAAGGGTGCAACTCTTCACCAAATGGTAAGATCCACCCACAGATTGCCTGGACAATATGAATGTTATTTAGACTAACACATCTTTGTCCTCATGGACAGCTATGAACACACTTGCCAGTAGTACCAAACTACCTTCCGGAAGGAGCATTAGATCTGTTCAGGCACTCAAACAAATTTGTCATTAAAGCGCTAGAGTCTGACAATACAAAGCATGAAAAATACTACCTTTTCCTGGAGAAGTTGAGGGCAGGTATTATCAATCAACTACTTATACTATAAAACAATCATCCCACACTCACCCTGCACTTTCATAGGCCCCAAGAAGTTTAGCTACCAAATACACCTCTGACCACTAAATCAATTCACCTGTGAAATGAAATAGTTTGTTCAGTTGGCCTTTGTCTTAGACAAGATTAATAAAGAAAGGGCCAAAGAATCTAAAACATATCATCCATCTCCTTGTTTAGTGAAAATTAGGGCATCTAATTATAAGGGAATTTTTTACTCTAGATCCTAAAACCAACTTAAAACAATTCATCAATCAATTAAACTCAATAAAAAATCAATTTTGAGTGCCTACTAAATGCCACAGAAATAAAACAACTAAGAGTCTCCATTTTTAAACAACCTACTAGCACAAAAGAGTTATTTTCCACTGTTGTGAGTAACAATTCAGGAAAACAAAATTTTGAGAACTCCTGGTCTCATGTGGAAAATAAAACAAATCCACAAGAAAGAATTTAAAAAGGTAAAAATGTAATAAGTATTAAAAGAGAAGTGTCAACCAAATAGTGCATAAATAATATCTCTTCTCAATAATTCTTTACATTTTTTAAAGACATTTAAGGAGAGAAGTAAGAATTATTATTTTTATTAAAAAGAAGATACACATGAAAATGGTAAAGGCTTAAAACAAAACATAGCCCTGGTGGTCCCACTTCCTACTCTTACACCACAGGGCAACAACTTCCAATTCTTTGGGCTACATTATAATACTGACCTCCCTATTTCTAAATAATAACATTAAACTGTGTCTGCTTTACTAGTGTTAGGCAACAACTATTAATTCTCTTCTTGGTAAATGAGGATTGAGCTCTTTGCTCCACTATCCCACTTTCCTTTCCAAATTTTCCCAGCACAGTTATTTCACAATATTTTAAGTTGATCATCAGTGTTCACTGATGTGAATATTGCTAAGCAATATTAGATGTATTATGATTATATTACACTTCATTTCTTGGGCAATTTTGTGTTTTTCTTAACTACAAAATTGTCTTGTTTTTCATTTACTTCAATGTCTCTATCTCTAATCCTTCCTAAATGTTCAAATTTATCTGCAAAAATGCCTCAATTTTGTTTTCCACATAGTTCTCTGTGTAGTTCATTTGGTCTTTCATACAAGATTGTGGACCCATTCTAGTCTTCTCTCCCACCCTCTACCCAAGCAGTATCTTTCTGTCTCCTCGACTCTATCTTCCTGTTCCAGTCAGCTGTGGTTACTCTCAAAAACTGCTGCATAAGTGTCCCAGGACTTTCTTTTGTCTATTTCTATGATGTTTCCAGTGTATCCTGGATCTCATGTCTTCTTTTTGGGTCTATGACCTCATTTTGGTGGAGAATATCCTCGGTGGCTGAGACAGGGTGACTCAGAGGCACAGTCTCAGTCCTGGCATGTCTGCGACTATCTTCATTCTACCCTCACACATAATTGATGGTTTGCTTCCACATAGGATTCAAGGTTGGAAATCATTTTTCCCCAGAATTCTGGAGGCATTCTCCCATTGTCTTTAGCTTCCAGTGAGTAGTTAAGACGCCAAATGCCACTCTAATCCTGAACACTCCTTTTCACTGCAAAACTCCACAAAACACTTGTTCAGAATCACTCTTTCTACTTCTTCACTCTCTCTCCTCAACTCATTTCAGTTGGGCTTCCTCTGTCATCACTCCACTAAACCAGGCCCTGTAATGATCAGAAAGGCCCTTCCCTGGCCATCTGCCATAATCAATTCGCGGTCCTCGTCTCAGTGGCATGTGACTGGTTGAATGCCCTGCCTCCTTCGAACACTCTCTTCCCTGGGCTTCTATAGCAAAACTGCCCTTTACTGACCACCTCACCATCACTGCCACCCCTGCCCCAACTTCTAATTATTGAATTACAGGGGGGGTTGCCCCTCAGCCTCCTTTTCTCTCGTCTGTCTCCTCAGATGGTCAATCTCAGTTCCATGGCTGATAAACAACCTCCATATGTTGATGTCTCTGACTTCTCTCATGAGCTGCAAACGCATATATCCAACTGCCTGCTCAACACCTTCACTGGTGAGTCTAAGGAGCATCTCAAATTTAACACGTCTAAAGCAGAACTCATGATTTTCTGCCCCACATCTGCTCCCTCTGCCAGGCTTCACCATCTAAGTGAATGGCAACTCCATCCACCAAAACCTAGGAATCAGGCCCAAACCTACATGTCAACTCGGTCTCTCCTCTTTCCCTTGCACTCCGCAAGTAGTAAATTAGTAATTCTTGATTGGGCTATTCACAAACTATATCCTAAACCTTACATCGAAGCTACCATCCCTCAACTGGATACTCCCACAGCCTCCTCTATTTCTTGGGCTCTCTTGCCCTCTAGCTTCAGGGTTGGTCAAAGGCAAGCACTGGCAGAAGACTGAAGGGCAGAGCCCTGAAGGGCCTCAGCTTCCCGCAGTGGAAACTCTGCATCCTCACATTGTCCGTCCAGGCCTAGGGGTAATAACAGTTTCTTACTGTTGCTAATCTTTGGGTTTCCTTGGCATCCTGTTTGACTTCCCAGCTCTTCCAGCAGCAATGCAACAATCTTCCCATGTTAAATTCCCTGTATTTGAAAGTCCTGGACTTCTTTCCATTTTCCAAGCTGGATTTCAACTAAAACCAGTTCTATTCACTTATTATTGGCTTTCCCAAACTGAAATCTAAATGAAATCATGTAACCTACATGAAATCATGTAACCTACATGAAAGCAGGAAATTTGGTGCCCAGAACACAGCCCAGCCTATTTTGGGTGCTCAATAAATATATTTTCCATGAAGAAAATGTTCAAGCATTTATCCATAGCAACAAGTCCTTTGGATTATATACAGTTAAAATATAATAACTATGATAAAACTTAGAATTTTACTAGGCTCATAAGAAATGTTTAGTTTTATAGAGCACCCAGAGTAACTAAAATCAGCCAAACCAAAATAAAAAATCAAATTAAAAATAAATAAATAGGGCTTCCCTGGTGGCACAGTGGTTGAGAGTCCGCCTGCCGATTCAGGGGACACGGGTTCGTGCCCCGGTCCGGGAGGGTGCCCCGGTCCGGGAGGATCCCACATGCCGCGGAGCGGCTGGTCCCGTGAGCCATGGCCGCTGAGCCTGCGCGTCCGGAGCCTGTGTTCCGCAACGGGAGAGGCCACAACAGTGAGAGGCCCGCATACCGCAAAAATAAATAGATAGATAGATAGATAAATAAATAAAAACAGGCAAAGGGCTCAAATGACCTGAAAATAAAGAAATTACTTGCTGAAGGTCATTTCATTCCGTTAATTTGGGTACCAGCTTCAAGTTATTTTTTAAAGTTTATTTTATCTATAAAATACATGCTTTCCTTAAATGCATCATTACTTTTACGACCCTTGTAATCAATCTTTTCCCCCTTCTAAACATGATAAACAAATAAAACAGACACAAACATTTATATTGATGAACTTTCAAAAATACGTGGGTGATGGCTTACGGGAAAAGGAATTAAAGATAGCTTTATGATAAAATCTACCTTCAGGGCAGAACTTAAATGACTAAGGATTCTGAGAGCATTTCACAGCTCAGAAAATACTCAATCCGAAGTAAGCTGGACCCTGAGCAGGGCTTGTATAAAATAAGAACCAATGAGTCATTAAGGCCTACTTTAAGACACTAAACTCTTTTCAAAAAGAAAATTGTGATCAGGGAGCTTTTCTTTCTCTCTAAGTATAGGGATTTTTTAAAGCAGTAAAACAGAGATTGCAGTTTGAAGGCTAGCTTGTTGCACCTGCCTCATAGGCCGGTTTTGTCTGTCAACACAAAAAGTTTTTTATTTCACTTTGTTCGATTTTTAAATTTGAATTTGACGCCAACATTTACAAATCAGGCAATTTCACATAAACATCTGGAATTCTGATCTCTCTCCAAAATTCCCCCAGCGCCATCATGGGCTCTAACTGAGTGGTCGATGCCCCTTAGCCAGGAACAGGCTCTCTGGATAGCCCATCACTTCCTCCCGGGTCCGATATTCACCTACCTTCACTAATTTAAGTCTCCTGTTTGGTCCACTAAGGGTTGGTATTTGCACACACTGCAGGAAAAGATCTCATTTCACTTCCTGCTAATTTGTAATGTCTTACATTTTCAAATCAGGATTACTTCCATTTTTACTTTACAGTAAGGCAGGTCCTAAGATGGAATCCTTGGGTCAGGGACTTAATGGTTGGTGTTTACAAACTCAGATTGAGGAGTCAGGTGAATAAAGGACCTTTTTAGTTTTACCTCTTTCCCCAAACATAAGGCATCCTCTGGCCACCTTGGCATGTGTGTAGGGGACCATGGCTGCAGCTCCATGTCTCAGGCAGCAATGAAACCCTTACTCTACACCACCAAGATGTATTCCCTGGATTCTTGGGGTCTTAGCTTTCTGTCTGCTCTAAGCACATCAGTCTCTGCAGGGCACTACCCAATTAGCTTCTAGAAAAAGACCGTTTTATCAGTGGTATGGATTTTATCCAATTTTCAAAGCAAATATTGAAAATATTAAGTGCTTCTAACACTCTTTATCACCCACTAACTGCCTTTTTTTAAAAAAAAGACCATATCATTTTTCTCATATTCAGAAATTTCCTTTTCTGCTGGGAAACATTCACTGATTCCAGTATTCATTAGGACAAATCCTTGACATCTGAAACAAACCTTCTTCAAAGCTGAAAGCTAATTCTCATAACAGCCCCATTTATTTTTGCATTAATTGGTAGGTAGTTGACTTTAAAAATTGGTTTTAACACTACATAGAAATTGAATTTTTTAATGGCTTAATGACATTAAAGTATATAATTCACATCCTCACAAAAGCTTTTGTCTCTTGTGGTCCCATTTTTACCTCCCTTGATTCTACAGTTTTATAACGATAAGCATTATAAAAATGTCCAGACAGCTGAAGAGATACTTCTGGAATCCATATTTGGGTATATGAAGGAAAAGATGCTGCCAATTAAAAATGCAATAGAGCCCACTATTGTTAATTTATGGCTGTGAAAGACATAACTTTTTCTCATTTTGGTTATTTGATTTGGATAATGATTTGGATAAAAACCCAGTTGCTGTGTGAAATAACTTGATTTTCCCCGTTGATGTGCAATTCTTCTAACACCATCATTTGGCATCCTGACTGATGATTGGATAAATTCGTTCGACTTTTATCATGAATCACTTAAATTACTCCTTTGCATAAAGGTTTAAATTGGCTTTGGAGCAGCCATTAGAGAATTTTTTAAACACCGTTCTGTTTTGCTTTTCATGATATTATCTCGCTTTCTGCACTGGATGTTTTTTTCTCTCTCAAGGTTGTTACTATTCATTGGCCTCCCCCTTTCACATTACTAGAATGCAACAAAACACACCTTCCAAACTGAAGAGGCTGAGGTTAGGGAACAGGGACAGGATAGAAATGGAACTCTCCCATCTTCTTTCCCTGCAAACCTGTGCTATGACATCTCCATCCCTATGAAACCACCTCCCTCCAGGACCCGGACCATCCCATCTTCTAGGTTTTGGTTCAACAGACAGGATCAAAAATCAAATGGACCTTTTATAAAATTGTAGCTCCAACAACACCCAAAGCCTACAAATCCATACGCTATGCACCAAAGGAAAACCTGACAATCTGTTTCTAATTTTCCACGAGGAGCCTGGGTCACAGTGCTGGACCAGAAGGAGTAGAGGGCAAGTTCCATTGTCAGAAAGATCTAGAAAACTGCAGGGCCAGATGCTCAATAGATATATAGCTAGGGCAGAGATCTCTCTCCTCTGGAAACCTGTCTGCCAGAAAGTCCTCACTGGTAGTCACTTCTTTGGTTAAACGACAGAAGCACATGCATCATCTCCAGGAGACTGCTACAAAACAATCATATATTACCTGGAAGGGTAAGAAGAATGGCATCCTGCTAACTGTGCATGAATGGATTGGACGTTAAAGAGCTGTGCTGTCCAATACTGAGGCCACTAGGCACATATGGCTCTTATGTACTTAAAATGTGGCTGGTCCAAACTGAGATGTGCTATAAGTGTAAAAAACACACCAGATTTCAAAGACTTAGTATGAAAAGAAAAGAGTGAAAAATATCTCATTAATAATATTTATTCTGATTACATATAGAAATGATACTTTGGATATGTGTTTGATAAGATACATTATTAAAATTCCTTTCACCTATTTCTTTTCACTCTTTTAATGTGAATTTTTAATATAAAAATTTTAATTACATAATGCAGCACATTTCTATTACACAGTGCTATAATAGAATACGAGTGAACTTTTGCCTTATTGTGATGGTTAATTTTATGTGTCAACTTGACTGGGCTAAGGGGGGCCCAGAGACCTGGTAAAACATTATTTCTGGATGTGTCTGTGAGGGTGTTCCTGGAAGAGATTAGTATTTGATGCAGTAGACTGAGTAAAGGAGACCTGCCCTCACCAAGGTAGGTGAGCATTATCCTATCCACTGGCGGCCCAAACAGAGCAAAAAAAGTGAAGGAAGGGTGAATTCCATCTTCTTGAGCTGGGACGTCTCTTTTCCTTCCCTTTTACGTCACAGCTCCTGGTTTTCAGGCTTTCAGCCTTGAACTGAATTACACCACTGGTTTCCTGGTCCTCCAGCTTGCAGATGGGACGTCTCAGCCTCCATAATCTCATGAGCCAGTTCTTATAATACATTTCCTCTATATCTATATCCATAGCTACATCTATATCATCTATCAAGTTGGTTCTATTTCTCTGGAGAACTCTGAATAATACACTTATACTATATGGAATCTGAGCCTGAGAAAAGATAGTAGATAAGAGGGGAACAGTGAAGAGGTGAGCTTGAGATGGCATCCTGGAAGCAAGAAAAGGTGAGGTCCAGGAACCAAGGGCAGTCTGGCTGTGCCCTCTAAGTGGTAGAGATCCCTGTGCAAGCAGAGCACAGAGGTAAGGGAAGGAGGACTTACAGGAGCTAAACAACCAATTTGCTGGCTTCATCATTTTGTCTAAGACGGGGCCTTAGGATGTGAGAGTAGGCACCAACTAGGTATTCCAACGTGGTAAAATTAGAATACATGTGGTCACTTAAAGCTCTACTTAAATGAGGTGGTATCTGCTTAAATGGGGTTAAATGCCTGCTGTTTCTATAATTTTTATATGATTTGGCTTAGCCCATATTAGTTTCAGTCAGGATAAACTGTGAACACAAACTACTCTAAAATCTCAAGGATTTTAAATCTTAAGATTTTCAATCTTAAAATAGCAAATGTTTATTTCTTCCTCCGGTCTACCTGTCCATCATGGCACATGTAGCCCTGCTCCATCACATCTTTACTCCTTCTGCCTGGGATTTTGCCAATCAAGCATCATGGCAGATGGGGGAGAGGCATGGAGAACCACAGGCTGGCTCTTAAATCTTCTGCTCAGAAGTGCCACATGGCACCTCTACTGACATTTCCTTGGCCAAATCAAGTCAAATGACCCTAGGGCAATAGGGTAGGAACATAAAATCCTCCTGTAGAAAGAGTTCTGAGGGATAGAAATGGGACTACTTAACAAGGAGTAATACCACTGTGCACAGTACTTAAGCAGTGGGGTCTCATGGAAAAATTGCTGTCCCAAAACGCTTGAACATGCCCCTCTGTAGCAGACGTTTTGTTGCCTTACTGATATGGTGCATTCTCTAAGAGCTGCACCCTCTCCGACATTCATACCCTCCACATCCCTTTCAGATGACTGGACCAGGGATGAGGCCAGAAGCAGAGCTCAGAATTCTTGAATTCCAGTGTAGAGTTCAGGTGGAAGTGGCCATTTTTATCCACATGCACCACAGAGGAAAAGCTGGAAGGTAAAGCAGATGTAGAAAGAGATGCAGATATGAGACCATGAGAGAGACAGAGGGAGAAATAAGATGTGGCCACCCTGGTCCATGAGGCTGCCCACCCACCAGCTCCAGCTCCAGATTCTTAAAGCCTCTCTGTGCATCGTGACTGAGAGATGCCTCTTACCATACACTTTCTATGGCCACTTCATTCAAGCTACTTTCTCTTTGGGCAGATTACAGCAATACAGCATGGCGGTTACATCCGGACTTTCGAGGCAAACTGAGTTAAAAGCATGACTCTGCACAGTTATGTGCAACTTTGGGAAAACCACTTTGTCTTGGGCCTCCTCTATAAAATAGAGATAAGATCCATTTGTAATCTGAATGGCATGAGGATTCAATGAGTCAGTATATATCAAAGCAATGATATAAAAATGTCAGTCCTTATTACTATATTATTATTACAACCAAAAATTTTGAAAGACGTTTTCTGAGCTGCAGTTTCATGATTCTCGGCAGCTACTGCACACAATATCTCTTTCAGGAAAGTTAATGTTGATCGAGTTAATCTGAGGTCTGCAAATGATTAGGTTATGAGGTGCCCCCTTTTCCCCGAATTGACTACTATACATGATCCAGATACACCAAATACTTAATCACCCCAAATGTTCTCAGCAATGATGCATCTGGACAAAGGAAGAAGGGGGAATTATACCCACAAAGCTTGGCCAAAGTGTTCACAGGTTCAGCTGGCAGCTGAAAGAGGATTTAGGTAAGCATTCCAAACACACAGAAGCATCCTTATTTATTAGCGTTCTTCCAAATTAGCACTCTTGAGATTTGTCAATCAGACATAAGAATTCTTTGTTTTTTCTGCCTTTTAAGAATGTCCCCAGGTTAAATTTATTCCAGGCATCCATATGCTCAAAACATATGGAAAAGAGAAAAAAAAGGAACATTTTTCCAAGGATTCTTTTTTATCTTAATTTATTTCTAAAAGAAATATTTTCTTGTTATAGGATATTTTTCAATGTTTTCTCCTCTTGACTGAAATTTAAGAATTAATTTGTGAACTTTTTTTATCCGACTGATTTTAGTGGTGGAAAAGGTTGATTTTTACTATTGATTATGAGGAATAAAAACCCAATAATCCCATCTTGCACATATGAACTTAAAATATTAAGTCTCTGTCCTTGAAAAACTTGGATTCTAAGTGAAAAAAATAGGACAAGTCAAGAAATGTTGTTTTAAATAAGAATAACTAACCATAGGTAATGCTACAGAGAAATTTCCCCCTAAGACCTTTACCCCTTCAATTTGCCTTTCTCCCCCTCCCAATTAATGCTTTCAGAAACTCTTTTTTCCTTCCTTCATCTCCCTTTCCAGAGTCTCAGAGATCTCTTCCTGGCCCAACCCTGTATGTGTTATAGAAATGAAATCTGCCAAACTTTCTCCAAGGAGAAGGTCTAGAACCCTTAGCCAAGAGAAATATTTTGGCAAAAGATGTGCCAGGTAGTTACTTGGATACAAGAAGAGCTTTCTGGATACCTGCCCATCTCTCCAAACCTGTAATCATCCAGTCTGCCTCCAGCTGATGCTAACTCTATGAACACAAATACTCTGACAGGCAGTCACAGGTCCATTGGGTCATACTCATAAGGATGCCCGATTATGGGCATAATCACATTGTTAGAAGATGACGTGAGCGTTTATGAATCTGGATTGAGTAGTGTTTTAAAGTCAAAGACATAACACAATCACAAGAGTTACTGTACATAATTATTTTAAGAAACAATGGAATTTAAGCCTGTTTAAAGAAAGTGGGAGGAATTCTACTATCACTACTGAAAAACTTTATTCTAAGCAAGGTATACAACACCTGATTTCTGCTTTCACCTAAATCTCAAGAAGTACATACAATGTTCATGATGGGAGATGCTCATTCTGCTCTCAGGTAACTTGGGACTTAAATTTGAGCATTACTGCTGTCCAATTGTATCCTCCAAATGCATTCATTTATTCACTTGTCCAATAATTTCTTCAACATTCAAATGTCTTGAAATGAAAAGCAGAAATGAAGGCAGAATTTGAGGAGTTTTCACAAGTAGATAATTTAGGCTGAAAAATACGTTCATACGAAAACAGTCAAATGAACTTTTATACAGCTGAGCCAGTGCCCATTACAGGTCACCTGTAGTGAGAAACACTTCCCAGATAATGGACATTTGTGGCGAGTATTCTTTTCTTTTTAGGTAGAGATGGAACCAAATAGTCTCAAATCCATTTATGGGGCCAAATATCATGGTAATATATGGTTAAGATATGTAAGCCAAATGCTTCTGAATATAATTCTATGTTATTGGTGTCACAAAGACTTGAATGATCCTAGAGTTATTTCCATAACTCTTTCCTTTGTCAAAAACGCCTTAAATATAAGGAAGTCAATCAAAGAGGATACTCTAAGCAAAAATTCTGGGTGCTACACAATGAACAGAAAAGAGCAGTGAGTCCAAAAGAACGAACATAGAATAAGCAACAGAATAGCTTGGTTAGTCAAGGGATACACTGAAACTCACATTTTTCAGAAATTCACCATCTTCTGATTTGACATCCAAGAACAGCAAGAGGACCAGTATTGGTCTAGTTGAAAAGGCAAAATGAAGCCCTAACACAATCCTGGATCACTGAGGCTCACTCAAGACCTCTCTCTAACACACACACACACACACACACATTAAAGTTCCGCAGGGGAAACAGATGAACATACACACACATATATAATATGTCTATCTGAAAAGAAATCATATTCTCTCCTTCCTTTTTTTCTTACTGCACACCCTTAATAGTATCACTTGCTTAGTTCCCAAGAAACCTTTCATAGATTTTGTAAACGAAGGTCATATCACAGAAAGACTGGTGTAATAACTCTTAAGTCTGAAAAGGGCAGAATTCTAGGCCATTTTCCCACAGGACTGCTGTTTCTTAGGTAGTACTTCTTGGTTATGCAATTAAACTAGAAGGCAGAAAAGCACCCCATGCAGCACTTAGTCTTGCCCTCCTCCTGTATCCAAGTAAGCCTGGATATGCCAAGTTTCTGAGCAATTGATTCAGAACCAATTTGTGGCAAACAAATGCTCTCCCGCTACTTAGAGTGGAAAGATCTCTCCATGCACTTTTGTCTAGACAGTCTCAACTACAGGAATATAGTGTGTTTGCTGGCCCTCCAGTGATTTATTAAATGCCAAATCCATACAGCACAGGCACTAAAGCTTAAGGAATGGAAAAATAGCTTACCCAGTGGACTTGTAATGACTTACTAAGGTTATGTTGGCAGCAAGACTTATACAGTATCAATAAATGATAGCAATCTATCAAAAATCTTTGGTTGAAATAGTAATGTTTAGAAATATCCCATTTAAGGTGGGTGAAATGCACCCACTGGGGATTAGTAGCACGGAAAATATTCCCATGCAGTGATGTAAAAGTGTCTCAGGCCCACTACAGCAATTCTGCTTGGAATGTCAGTTGCCTTTAAAAAAATACAACGTAAAACTAAACCCTCATCGAAAACTGTTTCAAAAATGAAAGGCGCAGACCTCTGTCCAAGAGAAAACAAAAGCTTTTCTCTACGAAAACCCCAGTACATTTTCTTCATAAAGTTTCTCAAATAAAAAATCAGACATTATCATTATTGCTGTTATTCATATTTTAATATTTTCCTTTGATAATTCTATTAAAATAGACTCTTCTGAATTCTCTAACCAAATCTTAAATTCCAGCAGTTATTTCAACAAACTATAATAGAAGGAGAAAAAGGAAGATGAAAAAAATTGTTTCATGTTAAAAAGAAAGTTCTTGTTTGATAATAAAAATATCTTTTGATAGATGTTTGCTAAATAAAAGTTCTCCAGATCATCAGAGTCAAGGTATTGTGCTCGGTTATGCCTCACTATACAGCAGTGAGAAATTTTTTAACTGTTTCTTTGCAAAACATAAGATATATTTTGAAAGGCAGCATATTATATGTGAAACTGATCGTTATAGGACTTTCGGCAAATACACATTATTCATGAAGGTCTTAACTATTACTGTTCTTTAGTTTATAACACAATGAAAAGCACTATTGCTAAAAACTGGATGTTTATTCACTTTCTTTGGGAGATGTTATTCAGAAATAATCTAAAAATCCATGAATCTTTAGAAAAAAATATGTTCTTTTTGATCAACGTGCTGCAGCTAAAGCAATTTTCTCAAAAATAATGAATGACTGATTTTCTCAAATTGTTCTTTTTACTATTTAAACATTCATTTTCCCCAAAATTGTAATTAGATATTTGACAGCTATAAGATGTCTATTATTTCTCCGAAGTTCTTCAGATTTTTTTCACAGAAGGAAAAGCATGCTCCTGGAGAGTCGGGTCATCTCCTGATGCTTCTCCTTCACAGCCGCACCAGGGGCACATATCCGGAAGAACTGTTATTAGTGAGTGTGGACTAGGTGGCAGGCACAAAGTACTTTGGGAATTGTTATTTTTTATTTGCTATTCCATAAAATAAACCATTTAAGAGGCAACAATCAATGAGGTTAAGTTCATTTTCTAAGTCCACACTGATTACTGGGAAAACCAAAATTCAAAACCATCCCAGGTTCCAAAGTCTATGTAGCTTTCAGCACTCCTTTTCCACAAAATTAAATTTGATCAAATTCAGAACTTTTAAAACAAGAGAACTGTGTTGACTCAGGTATTTAAAATATATGTGGTCATAACAAACATTTGGTTTTTATGCCAAATATCTGTTTAACAAAAGCTAATATTAGGCAAAACCATCTTAGCTTCAATCTTTAGAACTTTAGATTTTAATTTTAAATTGGGTTTAAATTTGAAATGATGGGTGATGCGGGCAAATGGTAGGCAAAAATGTAAATCTATGTTCCAAATATTTTGGACTTTTATTAGGAATGATTTTAGTACTTATGTTTTTTAAGTGAAGTCTTCTGCATGGTGTGAAAAAATAAGAAAAAATATGTAATTTGATCATTTTAAGCCAAGAGCAGAAAAGTTGACATTCCTCATGGAAATTGGTTCTGAATGTTATTTACTGGTTGATTAAGTGTGAACTTTTTTTTTCCTAAATTTGTCTGGAGGCTGAGATACCCACCAAGAATCCAAAACAACTGAACATAGACCCACATAGGAACACACACACCATTGTAAAAATTTCACAATACCTGGGACAGAAAGAATCCAATTTCAAGATAGCATTTAGCTCTCAACAGCAACATTGCTAGAAAGTACTATCACAATGATTTCAAAATAATCCCCAACATATGATATTATTCTTGGCCAAAAGGATAATCAGGTGTGAATGTAGAATAAACTCATTTCCACATGTGCCAATTTTCAATCCACTTACCTTCCAGGCAAGTTTTCTCATGGAAATCCCACCGAAATGAGGTAGTACACAAAAATAAAGACAAGAGACCCCCAAACCAGAAGATCCCTCACAGGAAAGCAGAGGCAGGGGTCCCCAGGATGAAGTTTCTCCAATATTTCAGCCATGCAGCAGGTCCAGAGAACAATCTCCTGAGACTAGTGCAGAACAGAAGTCTCCACGAGAAATTTCTTCAAGAATTAAACGTAACTGAACATATTGAGACAACAATTGCACAACTGGTAACGTTTGAGGGTAAATTAGTGGTAGATACAAAGAAAATTAAGCAAACGTAAAACGAATTTTCAATCCAAGGAAGCAAACAACAAATGGGAAAGAAAATGAACGATATTTTAAATGCTCTCTAGCTCAGCTTTGATTAGTATTTGCACACTCCTCAGAACATTAAACATTAAAAAGTGATCACGCAAAAATCAAGATGTAACTAAAGGTGAAGCTTGGGGGAGTAGGAGGATGCGGAGTGCGCATCTCCTTGCAGCTGGGGCACCTGCTAGGCACTGGAGGGGGTCCTTGGATACCTAAGAGGATGGGAAGAACCCCCCACGTGACCAGGTGCGATGTGGGAGGGAAGGAGGGAGGGAAGAAGAAAGGAGGCGGGAGAGGACCAGTGCCCCTGAGGAGGGGTTGTGGGAGGGGAGAGGTTCCTGTGCTCAGAGGGGCCCACTCTCAGCAAGGGGGTCAGCAGGGACAGAGAGGGACCTTCAGGGAATTGGGGAATTGGAGGGGAAGGCAACCAACATCTCCCCCACGAACTTGGGCCCCGGTGAGTCTGCTGGGGTCCTGGGCCTGAAGCCCCACCCACCAGGGCCCCCTCCAGCTGCGCAGATCCTGGTCCTGAGCCACCCCCCCACCAGGGCCTCTTCTGGCCACTTGGGTCTCTGGGCCAGAGCCCCGCCTCCTCCAAAGCCTCCTTGTAGGTCCTGGCACCCTGAATGCCACCCCTAACAGGGTCTCCTCTGGCCACGTGGATCCATGCAGGCCAAGCACCGCCCCCTCCAAGGACTCCTCCAGCTGTGTTGGCCCCTGCAGGCACTGGCCTACACAAGTACGTGTGCTCTGGACCAGCTCCAGGAACAGACACTGGTGAGCAGAACACATGCAGAAGTGGAGCTGACACAGCTGGTCCAGAGACCTATGTAGAGGTTTTAGAGGGCTACTGGGGAGGTGGAAGTAGGCCATAGCTCACCATGGGGGCAAGGACATTGACAGAGGAGGCACCAGGGAATTTTTGTTGTTCTTGTTGTTTTTCATTTTAATTTTTACTTTTTATTTAGTTTTGCTGTTGTGGTTCTCTTTTGTTTTCTTCTTGTTCATTCATTTTTATTGTTATTCTTTCTAATGTAAATAAATTTTAAAAATTTTATTTTATTTTCTATTCTTTGTTATTGTTCTGCTCTTTTCTTTTCTTTTTTTTTTTTTTGCGGTACGCGGGCCTCTCACTGCTGTGGCCTCTCCCATTGCGGCGCACAGGCTCAGTGGCCATGGCTCACGGGCCCAGCGGCTCCGCGGCATGTGGGATCTTCCCAGACCGGGGCACGAACCCGTGTCCCCTGCATCGGCAGGCGGACTCTCAACCACTGCGCCACCAGGGAAGCCCTCTGCTCTTTTCTGTTTGTTGTTTTCTTGGTTTTTTGGTTTGTTTGTTTTGTTTTGTTTTGTTTGCTGTGCTGTGCGGCTTGCAGTGTTTTGGTTCCCAGGCCAGGGGTTGGGCCTGAGCTTCTGTGGTGGGAGCGCTGAGTCCAAGCTGCTGGACCAACAGAGAACTTCAGGTCCCAGGGAATATTAATTGGTGTGTTGTCTCCAAGAGGTCTTCATCTCAGAACCAAGACCCAGCTCCACCCAACTGCTATCAAACTCCACTGCTGGATGCCTCAGGCCAAAAAACTAGCAAGACAGGAACACAGCCCCAACCATCAAAGAAAACGAGACAACAAAAAAATATGTTACAGACAAAGGAGCAAGGTAAAAACCTACAAAACCAAATAAATGAAGAGGAAATAGGCAACCAACCTGAAAAACGATTCAGAGTAATGATAGTAAACATGATCCAGAATATCAGATATAGACTGGAGGCATGAATCGAGAAAATATAAGAAATATTTAACAAGGAT
Organism: Monodon monoceros; assembly: GCF_005190385.1. Taxonomy (NCBI): domain Eukaryota; kingdom Metazoa; phylum Chordata; class Mammalia; order Artiodactyla; family Monodontidae; genus Monodon; species Monodon monoceros. The sequence continues at coordinate 34,985,299 of NW_021703771.1, forward strand.
CTAGAAAAACTAAAGAACAAAAAACAGCGATGAACAACACAATAACTGAAATGAAAAGTACACTAGAAGGAATCAAACAGGATAACTGAGACAGAAGAACGAATAGGGGCAGATAGAATGGTGGAAATAACTGCTGAGGAGCAGAATAAAGAAAAAAGAATGAAAAGAAATGAGGACAGTCTCAGAGACCTCTGAGACAACATTAAACGTACCAACATTCAAATTATAGGGGTCCCAGAAGAAGAAGAGAAACAGAAAGGGTCTGAGAAAATATTTGAAAAGATTATAGTCAAAAACTTCCCTAACATGGGAAAGGAAATAGCCACCCAAGTCCAGGAAGCACAGAGAGTCCCACAAAGGAAAAACCCAAATAGAAACACATTGAGACACATGTTAATCAAACTAACAAAAATTAAATTCAAACAAAAAATATTAAAAGCAGCAGGAGAAAAGCAAAACATAACGTACAAGGGAATCCCCATAAGGTTATCAGCTGATTTTTCAGCAGAAACTCTGCAGGCCAGAAGAGAGTGGCAGGACATAATTAAAGTGATGAAAGGGAAAAACTTACAACCAATATTATCTACCCAGCAAGGATCTCATTCAGATTCGACGGAGAAATTAAAACCTTTACAGACAAGCAAAAGCTAAGAGAATTCACCACCAAACCAGCTTTACAACAAATACTAAAGGAACTTCTCTAGGCAGGAAACACAAGAGAAGGAAAAGACCTACAATAACAAACCCAAAACAATTAAGAAAATGGTAATAGGAACATATATATCGATAATTACCTTAAATGTAAATGGATTAAATGCTCCAACCAAAAGACATAGGCTGGCTGAATGGATACAAAAACAAGACCCATATATATGCTGTCTACAAGAAACCCACTTCAGACCTAGGGACACATACAGACTGAAAGTGAGGGGATGGAAAAAGATATTCCATGCAAATGGAAATCAAAAGAAAGCTGCAGTAGCAACACTCATATCAGACAAAATGACTTTAAAATAAAGACTATTACAAGAGACAAAGAAGGACACTACATAATGATCAAGGGATCAATCCAAAAAGAAGATATAACAACTGTAAATATTTATGCACCCAACACAGGAGCACCACAATACATAAGGCAAATGCTAACAACCATAAAAGGGGAAATTGACAGTAACACAATCATAGTAGGGGACTTTAACACTCCACTTTCACCAATGGACAGATCATCCAAAATAAATAAGGAAACACAAGCTTTAAATGCTACATTAAACAGATGGACTTAATGGACATGTATAGGACATTCTATCCAAAAACAACAGAATGCACTTTCTTCTCAAGTGCTCATGGAACATTTTCCAGGATAGATCATATCTTGGGTCACAAATCAAGCCTTGGTAAATTTACGAAAATTGAAAGCATATCAAGTATCTTTTCCAACCACAATGCTATGAGACTAGATATCAATTACAGGAAAAAATATGTAAAAAATACAAACACATGGAGGCTAAACATTACACTACTAAATGATCAGGAGATCACTGAGGAAATAAAAAAATACCTAGAAACAAATGACAATGAAAACACGATGAGCCAAATCCAATGGGATGCAGCAAAAGCAGTTCTAAAAGGGAAGTTTATAGCAAAATGGAGCTGGAGGAATCAGGCTCCCTGACTTCAGACTATACTACAAAGCTACAGTAATCAAGACAGTATGCTTCTGGGACAAAAACAGAAATATAGATCAATGGAACAGGATAGAAAGCCCAGAGAGAAACCCACGTGCATATGGTCACCTTATCTTTAATAAAGGAGGCAAGTATATACAATGGAGAAAAGACAGCCTCTTCAATAAGTGGTGCTGGGAAAACTGGACAGCTACTTGTAAAAGAATGAAATTAGAACACTCCATAACACGATAAACAAAAATAAACTCACAATGGACTAAAGACCTAAACGTAAGGCCAGACACTAAAAAAATCTTACAGGAAAACAGACACAGAACACTCTATGACATAAAAAGCAGCAAGATCCTTTTTGACCCACCTCCTAGAGAAATGGAAATAGAAACAAAAATAAACAAATGAGACCTCATGAAACTTAAAAGCTTTTGCATAGCAAAGGAAACCATAAGTAAGACGAAAAGACAACCCTCAGAATGGGAGAAAATATTTGCAAATGAAGCAACTGACAAAGGATTAATCTCCAAAATTTACAAGCAGCTCATGCAGCTCAATATCAAAAAAGCAAACAACCCAATCCAAAAACAGGCAGAAGACCTATATAGGCATTTCTCCAAAGAAGATATACAGATTGCCAACAAACACATGAAAGGATGCTCAACATCACTAATCATTAGAGAAATGCAAATCAAAACCACAATGAGGTATTACCTGATACCAGTCAGAATGACAACTATCAAAAAATCTACAAACAATAAATGCTGGAGAGGGTGTGGAGAAAAGGGAACCCTCTTGCACTGTTGGTGGGAATGTAAATTGATACAGCCACTATGGAGAACAGTATGGAGGATCCTTAAAAAACTAAAAATAGAACTACCATACGGCCCAGCAATCCCACTACTAGGCATATACCCTAAGAAAACCATAATTCAAAGAGTCATGTACCACAATGTTCATCGCAGCTCTATTTACAATAGCCAGGACATGGAAGCAACCTAAGTGTCCATCAACAGATGAATGGATAAAGAAGGTTTGGCACATATATACAATGGAATATTACTCAGCCATAAACAGAAATGAAAATGAATTATTTGTAGTGAGGTGGATGGACCTAGAGTCTGTCATACAGAGTGAAGTAAGTCAGAAAGAGAAAAACTAATACCGTATGCTAACACATATATATGGAATCTTAAAAAAATAAAAAATGCTCTAAAGAACCTAGGCCAGGAATAAAGACGTAGAGAGTAAACTTGAGAACATGGTGAAAGGGAACGGTAAGCTGGGACGAAGTGAGAGAGTGCCATGGAGTTATATATACTACCAAATGTAAAATAGATAGCTCGTGGGAAGCAGCCGCATAGCACAGGGAGGTCAGCTAGGTGCTTTGTGACCACCTAGAGGCGTGGGATAGGGAGGGTGGGAGGGAGACGCAAGAGGGAGGAGATGTGGAGATATATGCTTATGTATAGCTGATTCACTTTGTTATAAAGCAGAAACTAACACACCAGTGTAAAGCAATTATACTCCAATAAAGATGTTTAAAAAAAAAAAAAAAAGGATGGAATAAAAAGCAAAAAGTGTCATGTAGCACAAAGTTCATTGCAGCTCTCTTTACAATAGCCAGGACATGGAAGTAACCTAAGTGTCCATCAACAGATGAATGGATAAAGAAGATGTGGCACATATATACAATGGAATATTGCTCAGCCATAAAAAGAAACAAAACTGAGTTATTTGTAATGAGGTGGATGGACCTAGAGTCTGTCATACAGAGTGAAGTAAGTCAGAAAGAGAAAAACAAACACCATATGCTAACCCATATATATGGAATCTAAAAAAAAAAAAAAAGTGGTTCTGAAGAACCTGGGGGCAGGACAGGAATAAAGACACAGATGTAGAGAATGGACTTGAGGACACAGAGGGAATGGGAAGGGTAATTGGGAATGAAGTGAGCGAGTGGCATGGACATATATACATTACCAAATGTAAAATACCTAACTAGTGGGAAGCAGCCACATAGCACAGGGAGATCAGCTAGGTGCTTTGTGACCACCTAGAGGGGTGAGATAGGGAGGGTCAGAGGGAAACGCAAGACAGAGGAGATATGGGTATATATGTGTATGTATAGCTGATTCACTTTGTTATAGAGCAGAAACTAATACAACATTGTAAAGCAATTATACTCCAATAAAGATGTTAAATATATATATATATCTTCCAAAAACAAAAGTCCAGGACCAGATGACTTCACAGGCAAATTCTATCAAACATTTAGAGAAGAGCTAACACCCATCCTTCTCAAACTCTTCCAAAAAGTTGCAGACAAAGGACTCCAAGATCATTCTACTAGGCCACCATTGCCCTGATACCAAAACCAGACAAAGAGGGCTTCCCTGGTGGCGCAGTGGTTAAGAATCTGCCTGCCAGTGTGGGGGACGTGGGTTCGATCCCTGGTCCCGGAGGATCCCACATGCCGCAGAGCAGCTGAGGCCGTGCGCCACAAATATTGATCCCGCGTGCCACAACTACTGAAGCCTGTGCGTCTAGAGCCCACGCTCCCCAGCAGGAGAGGCCACGACAGTGAGGGGTCCGTGCACTGCAGCGCAGAGTGTTCCCCGCTCACCGCAACTAAAGAAAGCCTGCACACAGAAACAAAGACCAAACACAGCCAAAAACAAAAACAAATAAATCAATAAATTTATATTAAAAAAACAACAACAGACAAAGATATCATAAAAAAAGAAAATTACAGACTGATATCACTGATGAACATAAAAGCAAAAATCCTCAGCAAAATACTAGCAAACAGAATCCAAAAACACATTAAAAGGATCATACACCATGATCAAGTAGGATTTATCCCACGGATGCAAGGATTTTTCAATATAGGCAAATTAATCAATGTGATACACCATATTAACAAACGGAAGGAGAAAAACCATATGATCATCTCAATACATGCAGAAAAAGCTTTCGACAAAATTCAACACCAATTTGTGACAAAAACTCTCCAGAAAGTGGACACAGAGGGAACCTACCTCAACATAATAAAGACCATATATGACAAACCCACAGCAAACATCATTCTCAATGGTGAAAAACTAAAAGCATTTCCTCTAAGATCACGAACAAGACAAGGATGTTCACTCTTGCCACTATTATTCAACATAGTTTTGGAAGTCCTAGCCATGGCAATCAGAGAAGAAAAAGAAATAAAAGGAATCCAAACTGGAAAAGAAGAAGTAAAACTGTCACTGTTTGCAGATGACATGATACTAAATATAGATAATCCTAAATATGCTACCAGAAAACTACTAGAGCTAATCGATGAATTTGGTAAAGTTGTAGGATACAAAACTAATGAACAGAAATGTCTTGCATTCCTATACACTAACAGCGAAAGATCAGAAAGAGAGATTAAGGAAACAATCCCATTTACCACTGCAACAAAAAAAATAAAATACCTAGGAATAAACCTACCTACGGAGGCAAAAGACCTGTATGCAGAAAACTATAAGACCCTGATGAAAGACATCAAAGACGACACAAACAGATGGAGAGATATACCATGTTCTTGGATTGGAAGAATCAACATTGTGAAAATGCCTATACTACCCAAAGCAGACTACAGATTCAATTCAATCCCTATCAAATTACCAATGGCATTTTTCACAGAACTAGAACAAAAAATTTTACAATTCATGTGGAAACAGAAAAGACCCCAAATAGCCAAAGCAATCTTGAGAAAGAAAAACAGAGATGGAAGAATCAGGCTCCCTGACTTCAGACTATACTACAAAGCTACAGTAATCAAGACAGTATGCTTCTGGGACAAAAACAGAAATATAGATCAATGGAACAGGATAGAAAGCCCAGAGAGAAACCCACGTGCATATGGTCACCTTATCTTTAATAAAGGAGGCAAGTATATACAATGGAGAAAAGACAGCCTCTTCAATAAGTGGTGCTGGGAAAACTGGACAGCTACATGTAAAAGAATGAAGTTAGAACACTTCCTAACACCATACACAAAAATAAACTCAAAATGGATTAAAGACCTAAATGTAAGACCAGACACTATAAAACTCTTGGAGGAAAACATAGGCAGAACACTCTTTGACATAAATCACAGCAAGATCTTTTTTGACCCACCTCCTAAAGTAATGAAAATAAAAATAAATAAACAAACGGAACCTAATTAAACTTAAAAGCTTTTGCACAGCCAAGAAAACCATAAGCGAGGCAAAAAGACAACCCTCAGAATGGGAGAAAATATTTGCAAACGAAGCAACTGACAAGGGATTAATCTCCAAAATATACAAACAGCTCAGGCAGCTCAATATCAAAAATACAAACAACCCAATCCAAAATGGGCAGAAGACCTAAATAGACTTTTCTCCAAAGAAGACATACAGATGGCCAAGAGGCACATGAAAAGATGCTCAACATCATTAATTATTAGAGAAATGCAGATCAAAACTACAATGAGGTAACATCTCACACCAGTCAGAATGGCCATCATCAAAAAATCTACAAACAATAAATGCTGGAGAGAGTGTGGAGAAAAGGGAACCCTCTTGCACTGTTGGTGGGAATGTAAATTGATACAGCCACTATGGAAAACAGTATGGAGGTTCCTTAAAAAGCTAAAAATAGAACTACCATATGACCCAGCAATCCCACTACTAGGCATATCCCCAAAGAAAACCATAATTCAAAAAGAGTCATGTACCATAATGTTCATTGCAGTGCTATTTACAATAGCCAGGACATGGAAGCAACCTAAATGTCCACTGATGGAAGAATGGATAAAGAAGATGTGGCACATATATACAATGGAATATTACTCAGCCATCAAAAGGAACAAAATTTGGTCATTTGTAGAATCGTGGATTGACCTAGAGTCTATCATACAGAGTGAAGTAAGTCAGAAATAGAAAAACAAATATTGTATATTAACGCATGTATGTGGAGTCTATAAAAATGGTACAGATTAACCTATTTTCAGGGCAGGAATAGAGACACAGACGTAGGGAATGGACGTGTGGACAGAGGGTGGTGATGAATTGGGAGATTGGGATTGATGTATGTGCACTGCCATGTGTAAAACATATAGCTAGTGGGAACCTGCTGTATAGCACAGGGAGCCCAGTTCAATGCTCTGTGGTAACCTAGATGGATGGGGTGGGTGGAGGAAGGGAGGGGATATATGTATGCATATAGCTGATTCACTGCGTTGTACCAGTTGTGTAGAAACCAACACAACATTGTAAAGCAACTATACCCCAAGGGGGAAAAAAACAGCTCGGGGCAGGAAGTGTTCTTGTGTATGGTTAGAAGGTCAGGGTTGCAAGGTTTAGTGAATAAAAATACAGGACACCCCATTAAATTTGAATTTCAGATAAATAGCTAATAATTTTTTATGTAAGCATGTCCCAAATATTGTATGGATGGGGTCAAATGTTGAAAAACAGCTACGGGGAGTCAAAACTAAGAAATCAGTAAGTAGCATTACAAGCCAAATAAATAAATAGTAAAATATTTGAATATGGTTGCCCCCAAAGAGCAAAAAACTATGAGAAGGAAAGTGGCACTGTTTTTCACACCAAGTATTTCTTTTAACAATTTTAGTCTTTCTTTACACATAAAATTTGATTAAGGTGTAAACTGAATTGTTTAAATAGATTTGAAGCAAATATGATAAAATTGTATGATTAGAAAAAGCAGGATACATAGGTCTTTGTTATATTACTCTGAAACATTTTTTTCTTGGGAACAAACAGGTCTAAGGAAATTTCAACAAACATTGAAAGATTATTGCTTTGCAAGGTTTGCATCTTATCGAATATTTGGGATTATGGTGGTGAAAATTACGGAGGAGTCTGGAGTCATGTCTTTTTATTAATTCATTCAACAAATATTTATTGCACTTCTATTACGTTACAGAAAATCAAGTTGTATAGATCACAAACATAGAAGGAAAACAACAAATATAGAAAGACCAATTACCAAAATTTCATTCATTTGGAGCCAATTCACCACATGGTAAGTCAGTGCTTCTCCCTGTCCTCAGAGATCCCACAGGCTTGTCCCTTCTTGAGCCTGTGCTCAAGGAACTCTCACATGCTGGCATAAGGAACCTCTTGTGGGTAGGAACCCACGTTCACGGATCGTGGAGGGATCCCTCCTAGTCTAGAACGACATCGGAGAAAAAGCTCAGGAAGTATTTGTTGAAAGAGGGAATAAAGTGAATCAATGAGTAAATAAATGAGTGGGATTAAACTATACTTTACAAGCTCTAGCAGTAATATGTCTTCACTGAAAGTGAGAAGAATAGAGTTGGAGCAAGTAAGAGGCAATTAAATTAATTTTTATTTATGTAATTACCCTTTAAATGATACGAGGCGATGCAGGGAAAAGGAAAGGGACACAGAAGACCCAGAAGATAGTCCAAAGAAGCACACAGCAGGACTCGAGGATGGAATAGGGGAAAGGAGGGCTGAAGAATCAAAGACGTACTTCAGAAACCACTTGGCCTGGGAGCCTGGAAACAGCAGGTCGCGCTAAGAGAAACAGAAACGTAGAAGAGCCAGCGTTAGGGGAGTTAAGAGTTCCGTTTTGCGCCTGTTAATTTGTCTCCCGCACCTGTGGCCCAGAAACAGTCATGCCTGAGGCAACTCACATTTTTTTCAATGTAAATGTGACAAGCTGACAGGCAGTTCCTGCTTTTTGTCACCTCAAACGTCGTCGGTTTGATTTCTTGAAAGTCTCTTCTGCGCAGCTCTGACTCTCTGCCCCCTCCGTCGGCGCCTGTATCAGGCACAGCCATCCCTTCCAGAGGCTCTGGGAGATCCGTCGAGCCTCGCCCCGCCCTTGGTAAATCGGGGCTCGGCGCTCCTATGCAGGAGTGCCATCTAGTGGTCAGAGAATGTCACTTCAGGCTAGACTCACGCAGGAATAAAGGGTTGGTGGGGGGAGGAGGAGCAGGTAACGTTCCGCTTCCAGTTCCAATTTCCAGGTGCGCTGTGACAAAACCCGCACCTCTCGTTGTCTAAATATGACTTTATGAGAGCATTTACCAGTCACAGTGCTAAGAAATGAAGTACAAAGTCTGCTTTTTAATGTGTCCTTATCAAATGAGGCAGATGCGGGCTAATGGAGGGAACAGTGAAATAAAATCGGTAGAGCTCTATTTCGTTTCGTTTTTTTCCTACAGTTTTTCATAGTTGATGAAGAAATGGTATTTGTAGCCATAAATATAATTTGGCTATCTTCATATCTTTAAGACAAAGGCTTACAAACACCTAACTTGCAAATGTCTCACATAGAAATGGGTCCCTTAACTCCCTTAAAGTCAGTGGTTTGTTTGTTCTTCTGGACAACCCTGATTCACCCTGAAAAACCATGAAGCTGTTTCGATGCCCACTGCCCAGGGTCATCTCGTTTTCTCAGAATGTCCAGAACATTCTGTCAAACCTTTACAGCTATTTAGATGCACATCTTATCAACCTTGCTAGGCTGTAAGCTTCTTGAGGCAGAATCCATTTCTGATTTATGCATTAAAAGCTCCAAACAACTGATTACCAAAGAGGGTTTCTAACATCAAGGAGTCAAAGCCTTTGCAAAAAAAGCCTCTCAGAATCCCTTGCAAACAGTGGACTTCCTGGCCGGAAAGTATGTGATCTGCACATACACGCAAAAGTTTGCTCAGACCCTGAGGGATTTCAGTGGCCCCTAGAAGCCCAGTAGCATGCTGGTCCAGTTGAGAAATCCTGATAAAATGAACTTCTGGAATACAGCTTATTCATAAGTTGGAACATCCTGTATGGGCAAAACAGGTACATGCAGAGATACAGAGTAAAGCTTGTAAAAACTGACTTCCCCTAAATTGTCAGATATCCACCAGGAAAAAAAAAATCTGCTTCTGTTTATTGAGATTAATAAAAAGCACAGTTGAAATTCCTCGAACTTGGGGGAAGGAAGGAAATGTGGAAACAGTCATGCAAGGGTCCAGATATAACCAAGATCCTTCTTTTCCCAGGATCCCAACAAGGGACTCCACCACCCCCAGCCCTAGTCTTTGGGGCCCTTTGATATCCTAGCTTTTTGACCTAAATATAAAAAGAAGCTCTTTCCCTGTGTACTTAGCATTATTAGAATTTTTTGCATAGTTACCACTTTATCTCTCTCTCTCTCAGACACACATACTCTAAGTGGGGAAAATGTCCAAAACACAAAAATAGATTTCTTACCCTGAACCTGTCTGTGGATTAGTTTGGATGGCAAACCTGGGATCTTTTATTTCCACCCCAAACCCCCTTCTCAGCCTAAGAGCCCTGGTGACCTTTTCCCAGCTTTGGACCCCTCCTTTCTTCCAAGAAAAGAACAAGATGAGAAAATTCAGTGATTCTTGACTGCACACACAGGAGATAGCTATGGATTGACAGGCCCCTCCCTGGTGAGGTGAGGAAAGCTGACCTGGCTTTCCCAAAGTTCACATCGGCAAGTCAATAGCCACAGACCCCTTTGCTCCCCAGTCTGCATGATGCTGCCGCCCTTACTCATGGAAATAGAAGTGTCTCCTCTCCACAGGAAGTTTTGATCTTCCACAGTGCTTTTCAATAAGCCTTTCAGAATATAGATCTATTTTCACAGCACGGTCCAAATACAAACATTTTATCAGAAGGTAGGCAAATAAAGTTTTGAGAGTTTACAGCAAGACGAAATGAGCTACAAACCTTACTAAGCAGTTCTTACATGGGGAGGAGAGGGAAGATACGGAGGAGAGGGAAGATACCGAGGAAACGTCAAATTCGGAGCTCCGTGCCTTGGTGCTATCCTGAAGTAACAGAAGCATGCCACAGGACAGATGAACTGACCTTGGGCAAGTACACTGCAGAAGGACCTCAATTCCCACCTCTGATGGGAGTGGAGCCAGATGAGTGTCAGCACTGATGCCGTCAGGGAGACAGTCATCTCAGAAACAGGTAAAGTAAAGCTCCAAGAGTTATTAAGGTGGCCAGGAGGAGAGTCAGTGGCCAGCTGATGAAGGCTGGACAAATCCAACATAAACAGATAAACCAGAGAGTAAACTGAGGCACTCCCAACATCACCTGGAATGGACATGATAGTCAAAATCATCTCTGGCTGGCGTGACACTGGCATCAGCGTCTTGGAACAACGTCTAACGCATCCTCACCGTCACAGGCCCATCTGAGGAAATGAGCCATCAGTCAAGGTTCAGTTTAGAAAGGAAAAATCAGCGAGAGGCCTTGAAGAAAATGATGTGTGGGAAATGCAAATTCTTCCACCTTAATCTAACTACAGGACAGCATATTGAGTCCTTAAGACAGGGACTCTCATCTCGGGACTACTGACACTTTGGACTGGAAAGTTCTTGGTTGTGGGAAGCCATCCAGGGCACTGTAGGATAGTTAGCAGCATCCCTGGCCTCTACCCACTAGATGCCATTTGCTCTCCCCCCACCCTCAGCTGTGACAACCAAGGATGTCTCCCAATATTGCCAAATATCCCCGTGGGCAGGATTGCCATGGTTGAGAACCACTGCTTTAAGAACACTTTTCATGGCCACTGGATCAACTGAAACAACGTTCTGATTTTTCATGACATCTTTCCCTATTCTCCCTCTTGAACTTGACTGTTTGGCCATCTCCCTGTTCTCTTAACCCTGATTTCAACTTGCTCTCTGTCTGATTCTTTGGCCTTGGCATTTCAAACCATCCTTTGCCTCTAATTTCACGTTTATCTAGGATTTAATGCATCATAGGCAAGCTCCAGACCAACACCTTCTCCTCTGAGCCTCAGACCCTTCTTTTCCTTTCCTCAAAGCTCCATGACCAAGATCCAACCATTCCTTCTCCAGTGCACAGCACTGTCTCCGAGACCTCAGCAGTCGCGTGCCCAGAACACCTTCCCAAGACTGGGAATCTGACAAGAGACGGTTGAAGGGATAAAGCTGTTCTCTCCTCATATCTGGGGATCCCAGAGGCTGACAAAATTGTTCTTCCCTTTCCCATAAGATCTGCTAGTGAGATGGGGCAATGAGCCAGGCCCTCCCCTCTCACCTGCACAAGATGCTAGAGCGGGACCCCTAGGGAAGAGGACCCAAGCTTTCCCCTCCTCTCCCAAACACCCAAAGGCCCAACACACCTCATCCTCTCTGTTCAGCAAGGCTTCATCCAGCTCTAAACCTATAGTTTTCCTGTTTGTGGGTTGACTTTGCCAATCACACCCTCAGAAACCTTCTGGGCCACAGGGACAAGGTTCCTGCCTTCAAAAGCGTTCCAACTACATGGCACTCTACTCTTTTTTTCAAATTTCTGCTGGTGAAGCAGTTTCTTTGATTCAAAGAGCCTTTCTTATGAGGCACTTTTTCTAATGTTTCAAGTAAACATATTCAAAATGCAGCCACATTGTGACTTACTAAACCAGATGCTCAAAGACAGACTTTCTTCATCTCAATTCTTCACCCCCACTCTGCTGAAAATGTTCTCTCCTTCTCCAAACTGTGTCATCGATTGTGTGAAAGTGAGAAAGGGAACTCCTCTCTGCTTCAGTTTCTACATCAATTGAAAAGATACTAATAATGTTTGCTTCATTTTCAGATAGCTCTTTAGGAGTTAACAATGTAGAATATTGAAAATGCAATGAATTCCACCTAAATGCCCCCCCAAATCTAAGAAATATATTTTCCTTCTCTGGCTGGATAACCAACAGGGCCTTCAGTTCAATAACGCATTATATTTTATTCCATACAGAAAATATGCAAGATTTGAAACTGGTAGTGGACCTCGAGTAGAACAGCAATCTTCTTAAGCGAGTGGAGGTGCCAACAATGAAAAACACTGGCATATGTGTGAGGAGTTCTCCACTGGTGAAGCTATTCGAGGAGAGAGTAGATGACAACTGCCAGGTATGGTACTGCCAGGATTCTGGTGTTGGGTAGCATGTGGAAGTAGGTGGGTAGCATGTGGAACTCTGAAATCCTTCATGAGCCTACAATTCCAATATAACTTCATCATATTGTATGACTGGCAATTCATTTACAATGGAAAGCTGTTCTCCTAAATGGGAAGTTCTTATTATTACATTAAGACATCCTCTTTATCAGTGGAAGTAAGAGCTCTTCTTGAAATCGATTTTTTTGCCCTCCAATTAGAAGGCTAAGGAACAGGCTAGTATTAATAGTCAAAGGGAATAAGTTTCTCTACTTTCAAATCCTTTCCAAGAACAAGTGTTAGATACTTTTTGTTCCATGACTGTCGCTGTCCTTCTGGGGGCCAAGAGACACACTCTCAGTGTCAGGGTTCTCCTGAGATCCCAGGGACATTAATAAAGAGATGTCTACAAGGGCAGCTCACATAGAGCTCAGTGAATCTCAGCGTGCTGGAGAACATCAATTCTGTTCTAAAATTTTTAATTTTAAAGATCCTTTTCTTATATGTCAATCCCAATCTCCCAATGGATCCCACCCCCCCTTCCCTTCATCGTGTCCACACGTCCATTCTCTACGTCTGCGTCTCTATTCCTGTCCTGCAAATAGGTTCATTGGTACCATTTTTCCAGATCTCACATCTATGCGTTAATATATGATATTTGTTTTTCTCTTTCTGACTTACTTCACTACCACGTGTAAAACATATAGCTAGTGGGAACCTGCTGTATAGCACAGGGAGCTCAGCTCAGTGCCCTGTGGTGACCTAGGTGGGTGGGGTGGAGGGGTGGTGGGAGGGAGGCCCAAGAGGGAGGGGATATATGTACACATACATATAGCTGATTCACTTCGCTGTACAGCAGAAACTAACACAACATTGTAAAGCAACTATACCCCAATTTAAAAAAAAAAAAAAAAAGATCCGTTTCTTTTCCCAATAAAATCTCTAACAGTTCAAAAGACTGGATTTTCAAAAGTATTATTCCTGCTATAAATCTCCTCTTTGCATCTCTGCAGTTTCTCTTCAGGGCAATGGGAATACCCACAACAGAATAAGGAAAAGGTCATGTACAAAAGTTACAAAGATTAACTTTGCAAGTTATCTTGCTACATGAACTACATTATATAAGATAGTTCTCCTAATGGCAAAGGACTGTCATTCATGGAACAGTCTGGCACTCTGGGGGTGGTACAGACGTGTCTTTAAATAACTTTGTGAAAAGATTTAGCAAAGACAGAGTGAACTGATGTGCCATCCACCGTTAGTAAGAGTGGCTTCACTTAATAATGTAGGTCATGTTGGAAACCGCCATAAAGGCTGCCTGTGGCTGTCTTCCAAGTGTTAGAAATTACTGGTGCATTTTTAAAAGTTGAAGTACACTTTGAAAATAAAAATGGCTACTTTCATAATTAATAAAATGTTTATTCAGTTATATGCAGTCTTTCATCAGACCTTTAAGCACTAGATTTTTTTTTCCATCTTCTTATCAGACTACAGAGAGAATAGCGGTAAACTGATAAAATGCTTGTGGAATTAAGCATTCTTTTATCTGTCCTTCCCTCGCCTCCAGTTTACTCAAATTTTTTTGTCTCTCAATAGTTTAATTACATGTGAAAAGACTCCCAATAACACACTTGTGTTATAGTGTATTAGAATTAAATGAGGGGAAAAACTTTTCATTATGCGGTTTTACTGTTATTCATTTGTACATTCATTTGACAATACTGACTCAAGCTGCTGTGTGTTCTTTTTTTTTTTTTAAAGTGAGTTTGGTTGTTGTTTTTTAATAATATTTATTTATTTTTGGCTGTGTTGGGTCTTCGTTTCTGTGCGAGGGCTTTCTCTCTAGTTGCGGTGAGCGGGGGCCACTCTTCATCGCGGTGCGCGGGGCCTCTCAACTGTCGCAGCCTCTCTTGTTGTGGAGCGCAGGCTCAGTAGTTGTGGCTCACGGGCCTAGTTGCTCCGCGGCATGTGGGATCCTTCCAGACCAGGGCTCGAACCCGTGCCCCCGCATTAGCGGGCAGATTCTCAACCACTGAGCCACCAGGGAAGCCCCTGTGTGTTCTCTTAAGCTCCAAATATTTTACATCCCAGGTTGCATCCAGGAAGCTACATAATTAAAAGGAAAGGATAGCTTGCTTTCTAATACTATGTGGAGATAGCAGAATTTCACCAGGTTACATTTTCATCCATTATGAAGCTGTCTTATATAAAACCTATGCTTTTCTTTGTGAATGAACAAATTCTTGCCATTCCAGTACACAGTCTGACATATATGTTCACAAAAATTGAAATTAAATGAAAATTGTTGGTCAGATAAATCATTATGTATGAAGTTAACCACTGTAAATGAAAACAAAACGCAACCTAGCCAATGGTTTAAGAAATTATTCTCACTTTATTGAAGCACACACATACCAGTTAAATTCATGGAAGAGTTTAGCTAAAAATATAATACATTTCAAACATTTGTCATAAACTGAAACCTTATTTTGAATAAGATTTTAAGAGGAACTAAGTCTTAAAGAAAACATCAGAGAGTTCCTTTGATACTAGAAATAGTCCATCCTTGTTCTGAAATAGTTTTGCCCTTATGACTCCACTCCCAAGGTAGGCTTTTGTGACATAAGTAAATTTAGCTTTATTTCTGGAACAAGTAGTCTTTCTTCATAAGTGTCACACTGAGCTGGGCTGATTTAGCTTTCTATCTTCTTTATACCAGCCTTAGCAAGTTTCAAAATATATGGCCATTCAAAGCAAGTTGTACTGCAAGCTCTTCTCATTTGTTTTCCCTTATCAAAAAGTTAGAACTAAGTGAAGTCAGAGTCCTTCAGGCGAGACTAAGTCAAGGTTAGAACTGGCTGGTTAACAGGGGTGTTTTTTTTTACAAAGAACACGTGCAAATTCCCAATCAAGGAATTAGGCCGGAACTCATAGACTGGGAAATGTTCACTAACACTGAAAATGAATGAACCCCAAAACTCTCTGAGCAAGAAATTAAGGGGATAAGAACCCCATAGACCCAAAGTCTCCAAATCACTGCATTCTTCGAAGATTTTAAATATACTCTTTTTGCACGAAGATTTCAATTTATGCTGGCAATATCTCCCATGAAGAAAAGAGGTTAATATTAAGGTCACTACAAGGCAAATGCTTTTATTTAATGAGTATTTTAAGTTTTTCCTTCCTGACATGATTGTGATATATGACTGTGTCTAGGTTTTATGTCTGCCTTTGTAAATCTGTGTGATGCTAAGTTCTTTTTCACAAAGGCTCAGGCTGATGTCACTCATGACATTCTGTGGTGAAGATTTATTCCCTGACCTTATACTTTGGAAAGGACAGCCTGAAATGCTCAAGAAATTGTGGGCTTAGTAGATTATACTATGAGTTATTTCTCTTTCCCGTAGATTATACTATGAGTTATTTCTCTTTCCCAGAGGAAGTATTACCAACTGAAAGCAGAGGCCAAAACAGGGTCTGTCTGATTGCCAATACCCTTGCAGAAGAGCCATTTGAGCAGGATACTGGTTTAGAATTCAATTTGAGGCTAAGATGATGGTCCTGATACAGAGATAGTGCTTTGGCAACTTTTCTTTCATTTTTTTGAACTTGTAATACATAGACAACACTGAATCTAAAAAGGCATCAGGGACTTCCCTGGTCGTACAGCTGTTAAGACTCCACACTCCTGATGCATGGGGCCAAGGTTCGATCCCTGGTCAGAGAACTAGACCCCACGTGCCGCAACTAGAAGATCCCGCACGCGGTAACTAAGACCCAGCACAGCCAAATAAATAAATAAATAAATAATTTAAAAATAAATAAATAGAAAATAAATAAAAAGGCATCAGCATATAACATTAACAACACAGTATACCTCGTTTGAGTTTTTTTAAATATTACAAGCAAAGAAAATTTTCCAAATTTCGTTCCAACTGAATTTTTAGGACCTATTTTATGTTTCAATGTTTTCACATTCTGATTACATATTTATTTACATACAGCATGAGTCAGATTAAAGAACAGAACCCACCTTAGCACTGTCTAATTGACTAAGGCTAACAGGAATTGTATTTATATTTAATTATTTACTATCTACTGCTTTGTAATGATTTTTAACATCAACATAAAAATGGTGCCATTTAATTTTTCTGGTGCTGCGTCCCCTTTAACATTTATCCAACAGCTAATAATTAAGCACTACTATCAGCCATGTACTGGCAAATACTCCAGGTAACAGAGTTACTACCGAGCTTTGCAAAGTAGGGATCTTCAAACTCTCTGGCAAGCACAATCGACGCCTGGGGTTACAATGGATAATTCAGACTATAAATTCAACCCTACGACTTTGTGTTGTTCTGCTCTGCTTCCTTCACTTCTCACAAGCTTCTGCGTGTTCATGCTCCGAAGAGGATGGTCGCAAGGGAAAAATCACTAACACTCCTTTGTAACGTGGGTCCCTCAACACCCCTCACACTGCTCTGGATGTCCTCATCCACCTCAACCAAAATGCAGCTTTAATACCCAAATGCAGCTGAAAACACCCAAATCTATCTCTGTTCCGGCTCATCTCCTGAGCTTCAGACCTACACATCCAGTTCCCTCCTGCTGCCCCACAGAAAGTTCACCCCACACGGACCACAGCTGAACTGACCATCGGCTCACACACCTAATTACACTCCCCAAAAGCATCCCACTGAATGGTGACACCAGCAGCACAGGGTGGCCAGAAAGTTTTCATATCCTCCACACCATTCTCTCTCTTTCTCGCGCGCTCACTCTCTCTCTCTCTCTCTCTCTCTCTCACACACACACACACACACACACAGAGTCAGTTACCAGGTCATCACTTCTGATGAGGGAGGCTTTAACTGTAAATAGAGGAGCTGTTATTCGAGATTCATCAGTTAAGTAGTGGGAGTCTGGAGTCAAAGCTATTGGGGTAAATGTGTTTCTTTAATTCTGTGATGCAGTCAAATGTAAGATCCATGTCCAATGTCCATTTCAGAAGCATTAAACTGCAGGGAAGTACATGTGCTATTTAGAATCAAGGACATACTGTATTTCTTCTCTTTTGTTCTCCAGGAGGATGCCCTGTTATATGGTTATATCTCTTGGTCTTCTGTGTGTATTCAACATGAGATGAGTGGAGCCCCCTTCAGTTTTAGAATATTTTGCTTTCCCATTTTCACTAGTTGAATGTAGGACTTACATGATTGGTCTAATGATGGCAGACATGCATGAGGACCCAAAAAATACCACTATAGTCAAGATGTGAGTGAAGCCTGGCTATATTTGGGAAAATCTATAACATGACACGCCGAGAGCTCACAAGAAGATGAGACACCCAAGAATGAATTTAATAGAACACAGATCTCCCCTACTTGCTTTATATAAAGATTTGACTACTTATTACAGATATAGGATACTCTAATGAAGAGAATATGAAACAAACTAAGAGAAGCTGCATACAGAGCAATAAAACTTGGATGATATTTTTAATATTAAAATAGGAGATGTGGTTAAGGCTTGATCAAAATATAATCCATCTGAGCTAGCCTAGAGGTAAAACCTTTCTCCCATGACACAGCTGATATCATAGTTGAATAAAAATATGAACCAGGCATGGTTCTGTCTTGCCCCCCAGGATTTCAGAGGACCACAAAGGAAGACCCTAATGACATTAGCAGATTTCATTTCTAAATAAATCTGTATCAAGCCTTCTCTGCTTGGCCACGCCTTCTCTACTAGCTCCTGCTCGAGTCTAAATTCTGGTCATTCGTCTGTCACCTGTATTTCTTCCATAGTCTTGTAACTTGCCTCCCTGCTTCTGGTCACTCTTCTTTCAAATCAATTTTCCATGTTTTGTATTCATCATCACAGATTATGACTACACTATGCACTTGCTTGCTTCTCCGCTATCTCTGCTTCCGTTGTTTGTTCTTAAATTCCAGGAGGGCCCATCTGTAACTTGGCAGTGTTACAGAGCTTGAGATAATGTGTTCTGAACGAATAAACAAATGACAGGATCAGCATGGCCTTTCTGAGATTCAAACCTGGTCCTTGGACAAGGCTCTGGGGAAGGCTCTGTGGCTCAGTTTCAACATCTATAAAACAGGATCACGATACTATTTACCTTAAAGAAAGGTCTAAAGAATGCCAATTTAATCATCATCCATACTGTTGGGTGTGTTAGAAGGAATACCTGAAGTAGGTCACTTTTACCTTTCATCTTTCTACTTACAGGACTTACTCTGTGGAGAGAACCACTGTAATCAATTTTCTTTCTCAGTTTTTTTTCTGCAAGTTTACATGCTGTTGTCTTTATAATAACAGAAGTACCTAATATTGGTAAAAGCTGAGTATCCTAATAAAAAAATAAAAAGTATAGTTTTTAATTTTCTATGCACTATGCTAAATATTCATCTATATCGTTCTCAAAAGTATGAAGTAGGTACTACTATTATTGACCCATTTTACAGATGAGGAAAGGGATTTAAAAGGAGATATGATTTGCCCAAGATCAACCATTTAGTGTGTAGAGCCATGACTCTGAGCTCGGGTCTGTCTAGGCTAGTAGCCACTGCATTTTACAGCCTGTGCTCTATACTAGCACCTAAAGAAGGTTAAATAGTTTTGAAGTAAACAGTTTATTTCCTCTTCACAATACTTAATCTTGAAAAACACATAAACTAATTCTATGTATTTCTGGTAGTTTGAAAACTAGTTACTCTTTATCTTCATCTAGTAACAAAAATGACATTATCTAATGTAAAATTTCTTTGAATTCAATAGATCTAATGTTTAAACATTTATAAAGTGTTTTAAACATTTTACTAAGCCAATATATCAGACACACTAGGAAATGCAACCTTTGTGGAAGTAAATAATGTATGCTAATCATCCTTTTCTATATTTCTGACAGATGGTATCACATTATATGTCAAATTAACCTCATGATTGTGTTTTTATTTTTAATTATGTACATAAACTATATCTTAAGGAAAAAAACAATACTATTTACCTTAAAAGTTATTAGGAGGATTCACAAAGCAAAAACTAATACATGCTGGGCTTCCCTGGTGGCGCAGTGGTTGAGAGTCCGCCTACCGATGCAGGGGACACGGGTTCGTGCCCCGGTCCGGGAAGATCCCACATGCCGCGGAGCGGCTGGGCCCGTGAGCCATGGCCGCTGAGCCTGCAAGTCCGGAGCCTGTGCTCCGCAACGGGAGAGGCCACAACAGTGAGAGGCCCGCGCACCGCAAACAAAACAAAACAAAACAAAACACTAATACATGTAAACCAGTTAAAACAGTGTCTGCCACACTGGAAGAACACAATAAGCTATAGCTATTATAGTTTTTTATAATCATTTCTATAATGTTGCTTTTATCATTATGATTATTATTTAACTCCCCTTAAAATAAGTCCCTCTTACTTAAAGTTCAAAATTCGTGGCAAGTATATCAAAATCCAACGCGAATGGTGCTATGCACTGAACTACGTCCCCCCAAAATTCAAACGCTGAAGCCCTCACCCGCAA
This sequence comes from Monodon monoceros, assembly GCF_005190385.1. Taxonomy (NCBI): domain Eukaryota; kingdom Metazoa; phylum Chordata; class Mammalia; order Artiodactyla; family Monodontidae; genus Monodon; species Monodon monoceros. The sequence continues at coordinate 35,005,479 of NW_021703771.1, forward strand.
TGTGATTATGTTTGGAAATAGGCCTTCAAGGAAGTAATTAAGGGTAAATGAGGTCATAAGAGTGAGGTCCTACTCTGATAAGATTGGGGACTTATAAGAGGAGAAAGAGGTCTCTCCCTCTCTCCCTCTCCCGCCACATGTTCATGAGGAAAGGCCACAGGAGGACATAGCCAAGAGCCTGAGCTGACTAACAGAATCAGGGTCATGAATGATTCAGTACACCTACCGTCCTGCTTTACAGAACCACCTAGAATTCTTTCTCTTACCTCCATGTCTGGATGAGAATACCCTTTCCCTTCTTCACTGGCTATTTAATTCAAACTCATGGAAACAACCTAAGTGTCCATCATCGGATGAATGGATAAAGAAGATGTGGCACATATATACAATGGAATATTACTCAGCCATAAAAAGAAACGAAATTGAGCTATTTGTAATGAGGTGGATAGACCTAGAGTCTGTCACACAGAGTGAAGTAAGTCAGAAAGAGAAAGACAAATACTGTATGCTAACACATATGTATGGAATTTAAGAAAAAAAATGTCATGAAGAATCTAGGGGTAAGACAGGAATAAAGACACAGACCTACTGGAGAACGGACTTGAGAATATGGAGACGGGGAAGGGTGAGCTGTGACAAAGCGAGAGAGAGGCATGGACATATATACACTACCAAACGTAAGGTAGATAGCTAGTGGGAAGCAGCCGCATAGCACAGGGAGATCAGCTCGGTGCTTTGTGACCACCTAGAGGGGCGGGATAGGGAGGGTGGGAGGGAGGGAGATGCAAGAGGGAAGAGATATGGGAACATATGTATATGTACAACTGATTCACTTTGTTATAAAGCAGAAACTAACACACCATTGTAAAGCAATTATACTCCAATAAAGATGTAAATGAAAAAGAGAAACGCAAAAAAAAAAAAGTGCCTTCAGGTGTTTCCTATTCCGGCAAGACTACCTGAGCTCCTCTAGTCTAGGTTAGGGATCCATCCTCAGTGTGGCAAGTGTGCCCTTTGTTTCAGTTTATCAGGATACTGATGATGAGCAGCACCGCTAGGCATACTGTAGATGATCCCCTCAAATATATGCTTAACAAATATGTCATCTAGATATCAACTGGGATATTCCTGATGTTCTGCTGAGAGACTGACATCACAGCAATGCAAAAAAAATTAAATAGAATATTAGATATGCCTATTGAAGTCATCTGGCAATTTTTTCAAGTTGCTTGGCTATTGGTTCCTTTTCATCTGTCTCATTTTTTACTTGCCCATCCCTACCATCAATAGATGCACCATCCCCACCACAAAATTTCTTTTACTGCTAAGTCCAAGCATCTTAGCTATCTCTTTTTCTTCTTGACTTCTAATTCATGCCTTTAAGATCTCATGTTCCGCTCAAATGGAATTTCCCTCACTATTATGATCCCTCACTTATACATTCAGCCTAGAAGATAATTTTGTGGAACTCACTGGAAATGAATGGCAGAGGTCAGGGGGATTGAATCCTACTTGGTGTCAAGAAAACAGAACAGGAACTTTCAGGACATTGGCAAATGTAGTAGGCAAATATTGGCAAAAAAGAGATAATGTGAAACAAACTGGAGAAGAAAGCATGCAGAGCAAAAGGGGTGCAAGAGAATCCAAGTCTATTGTTAGAGCAGCTGCAAAGGTACAACCACACCAAACCATTTACTTGTTTCTCAACCAACTCCTCCACTTGATCCAAAATGTGAAATACATTGGAAAATTTTTTGTTATAAACACAACTATAACATTTTATGTTATAGATACAGCTGATGTATGTCTTTAAGTCAGATGAGATAGAGAAATTAACAAGCAATTGGGGGGGGACAGGAAGATATATTTAAAGTGTTCTCATTACAAACTACATTTATCTACACAATTAGATCAAGAACAACCTTGATGTCCATCCTTTCCTCCCAGTTTTGTCTTTTGTGAGATCCTTTTTTTTTTTAAATTAATTAATTTATTTATTTAGGGCTGTGTTGGGTCTTCGTTTCTGTGCGAGGGCTTTCTCTAGTTGTGGCAAGCGGGGGCCACTCTTCATCACGGTGCGCGGGCCTCTCACTATTGGGGTCTCTCTTGTTGCGGAGCACAGGCTCCAGACGCGCAGGCTCAGTAGTTGTGGCTCACGGGCCCAGTTGCTCCGTGGCATGTGGGATCTTCCCAGACCAGGGCTCGAACCTGTGTCCCCTGCATTAGCAGGCAGATTCTCAACCACTGCGCCACCAGGGAAGCCCTTGTGAGATCCTTTTAAACATTCTTGTGTTTCTTTATGATCTCATTCATGATATAAGAATAATAAGGACTTAGTATAGTTACAAGAATAATGGAATGTTTTTCACCATTTTAATATCGTACACAATGGTAACTCAATGCAGTGTCAATTATTCTAATTGGAACCAAGTTTTCAAATACAGATACATATAACATTGTGCAACCCACTTTATTTTTCCCATCCTCTGTTTTCATAATAAAAGGAGTAAAAATATTTTCCTTTTTTCAATTTTAAAATATTTTTTCCCTGGATAATCTTTTTAAACATGTGAGTCAATGTACTCTTACAGAAGGGATAACAGCTATGACTCAGGGCCATGGAATAAGCTTCCCGTAATAAATTACTATGATTAGAGCTACCAAAGTGCTTCAGCCCCTGTAGCAAATTCTTCCCAGCTCCTTTCATTAATCAGACTGCTTACCTGGCTTTATCATTACAGCCAGGCCTTTCAACTTGGTGCCTGAACCAATTAATACATAATTTAAATCAGAAGCGTATTTAAAATTCTGTCAGAGTACCATGTAGTGACTGGGAGTATATTATCCTGTATTAATTCCATAAGTTTGTTTGTAAAAGTAATTGATTATTACTGTCAATAAGTTTTCTGAAGCAAAAGCTACTTTTTTCTTATTCAACATTCCTTTCTGCATACAACAGAGAGTATTATCTGCAAAGTTTAATGACAGGTATCTGTGGGATGAAAAATATCTTACTAAATTCACATACACACTGCTTAAATGATTCTTCTTGAGTTTTTCAGTCTATCACATCAACCCCTCAATATTGGTGATAACAGAGAATAAAACTTGCAACAATCCAAAACTTACAAAATAGTAAGTTAAACTACGTGGAACTATTACTGATCCCTATTCCCTGATTCCATGATGAGGTAAAGTATCCTCCACTCATCATTTTTCCCCATGACCTGCAGGTAGATGTGTCCAAAAGATCATCCACAGAGATCCCAAAGACAAGTTATTTGCCAGGAATGAAAATGAAAACAAAAAGGCTTTGTTGAAAATGTGTCAGGCACTGCCAACTGCTGATAATAGAATCCTTGATCATCCTTATTCTGGTTCTTGTTGTAACCAAATGGCCACTAATAGCTATTTAGAACCCTAGAGTCATATTAACGTGGTTGCCCCTAACCAGGTATTAGACTTCAGTACAGCATAGGCAAACATCACAATACAAAGGTAGAGCTGGCATGGAGAAGAGGGATAGCAAGCAATAGCATGAACCTTTGATTTTAAAATCCAAGGAATGCATTCATCCTGGACACAGTCTGTGCTTATGCCTTATTGAGTGCCTATGGGTGACTGTATGTGTGTGAAAAAGCAATGATTTGCTAACATGCATCACAAACATTTCATACTCTACTTCACAACTGGCTGCTTTCATAGATCTGGCCCCAAAAGTCCCTTGCAAAGTAGTTGAAAAATATACAAATATGCATACATTTACATACATATGCATGTATACGCATACATACATAAATTTATCTTTATATCCTATCAAGTGTTCAGGAATTTCCCATTTGGGGACAAATTCAATAATAGCCATTGGCTATATTTATTTATCTTGAGACTTTAGTTATAAATACCCCTGCTTAAAATTTCTTAGACTTTTAAAAAAATAACCAATGTAATGAATTTCTCTTATATGTGAAACAGATACAAAATGCCTGAACATTTGCAAACATTTCTTTTTTTTTTTTTAATTTATTTATTTTTGGTTGTGTTGGGTCTTCGTTTCTGTGCGAGGGCTTTCTGTAGTTGTGGCGAGCGGGGGCCACTCTTCATCGCGGTGCGCAGGCCTCTCACTGTCACGGCCTCTCTTGTTGCAGAGCACAGGCTCCAGATGTGCAGGCTCAGTAGTTGTGGCTCACGGGCCTAGTTGCTCCTCGGCATGTGGGATCTTCCCAGACCAGGGCTCGAACCCATGTCTCCTGCACTGGCGGGCAGATTCTCAACCACTGCGCCACCAGGGAAGCCCTGCAAACATTTCTAAGCGTGTTTTAATTATGAGAGCACTCAACACGATGAATTGGGCCAAGAGCACTCCATGTTTTTCTTGGTGGGAATACCTCTGTCAAGAAGCCACCACAGCAGTCACTATGGAAAACAGTATGAAGGTTTCTCAAAAAACTAAAAATAGAGCTATAATATGACCCAGCAATTCCACTCCTGGGTATTTATCCAGAAAAAATATATATATATTAGTTTGAAAAGATACATACAACCCCAATATTCATAGCAGTATTATGTACAATAGCCAAATATAGAAGCAACTTAGGTGCCCATCAGCAGATGAATGAATAAAGAAGATGTGATATATATTTATATATATACACAATGGACTACTACTCAACCATTTAAAAAAGAATGAAATTTTGCCATTTGCAACAACATGGATGGACTTGAAGGGTAATATGCTAAGTGAAATAAGTCAGACAAAGACAAATACTGTATGATATCACTTACATGTGGAATCTAAAAAAATAATGCTAACTAGTGAATATAACAAAAAAGAAACAGACTCACAGATATAGAGTACAAACTAGTGGTTACCTGTAGGTAGAGGGAATGGAGGAGAGACAAAACAGTGGTAGAGGATTAAGAAGTACAAACTACTATGTATAAAATAAATAAGCTACAAGGATATACTATACAACACAAGGAATATAGCCAATATTTTATAACTATAAATGGAATATAACCTTTAAAAATTGTGAATCACTACTCTGTATACCTGAAATTTATATAATATTGTACATCAACTATATCTCAATTTTTGAAAAACCACCAAAAAATAAAAAAGATTTAAAACATAAAATAAAATGGTCATATGATACAACAGGGAAAGTAACATGAAGGGGATATGCTGGGGGACCTCTGGGAAATATTTTTCTTAATTTGAAACAAAATATATTGGAGAAACCTGAGACCAGTTCCACACATCCATTTAGTTTTCCCAGCACCTGGTTTGGTGCCCTACTTGCAAGAGGCACTCAATGTTCTTTGAAAGAACTCAGCATAACATTCTAAAAGCTCATTTGTTTCTTTATGGAGGCAGTAAACAATAGCCCTGCCATCTAGTTACCCCTCTTACTAAGTAGCAACCCTGTTATATAAGCTCGTTGACTCTGAGTTTTTTCATTTTTAGAATAGGACGATTTAAGCAACCTCCTAGGGTGGTCATGAAGATGAAATAAGATAACATACATGAATTTTTCTGACAAATAGGCACTCAATAAATGTTATTTCCTTTTTTCTTTTTCTTCACTCCTCCCCCCTCCCCCATTCTGTATAAGCAAACATGACAAAGTTTTTTTTTTCAGTTAATATATACAAAGGACAATTAACAGTATTGAAGTACTTCTGAGCCAGCTTGGGTTACTTTCAATATTTTTACATCAAACACATTAAATGTGGATAGAATTATTTTACATCTCATATTTACTTTATTAAATTATGAATCACAAACTACTTTAGAAATAAGGCAAAACTATTTTGTTGCAGGAAATTATTGTACATGCAAATAGAACTAACATTCTCTTAAAACAATAAGTACTTTTTTACAAGGCTTAACCTGATTTTTCCATGGCTCTGAACCTAAGGATGAATATTAATTACAGAAACTCTTTTTAAGGGACTGACATGCCTGAATTCTGAGCTTGAAGCCATCTTACCCCAGTCATTGAAAACAGATGCACGCTGAGGGTCTAAGAGAAATGAGTGTGTACCTACACCTGGCAAGTTGTACTCTTTGGGGTCTATTCCAGTGGCAGTGTTTGGACTCAATGTCAGCATGCGGTACCTGCTCTGTGAAGCTAACTCCAAACTCCCAGGGAGTGTCAGGAATAATCATATCAATGACTTCATGGAGGGGGAAAAAAACAGTGGAAGAATGCTCTTGGCTAATACTGGGCTTAGAGATCTATGAACATTTTTTCACATAATTATCATACAAATTTATAAAGTAAGCACCCATTTACAAAGGTAATAGAAGACTGAGGCTTTGAGGTTAAGTAACTTCTCAAGATTACAAACCTAGGTCTGTCAGATGGCAAAGGTTAAATTTCTAGCCAAATCTCATTCTTGTTTACCTTCTAGGGTTTTCTAAAACTACTGCCTGTCAGCAAACTGCTTATTACTCATGTACCTGAACATAAATTGGCTACATCACTGCACACACTACTTAAGTCCACTGACACTTTTTGTGGTAAGACTTTCTAGGTGGAGGAAATGGTGCAATGATGTATGTTCTAGCAAGTTCCTATTTAACTAGCTGCTCTAGAACTTGGCCCGTGAGTCTTCCTGCCTCCCTGCCATGTCATGGCACTTGTCTCCTATAACTGTTTACTTGTATGTCTCTGAGGCTAGACAGAGATTTGTGTTCCATTGGTGTCACTACCATGCGATTGAAATTGACATATGGGGTGAAATCTACTTACCATCCTAAGTGTTTCCCAAGAACATCTTCAGGGCACCATTAGGGCCTTGTCCAAAGGGCAGATGGTGGCTCAAGACAATGGGATTAACATACACCAGCACACTGGCATGTCCTATAGTAATGCCCTCATGGTCCTTGGCAGGTTGCCCAAGGGAAAGTGTTAAATATTAATAATGTTCCAACTGGATGCCACTGAAAGTCACATGGCAGAAGCTCAAAAGGAAATATTGAGTTGGCCAAGCATTTCGTTCTGGTTTTTCCATAAGATGTTATGGAAAACACGAACGAAGTTTTTGCCCAACCCAATACTTAACCAGGTATCACTCAGGCCCTGCACACACCTTCCCTTAGGTCTCTGGGGGAAAAGCCTCAAGTTAACTAGGGAGGGACTTTTTTTCTTTTAACCAAAGCTAATAGCATTTTCTCAACCACAAACCAATTGCCTGGTCCTTATATATTAGACCTCTGTGTGTGGGGTTGGGGGTGGAGAAGCATATAACCCTCACTGTGTCAACTGCTGAATCTCACTAGCACCCTGCTGAACATGCTGATCCGCTCTACTGTTGCTCCCCCCAAGGATCCTAGGACCACTCAGTTCACTCTAGTTCAACAAACATAATTTGCTTACCTTCTTTTGGACAAAAACACTGCTAGGAACTGAGAAATCTAAGATAATGTTCAGTTTCTGCTATTTGGGACATTCCTGCCAAGTGGATGAATAAGTCATTCTAATATAAGGTAATAACTGGTGCAAGAAAATTATGCACAGAGCCTGGGAGAAAACCACCTGTAGGACATGAGGTCTAAATGGAGTTCTGAAAAACAGACAGGTGAGAGTGAGTCAAACAAAGAGGGACAGGGAACTCCAGAAAGAAGGAATACCATGATCAAAGCACAGTCATTAAAAAGCATGAAGGGTGCAAAAGAATCAGACTTTCACATCAAAAGAACGCAGTATAGGGGATGGTGAGACATGAGACTGGAGAGGTAGGCAGGAGCAGAGAGAGATGGGCTTTGTCAACCTAAGGAGGTCAGGATCTACTTCATCCTGTGGACGAAGACCAGCCACTGGAACACATTTAAGCAGGAGAGGGGCAAGGTCATATTTGCATTTTCAACAGATCACTCTGGTGGCCAGGAGACCGTTAGGAGGCTATTACAGCAATCGCAGAGACAGACAATAAGCAGGAATTGAGGTAGACAGAGGACAGAATCAATAAATATTTAGGAGGACCTAAGAGGATCTGGTGACTGTCTAGAGGAGGGGTGAGCAAGATGGCAGTGTCCCAATGGGCCACAGTCATGTCACTGACTGAACAGGCCACTGCGGCGGGCAGGGGGCAGGGAGGTGTTATCTGGCTGTACAGTAGGCTCGGCCAAGAGGAGGGGAGCCTGTTAGTTAAAGGGATATGCAGGCAAAAACATGCAGTCTGCAGCTTTCTACATAAGGCACAGGAGAAACAGTTTTGAGAATAACCTGCACATAGACCAGAGGTTGCAAACTGGCAGACATGGGTCACATCTGGTTTTGTTTGTCCACCTGAGTACTGACTCGTGAGAAGTTCAAAAAACTTTCTGATCCACTTTTATATTGTCATTATTTAAAATATAAGACATTTTACATAAAATCTAAATTTATGACCCCTCTTGGGAGATCTGGCAACATTGAGCCTACATTCCATTGTGGCACCAATTGTGGACCTGGGCAAGCCCTGTCCTTCTACCTGAGCTTCGCCCTGACCGCTGTCTGCCCTCTGCTAAGGTCAGGATCAGCGACTATTTATCACATGCTTATACCATTGTTTATCTCAGAGCAGAATTAAGAGAAAAGTGAAACATTTGTTGCATTGCTGTTACTGTAAAAGTTAGAATTAATACATTTACATTATCTCCTTGGTTCCTGAAGGATGTGCATTTGTGATTCCTGTTTTATCAAGACTTTTGCTTAAGAAAATAAATGCTTCAAAACGCATTCCAGTTTTTTAATGAACTGACACTACCTCCCTGCCTGTCGCCGCTGAGTGTCGATATCTATAAATTAGCAGGGGCTGTTCTCACAGTGCTAGTGAATGTTTGGGGATGGACAGGCATAAACGATTTCTTGAAAGTTTACGCAACTGGAACTTAAGAGAACCTATCAAAGCCCTTTATTTACATATATTTACCATCTATATCAAGCTATTTGGGGGTTAATATAAATATACAGATCAGATATTTTGGTCAAATAATATAAATTTAAATAATAAAACTTCATCCTACAGAATATAAAAACAGATAAAGAAAAAAATATAACCTGAGCTAGTGACTGATAACAATGGCAAAATAAGATTTTGGAATATCCGATATATTCAGTGTTTGCTTCCCATTTCACCTTGGAAAAATGTAAGCATGAATGTAATTTGGTGAAATTCATTTTCATATTTAACTAGGGAATAATCTCATAACTTGCACCCAGCTGTGTACCATTAGAACTTCATTATCCACTATTAATTGAGACAAAATAATACACGGATACATTATTATCCATGTTGTTCTAATACCCCGTTTTAGTCAAGCAGACCACTATGCGTTTTTACCTTCATTACTTTCTCTTTTACTTTATCCCCAGAGAGATATAAACAGTATGTGAAGAGGATCAACAGACAATCCACAGGAATGGAAAGGAAAAGGGCATAGGTAATCTGCTGTTCCATGCCGTCCCGTCTAAAATTCCCGCTTCCAAATCTGGTCGTGGTGAAATGACTCAAGCAGTTCTCAAGGAACAAGTAGGGTACTCCTCTTATAGTCACATTTTAATCCAGCTCCTTCTTCAATGAAGTCACCCTGGCATGTTTTGACCTCACTTTTTCTCTTCACTTGAATATAGGGTAACAAATTATAACAGGTTTTCATAGTTGTCAGCACAGGAAGGAATATATTTGCAAAGCTTTTTAAAGATAAGTTTGTGGTGTTTAAGTTACAAATTTATTTATTTTTCCCCAAAAGAAAGAAAGTCAAAGGATAGTCCTGTTACTTGCCATGTTTGGGATGAAGTTATTGGAAGAAAACAGATTATGACTTAGAAATAAAATGAATATATTCATACACGATCCACACAAGATTAATCTTCTCCAAGAAATTCCTAAAACATTGCCAGGCAATCACATAAAGCATTCCTAGTCATGTCAGAGATGCTGGACAAGGTCTCTTGTACATTGTTACACTGAGGTGTCTAATTAATAAAAAATATCATACAGCACATGCACCTGAGCACAGATCATCACGAAAGGTCCAGAGATAATGAAAATAGCCTGAAAATTCATTTGACTCACCTGCAAACGCTCATGCTTTTATTCTTCCTTTCAAGTAAGGTTCACAGGCCACAATTACCCTTGGCTCCAAGATCACCTCTCTACCTTTTCCAGTCATGCCATTTTTCCTACTCTCTGCCCCCCCAAAACTTCTGGTTGCTTTGGGATTGGTTCATTTCTACTTTCTTAGGAAACCACTAGCCCCACCACAGCAGTTGATAGCTGAGGCTCCTCTCCTCCTGAGACAAATGACCCACCAAAGGATTGGCAAGGTCCAAGTTCATACAGTTAAAGGGAAAGGACCCTAAACTTTTCTACAGTCAGTTGCCTTCTTTTACTTTTTTTACTGTCCAGACTCATTTTCTGTCCTCATTTGAATAGCCTCTGTGATCCTCCGCCTTCCAACATCTATACGGTCTATACTGTGCATCCCTCTTTCGTAATTTATTGCAAAAAAAATATGGTGGGAGACCATTTCAAGTGATGATAAACGTTTTTGTTAATCAACAAAGATGTCAAAACATCTTTGACAACCTAAGTACCTCCATCACTATCCATTTAAATTGAAAAAGAAAATTCAAATCCTGTCAAATAATGCTGAAATCAAAAATAGCTTGAATGCCCCACTGAGGTCTCAGAACACTGATTTCAGCATACACGATTAACTTCAGTTACACTGACCTGTGACTTTCTTAAAAAATGCACTAATCCCAAATCTCTATTCGTGCCATCAGCTTCGTGCTCGCTTCAGTTTCTTGAGCATAGAAGGAAAACACTTTTAATGACTTTTGACAGAGGTGCTGTAAGCCATGCATGTCACTGCAGATGGGGTAATGACAATGAGAAGACAATGGCCATGAATTAGTGACTCAATCAGAGTTGACCAAAGAATGAAGACTCCTATCACAATATAAGAAATGGATGTTGTGATTCATCTGGAATGCTTCTCAACAAAGCAGCTTCCTATTCATACACTACTCTCTACTTTTCTATGAGAAGGAATAATAAAGTATAAATCACATTATACAGTTACTTGTTCTAATAAAGCTAAAAGGCACCTAACACATTTTAGAACGCTTTGGAGCACCTTTTCTGTTGTGCCTTTCCTTCTGAAACATACTGGCAATTGCAATGCTAGCAATCTTGTCACTCAAATTAATAATTATAAGGAAGAAAATAACTTAAAACATAAATTGTCACCGCATTAGCCATCACGTTTACGTGTCTGTTCAATCCAGTAATTGCCATAAAAGCCAATCTTATTTTTAAAGGCCAAAATGTAAAATAATTAAATTGCTATTGTTAACTCTTTTGAATGAACAGCTTTATTTTATTGCAAATTAAAAAAAAAAACAGCCTGCACCATTCAGTCTTGAATGACATCCTGTTGACAAGGCAAGGAAGGAACAGGTGAGTGTTTAGTTGAAAGATTTCTATAACTGAAATGAGCATCTTGCCAACCAGATTGGGCAACCACAAGGAATAGCACCTGAGAAAACAATCCAAAGTTGCCCGGGGTGAGGGGGGGGGTGCGGGGGTGGTTACAACCGCCCCGGCTTATTTTGGTAAGGAAAAACTCCTGCTTTATTTTTCCTTAACTCAAAAGTGAATTCCTTCCTTTAAAAAAATTAATTTATAGGGCTTCCCTGGTGGCGCAGTGGTTGAGAGTCCGCCTACCGATGCAGGGGACACGGGTTCGTGCCCTGGTCCGGGAGGATCCCACATGCCGCGGAGCGGCCGGGCCCGTGAGCCATGGCCGCTGAGCCTGTGCGTACAGAGCCTGTGCTCTGCAACGGGAGAGGCCACAACAGTGACAGGCCCGCGAACCGCAAAAAAAAAAAAAAAAAAAATTAATTTATAAACTAGGACAGACTAGTTTAACTGCAACAGTAACTATTCTAACTCACCACAAATTCAAAGTAAGCATACTTTGTTCACCTTTAATTCCATGGATTTCATAACTTCCTTTCTGAATGTCTTTGAAACAAGAGGAAAATAAACATCATAAAACTCATTCCCTTACAAATTCTAAAATTCAAGTCCTAACTTAAGTCCTAATACTGGTTTGCAGAATTATGCACTGGCCCAGACAGCACGTGGGGCTGCCACTTGGATAGGCAAACACTTCCTCACACTGACATGGCTCAGCCCTAAGGAGTTACACAGAAGGGATGAGACTATGTTCTGCTGAAATCCCTTCACCAGTGTTTCTTTCCACCACTGAGTCCGTATTCAAAACACATAAGAGGACCACATAAACAAGTTGAGACTTACAACTGATGCCGAAGAGAATAGCCAAATGAATATCACATCAAGAGTATGATAAAACAAGCCTGGGAGAAAATATTTGCCAAAAAACCCACATCTGATAAAGGACTGTTACCCAAAATATACAAAGAACTCTTAACAATAACAATACAGTTTAAAAACTGGCTCAAAGACCTTAACAGACACCTCATAAAAGAAGATATACAGATAGTAAATAAGCATAGGAAAAGACGCTCCATATCATATGTCATCGGGAAAACAATGAGATACTACACACCTATTAGAATGGCCAAACTCCAGAACAATGACAATACCAAATGCAGATGAGGGTGTGGAACAACAGAAATTCTTACTCACTGCTGGTGGGAATTCAAAATCGTATAGCAACTTTGGAAGACATTTTGGCAGTTCCTTACAAAACTAAACATACTCTTACCATACGATCCAACAGTCGCACTCCTTGGTGTTTACCCAAATGAGTTGAAAACTTATATCCACACAAAAACCTGCATATGGATGTTTACATTTATAGCAGCTTTATTTATACTTGCCAAAACTTGGAAACAGCCCAAAATGTCCTTCAGGGGGTGAATGGATACAGAAACTATGGTACATCCAGACAATGAAATAGTATTCAGTGTTAAAAAGAAATGAACTATCAAGCCATGAAAAGACATGGAGGAACCTTAAACGCATGTTACTAAGAAAAGAAACCAGTCTGAAAATTGCTACACACTATGTCATTCAAACTGTATGACGTTCTGGAAAAGGCACAACTATGACAGTCAAAAGACCACTGGTCGCCAGGGGTTGCCAGGGGTGGGGAGGGGGAGGAAGGTATGAATAGGACGAACACAGAGGACTTTTAGGGCAGTGAAAATACTCTGTATAATACTATAATGATGGATATATGTCATTATACATTTGTGCAACAACGCCAAAAGTGAATCCTAATGTAAACTATGGTCTTTGAGTGATTATGATATATCGATTTAGGTTCATTGACTCTAACAAATATATCACTCTGATGGGGGTTGTTGATAACGGGGGAGGCTGTGCATGTGTGGGGAAGGGGGTACATGGGAAATCTCTGTACTTCCTCTGAATTTTGCTGTGAATCTAAAACTGCTCCCCCAAAATAAAGTCTTTTAAAAATCATACAGAAGTTAAGAAAATCTGCAACTCTATTTTTGAGGCTATAACTGCTGAGTAATTATAGCATAGGAAACATCTATCTAGCACTTTGTCTTGATCTTTTCCTCTCTGCCTTAAATTATTTAAATGAACATTGTTTCTAGCATACTTTTTAAAACTTTGACTCAAAAAACAATGCATTTGACAGCTCTTAACCTTCAGATGCCATCGCTGCACAACTGAAACCTTAGATGGCCAAGATATCTCCTGTTTGCTTATTTTGTTCGCTGTGATCATCCTGGTACTCTGTAGGAAAATCTCCCTCCATTGTATTAGCACAGTAACAACCTTCTTTTGCATTCCAAGGGAAGGTAAGTCACGATAAATAATGTCAACCTTAATTTTCTGGTATTGTACACTAAGTCACAGAGAAACCAAGTGTAAAGTGCTTTGCCTCACTTTCTTCTATTTTCATTAATAGGCACAGAAGTGTTGAGAGCTAGTGAAAATTCTACACACCATGTAGAGTTCACCCCTTCAGTTTACAGAAACAGAAACTGAGGCACAAAGAGAACAAATGGCTTGTCCTAGGTTACTCATATCACTATGGCAGAAGCAAGCACAGATGCTAACTCCAAGCTGCTAGGGTAGGACCTTTTATTTCCTATCACCCTTATTTACTTGGCTTATGATATAATGGGATGAAAATGATCTTATGGTTGAAGAAAGCCCAGATTGCAACTAACTTTAGGGTCTTAGAACCTTTTGTGTTGAAAGAGACACTGTAAAAAAAAAATCCATGTGAGAGGAAGCCAAGGTGTAGTTCAGTCCAAGGACTGACACCAAACTGACCTCTATTCCAGTGCAAGAAGGCTCTAGTCATGTGTCATCTCTGTGATCCAGGACTTGCTCATTCCAAGGGAACTTGGTGGCAAGTGACAGAAAGCCCATTCAAGATGGTTTGACAAATGAAAGGGGAATTTATTGGCTTTTGTAACTGAAAAGCCCAATGTTATCTTCAGGCATGGCTGCATCTAGGGGTTGAAACAATGTCATCAGGCACTTCTCTTTATTCCTCCCACTACAGTTCAGCTAAAAACCATGGTCACTGTGTATGAAACAAAAATAAGAAGACTCTGAAAAGAAATAAGGAGAAGGCAGATTGGCTCAGGACCTTGGGACCCAAGGAACGACACGGTGGTAAGTTCTCTGGGCTTTCTTTTGACTTATATATCCTAGATTTGGAGCTGAAGAAGCCAGAAACTCAGAAAACACCAATGGTGCAGACAAAAAGAGGTGCCCCCCAAAACTTCTCTCAGCCAAAGGACCAGGAAAGGGAAGCTTAACAAGAAAGGGAACAGCCCTACTCTAGTCATAGAATATGGAAAAAATGGCAACCCCACCCATAGTCCTGTCAGCAAGACTAAATGGGATCGTTGCTTTCCAAGTTCACCAGGCTTAATGATGTGCTCAACACACCTACCAGGGTGGTGTTAGAGTGAGTAGGAGCTGGAACTTTCATCCCCATTGGGTAATAACAAGGCCCTCCCCCATGATGTCATAGGAGATCACATGCGAAGCCTGGACTTCCATCCCCACCTGATGGTAAGAAGGTGACTCTCCTGCATTATTGAGTCCCCGCCTCACAGTTTCAATAGAAGCCAAGTGGAGAGACGTAATGAGGAACCCCTCCTCCTCCCAGCTAGGGTGATGCCAGTGTTGGCCTAGGTAGAACCTGAACTCCTACACCAACCTGACAGTCATGAGGAACCCCTAGTTTCTCCCCCTCCCCCAAGATGTCAAGGAAAACCAAGTGGAGAACCTACACTTGCACCTTACCTGGCAGTAATGAGGCAGTGACTCCTTCCCCCACTGACATGTTGTCAGAGGAGGCCTCTTAAAATACAAGACTTAAATATGGTCTCTAGAATCTCACAACTAATACCCCAAATGTCCAAGACACAATAAAAAATCACTCATCACACCAAGAACCAGGAAAACCTCAATTTCAATGAGAAAGGCAACCAATCGATGCCAACACTTAATGGCATTTAAGGATTATGAAGTAGCCACCATATCAATAAAAATGTTTCAATGAGCAATTACAAACACAGTTGAAACAAATGAAAAAATAGAAACTCTTGGCAAAGAAATAAAAATTATCAACAAAGAAAGAGGATATATAAGGAAGAACCAAAAAGAAATTTTAGAACTGAAAAATACAGTAACCAAAATTTGAAAATTCAATGGATAAACTCAACAGCAGAATGGAGATGACAGAGAAAACAATCAGTAAGCTTGAAGATGGCAAAATAGATGTTACCTATTGTGAACAACAGAGAGAAAAGAAACTCAAAAAGATGAGCAGAGCCCAAGAAACTATGAGACTATAACGAAAAACAATAAAAAATGGAGTTCCAGGAAGAGAGGGGAATGATACTTCCAAATGAATACTCCAGTTGCAAAGCACTGAGGATCTTCTGAACTTTTTAATATACAATGATGTCATTAAAACAGAACACAAGGTTATGAAAGCATTTTTACGAAGAAATAGGATCTTTATTCAATTTCTCACTTAGAGCACAGTAATAAAACTGAATTTTGGGAGGCATATTGGAAAATCTATGAAGTAATTTCATGTTTTATGGATTCAGGAAACTATAGTAGAAAGATATAGATCATCTATTATATTTACTTTTTTCATTTGCTTTATTAACCACCTAGATCAAAGAACACTAAAAATTCCAAAACAAAACTACATTCAATGTGACTTGTTTTGAGGAAAAATATGAAGCAAGGTCTACCAAATTGATCCTGTTACATTTTGGAAGAGGTCCATGTTAAGATTTAAGTGTACCCAAGAAAAAGCCTGGTGACCAGTCTCCTGAGAGGTCATAAGTCTTAGAAAATTTACTTATGAGTAAATGTGTGATCCTACCTCAGCTTTATCAGATCTATAGAGCTGACAAGATTCATCCAAATGACTCATGCTTCTCAAACTCATAAGTAAATTACACGACCTACTTACAGGTATGCAGAGAAGACATTTCTTAACATTGACCAGAGTGTTTATGGCCTTCACTCATAATATTTTGTCCCTGGTATCAACAAAACTGGGGGAGAAGACTGTTTTAAAAATTGGTGTGTGTGCACAGAACCACAATACTGTGATTCTGCTATCTTCCATTTGCCCCTTTGCCCTCCTGATATAAACAGACCTCTAAGAATTATATCAATAGATGTTGGAACTTCTGACTTCTAGTTGGGGAGCCCTAAATCAGAGGGAAATCAGAGGGAAGGAGGAGACTGAGGTTAGAGTATTTATTCCCTTGCTCCCTTTCCTGAGGTTGCGTCTCTCTGGCTAGGACCCTCAACAGAAGGTCCTGCATCTCTCAAGCAAGCTAATCCATAGAACTCTCTCTTTCCAGGTTCTGATTACCTCTTACTGTCTTCCACCCTTCAAGCCTAGGGGTGGTGAAAATTTCACTGCTAACACTGGGCACTTGTACCATCTCTTCAAATTCCTGACACCCTACTCACACCTTTTAATAGCCTCTTAGAAAATGTAGCCCTGAATCATCAGATTTGCGTGTGCTATCTCTTTTCTATTGGGACCCTGACTGACAGATACCACACAAGAAGATGGCTAATCTCAAAAGACATACGGCCCCTG
Organism: Monodon monoceros; assembly: GCF_005190385.1. NCBI lineage: Eukaryota > Metazoa > Chordata > Mammalia > Artiodactyla > Monodontidae > Monodon > Monodon monoceros. Next base: position 35,022,601 of record NW_021703771.1, read on the forward strand.
TAAGACCAGAAATAATCACAGCCCCTTAACAGAGCACCTCCCTTGTATGTGTGACCGCTTTGTTCTCTGTCCTTCTGTCCCTCCCCCCCCACCTTGGGATATTGCTGAGCAGACACACCAACTTCTGGGTCTTGGGACCATTCTTTTTCATGAGCTTTGCTGACCTTCCTCTCCCAACCTGGATTTGTTCACAGGGTCTTCCTCAAGAAAGGGTTCAATGATTACCCTTCTGATACCGAATCATAATCATTTTCTTCCAGGCTTCCCTCTCTGACATTTCCCACATTATTTGGAATGTGAGGTGTTTCTAAACTTTTCAGTCAAATAATTAAACCTCTTGGTTTACTATCATAGGCAACTAATTATTTTCATGTTTTGTGTGGACTTTACTAGGCTAACATTAAAATATTAATCTTAATTTTCTTATTTTAAAATTTAAAGAAGGATACTATTAACTCATATACTACAAATAAGAACTTAAAACTGGAAAAATTCATATTCTTATTAAAATCCAATGAAATAAATCTTTTCCTAATGAGGAAAAGACTGAAGCCCAAAACAATATTGACAATTGAGATGGCTAGATTAGAAATGCACATTTACAATTATGGATTTTCATAAAACTGAAATGTCTAAGGTCTCCCACGTAATCAATAGAAGAATTCCACCTAGGCCCACAATTTCGGTTGCCACTCAGTAAGTTATAATGTTTGTTCATGAAAGCTTAGACACAATGCATAGAGTTTCCTCAGGCATGTACACAGAGTATTAGGGGAAAATTTAGAATTCATATAGTTAAATTTTTCCTACAAAGATATAATTCCATGTTAAAAAAATTAATACACATATTTCTAATTATAAATCATGTAATTCAGATCAAGGGCCAAATGAAATACCAAATTCTAACTACAAATCAAGAACCCAACCCTTTAATAAATTCTGCTTATTTAACCTTTGCTTTTCTTTATACAGTGAGAAGGGCCACTTCTTTTTTCACCCCTAAGATATTTCTGAGTTATACCTATTTGAAACCTTTTCTTGAAGAACGTCAGAGGAAACAGCTCCTTAATGTCTCTCAGTAAACCATGACCTCAAGATACTCCTCATTTTCCTCCAACTTTGACTTTCTTCCAGGAATGCTGAGCCTTTTTCTGGACTGTCCCTTGCACCTGCTTGGTTCAAAACTTCCTCTATAACATGTAAAAACGTAATAGCCAAACATTAATTAGCAATCTAGCAATTAAGTGACCTAAATATGCAGAATTGGTCTTATATTGATACATTTAGCCTGACTTGTTTATACACCATAATTGCACAATAATGTAATGCAAAAACAAAAACAGAAAAGCTTCTGTCCATTTTTCAATAGTAGAAATATTTACCACTTCAACAACTTTTTATTTTCTTTCTCTCATTTTTTTTAAGCCACAGCAAGTTATTACTGACATTTAGGAAAAAAATGATCCCTATTGAACAAGGCAGTTATGCTACCATACAGTTTACAACATTAAGATTTATTTTTGCTTGAGGCGAAGTTAAGATTAAAGAGACAAAGTCGCTAACACCACACAGGCTCATAAAACACTAAGCCATTACTATGACCTTAATATGAAACTTAGGATTTGAGACATCAATATTGCTTTATAATAGTCTCATATTAATTTAGGATTCAGTTGTAGTTTGTCATAGCTCAATTTCCCATTTTCATCTAAACTACCTTGAACTTTGGTTGCACAAAATAATTTTTTATTTCTTTACTAACTGAGTACTTTAAAAGTTCACAGGATCCAAAGGTGAAAGACAATAAACTGTTTAAAATTTTAAAAAAAATCCACCTCATACCCTAGTTTGTAATCTTGTTCAGTACCTTTGCAGTGAGTAAAGGGATTGCTGTGTGTACTTAGACAATATGATAACACAAGGATATCATGAAAAATTACTTGGTAACTTTTAAAAATTATATCATTTTTTTCTCAAAGTTTTCTAACTTCACATGTTCACCTATTTATCCAAAAATCACAGCTCTGCCGTATATTGTGCAATGTAAGGATTAATTTAATTAGGTTAATTTCTTAACCACTTAAAGGTTCAGTTTCTTAACTGTAAAATGGGTGTTTGTGATGACTAAATAAATGAAATAACATATGTAAAATGTTTAACATATAGTTTAGCTCACTTTTACTCCCCTTATTCCATACCACATGGGGATCTCTAAAAACTGAGCCAAGATTAAATAATAAAGACTTATAATACTGAAATGGGGGAAAAAAACATTGTCACATCTACTCTGTACCAGGATAAATGTTACAAAAGAAATTATAGTTTTATCCTTCAAACTTTAAGACATTTTGCATATTCCTATACGTTAATTTATATAGAGAGAATTGATTTCCATATTAACTACATTTTATTAATCTGAAAAAATTTCAAGTGTCCTTGGGCAAGTCATTTACTATCCCTAGGACTCAATAGCTTATCTATAAAATGAAGCATCTGAACTAGATCATCTCAGACGTGTTTTCATTCAAAGCTACAGTAAACTAAGTTTCTGAACAAGCTATAAGGGAGATATCCATGGAGTCCTAAATATAAACTATTTAGAGGATTTCTGAATTAGTTAAGGGGAAGGCTGCTCTAACAAAGGAACCCCAAAACAAAATGGCTTAAATAAGATTCAAGTTCCCTTCCCTTTCAGGTAACTGTCCACCCACTCTAGGCTGCAAGGCAGCTTTGCTCCCTAAGACCATTTGGGACATCTGGTTATTTGTCTTCCACCATCCTCCAGGTTGGTGTTTCCAAGGGGAATTCCTTCCTAGCATTTCTTGGGGAATTATGTATGTTTTTCCAAATCCTGAATTCTGAGAAAAATCATTGAGAAGTCAGGAAAACAGGAAAAAGTATCAAATTTTACCATGAGAATTAAAACTTTTCAACATACAGAATCATTGGTTCAAAGGACACCAAAGGAAGAGTGGTCACTACTGGTCTGTCTTGTTGGTAGTTGTTGTCCTCTTATGAGTCCCTGGCCCTGCCTGCTGCTAATGATGAGTCATTCACTCATATAAAATAAATATTAATTCATTTATATACATAGTATACTTTATACAAATCTTATGTGTGATGTTATAAGAGATAAGTTTTGGAACTAAAGTAAGTCCATAAATTGGCAATTTCAACACACGATTTAAGAGACAGCTATCAACCTTGCTGGGAGAGCTAAATGTTACATTATTCCCATAACATTCACCTAATGTTTGCTAGCATTCTCCAGTGTCTGAATATTCCCTATAGGCTAAAGTTCTTCAAAAATACATTAACTAAGGAAATGCCAAAAGAAGACTTGAATGTTATTGTAGAATACTGCAACATTAAATTAGAAACAGATCTAAAATCTGAATTAGAAAAAGCAGTTTAATTCCAGAACAAAACCAAAATCAGGGCAAGCAGACCAAATATTTTCATCACTAAAAGAAGGAAATAAGCTTATGTAAAGAATCATGTACCTTAACAGCCAACTTGAAAATGCTTTTGGATATACTTTTAATAATCCAATCAATGTCAACACAAAATGAAGGAAAACTAATTTATAACTGCATTATTTGTCACAAAACAAAGAAAAGACTATCAGATAGGTCAATTAATGCTCTGTGTGTTTTTAAATATTTTTAGATATTAAATATTTGTGGTACTATTTTTTATTTTTTAAATGATTATCCTTTGGAGTTAATATTGTGTTAATGTTCCTTTCCTTTAATGCTTTCTGTTATCAAATGTCAATATCAAGTAAAGTTGTTTCTATATGCTACTGAAGTATATACTCTTGCCACAATATATTGGTTCATAGTAATAATAAACCATGTACTTAGCGTTACCTCTTTTTTAACAGAACATCTCTGAAACTTTTAGTTCAATCTTATTATTAAAAAACATTCATTATTGGGCTTCCCTGGTGGCGCAGTGGTTGAGAGTCCGCCTGCCGATGCAGGGGACACGGGTTCGTGCCCCGGTCCGGGAAGATCCCACATGCCGCGGAGCAGCTGGGCCTATGAGCCATGGCCGCTGAGCCTGCGCGTCCGGAGCCTGTGCTCCGCAACGGGAGAGGCCACAACAGTGAGAGGCCCTCGTACCGCAAAAAAAAAAAAAAAAGTATATGGTTTTGTATTTTCTGCAGCATGAAATGAAATAAGGTATATGGTACAGATATTATAAAGAAATTCAGCAGTTAAAATTTGCCAATTGTATAACTGAATAACATTTCCCTTACGTAAATATGCAGATAAACTAAATTCAATAAAAAAAGATCGTTTTCATCAAATTTATACATTAATGAAAACACAAAGCAATAAATATTTTCAATTAAATACTTAGAGCTTCTAGCCCCTCTTCTACCTACCTTTATTAATTTCCTAAAATTTCAGGAAGAAATTCATTTCTAAAAAACCTACATTCCTCCAGGATCCTCTGGCAAGCTTCAATTTTAATTATGGTTCAAAATTATTAAGAACATAATTTATTTTTTAAGAGAGCAGGTAAAGTCTTCTAATCTGGGCAAAACCATTTGTGCCTCAGAGATCTATAATTTATTCATTCTTAGCAGATAATTAACCTATAAGGGTGCCCCTATTTTCCTTAAAACTACAGGAAATTATCATAGATTTTTTTCAATAGTAAATGCATATCCCAGGTGAGGATTTTATACAGCATGTTTTGGTGTGAGATTCCACCTCACCCCTTTTTGGCTTTTACATCAGATGTGTCTTATGCCCTACAGCAACCATATGAAGTAGTTATTATTACACCCAAGATAAGAAAACTGAAGACAGAGATCAGGTAAAGTACCCAAGATCACAAAGTTTTTAGATAGGGCTGAGACCTCAATTTCTTGCCTCAATCCCAGGTCTTTTCCACTCTGTTTCTAAGAAAATTTTAGGTGGTACCATGAGTTCACCTGAAGACCAAGGCCATGAAAATGGTATACAGCAGGCAAATGACACCAGTACACAAGAAGAAGGAAAATGAATGAGGATTCTATGGAGAATCCCTCCATAGGAATCCCCAGTGGAGAGCCAGAGTCACAATTAATAACTAAGATCAACATACAAGCCTGTGATCACAAGACAATAGCAGAGGCATTCATGGTCTATGTATGGAAGGGAGAGGGAAGTACTTGACCAAAGGGGTTTACATCTGCCTCCTAGGGGTAGGACATGGGAAACCTAACCAGGGCAATGTCTCTCCCAGAGGAGATTTACATTCTTCTGTCTCCGTGAAGTACAAATTGCCAGGTTTTTGTTATTTTTTTTTTGTTTCCTTTATTCATGTTATATTTAATATAACAGATGACTTGAAAAGTTCCAATAGTTTTCTTTTTTGATGCACTTGAAGACATTAAGGTAAGAAATTATAGTTTTGTCAGCTAATTTAATTTGAAAAAAAAATGTACAAGAATGATATCAAACACAGTGTAACTTTTGTTAAAATTTTTAAATATTTGAAAATAATGTTATTTTCCAGAAAGGTGATGGTCATAAGATTTTATCAAAAGTGCTGACCAGAGTCCTTAGGAATAATTACCACTAAATGGAAAGACCACTGAATTGTTTTAAATAGATCTTTTGGTTTGTTTGTTTTCTTTCTCTCGTTATTTGTATGTTTACTTTTTATTATGGAAAGCATATATCAAAGAAGAAATAGTAGTAAAATAAGCTTCCATGTAGGTACCACTCTGCTGCACCAAATAATTAAGTCCTGGTTTTATCTGTATCACACTCAGTGCTTCAAACTCCAGATTATTAAAGTAAATCTCAGACATAATATCATTTTACCTGTAAATATTGCAGTATATACTTCTAAAATTTTTTACCCATTACCATTATCACCTTAAAAATTCACAATAACTATTTAACATCTTAAAACATTTGGTTACTTTTCAAATTTCTCCAATTGACTCATATTTTTTAAATGTGTTTTAATTAAGATTCCACTAAATTCCATACATAGCAATCGGTCAACAGGTCTCTTACTGCTGTGGCCTCTCCCGTTGCGGAGCACAGGCTCCGGACGCGCAGGCTCAGCGGCCATGGCTCACGGGCCCAGCCGGTCTGCTGCATGTGGGATCTTCCCGGACCGGGACACGAACCCGTGGCCCCTGCATCGGCAGGCAGACTCTCAACCACCGCGCCACCAGGGAAGCCCCTCTTACATCTTTTAATGTAGGTTTCCACTCTTTTTTTTCTTCTCAAAATTTATCTGTTAAACCACAGAGTTCTCCATAGTTTCGATGCCGCTGATTGCTTCTCTGTAGTGTTGTTTCATATGTTCCCCGTCCCCTGTATTTCCTGCAAAATGGTAGTTGAATAGGACTTTCTTGTTGTTTCATATACTCCATGTACTGCTAAGAAATTCCATCTCTCGGTGCTTTCTCTACCGCTTGCTCATAGGAGTGGGCATCCCTCTCAATGAACTTGCTCATGCATTTATGGAGCAACACTGAGTATCTACTACATACATCCCAGTGCCAAGCGCCCAGTTGCAAAGATGAATGTGCCACTGAAGGGAGGTGCTTAAAAGCTAGACCTGTGCTTACAAAGAATGCAGCGTGTTGATCAAAATTTCCTTTGACAAATACAAGGTAAAATAATTTAGTTTTCTAGCAGTGGTTGAGTTGCCTCAACAAGTGCTTTCTCTTAATAGATCTTCACCTCAACCCTATGAGAGAGAAGTATTATTCCATGCTTATCCTCCTTCCACAGGTAAGGAAACTGAGGTTTAGAGAGGTTCCATGATTTGCTCAGTTATATTGCAAGTCAGTGGTGGAACAGGCGATTGAACCTTGACTGACTAGATTCTGTGCCCTTATATACAACCAGGAGGTGATACTGCCCTGCTGGGTCCCTATTTTCTGCCCAGACTCTCAGTGATAGACAAACTGAGCAATCCTCTAGCTAACTAGTAAGACTTCATAGGCTATTTCTTCTCATGCAATCACTGGACTCAATTTAACTGTGACGTGTGGTGACCAACAACGTGTATATACAGAGACCCTAAATAAAGTTTGCATCCATGTCGTGAAGTGTAAGGAGCACAGGCTTTGTAATCATACCAGACGGGTTTGAACTTTGTAATTCGACAATATGGTACATTCCACTGTAAGATTTTGGGGGGGCCAGTATTCCTTTTCTTAACTCTATCTCCTCCTCTCCAGAAACCATATTCTAGAAAGCCAAAGCATTTGTTTTGCATAAGCCAAGTATTTGGAATTCAAAAGCTAAGGCCAAAGGAAGCCACAAATACTAGATTCTATCAAGAATGCGTGGAGAACCAGGTTATTCTGCCCTAAAGGGCAAGACTGTACCTAAGGTGTGCAGACCTCCAGGCAAATTTTTTTACGGTGTCTCTGCCTACATAGAATTCTTATTTAAAAATACATTACAAAATTTATAGTGAGGTATAGGGATTCATCAATGAAGATTTATAATAAAGGATAGAAAAGAGGTACTTCTGTATTTGTTTATCATCTAATCAAATGTTGGTAAAGATTCTTCATCCCGTGTTTAACATGAAAGGCACCCCAAAATCAGCTCGTCGGCACCATCCTGGCAATTCTATGAAAAAAAATACCATACCAGCCATCAGGAGCCATCTGCCCACTAGGCTGCCCTCCTGGGACCAGCCCAATCACAGGCACAACGTCATAGGTTAGAGTCCTAGAGCTCCTTAATTGAACCCGTGTGCACAGAGAGGGTCAAAGAGTGCCCCAAGACGGGTAAATGGAACCAGCGCCCACAAGGGTTCCAGTTCAACCTTGCGGTGCCCACTCAGATGGCACTGAGGATGCTACCTGGGCCCAGGCTCCAGATGGGGACATATAAACTTTAGGAGACAGTACCCAAAGCATGGTGGGCCAACTGAGGCACAGATCCTAGAGCAGGAGCCCTACTTCCCCGAACTAAGGGCAATACTGGCAAAGTGTTCCCCAGTCTAAGAAAAGAAACAAACGACACTTGACTAGGGAATGAGATCACTTGGGACCCAAGACTCTGCAGGCTCCTATCCTAATTATCCCCTTCACGTGGGATGGTGGTTGTGTGGAGGGGAGATCACTTTTACTTGAAGAGAAACAAAGAAAATCAACCTAGGATCTTCTCCCAAAGTTGAAACAGTGGTAACACACACAATTGCATCTGCTATAAGACTTTAAGCAACTACTTAACTATCCCGAATTTCAATGTCCTCATTTATAAAATAGGGACTAATATTTACACCCAAGAATTGCTATAAGGATTTCATGTGTTAATATAGGATACATCTTGCTTCTATAAGGCACTGACTGAATAAATGCTAAAAGTTATTATAAATATTTTCTTCTAATTATTTAATAACTAAAAATTGGGCATTAAGTATAAGAAGGAGCAAAAGAAATAGAAGAAAAGCAGTTTCTCTGATACCCAGGAATTTGTCATTTAACTGGAGCAATAACAACTTGTAGATATGGAAAACCATTAAGAACCACTTAAGTGTGCATCTATTGAGAAGGGTGAATAGGAATGTATTAAAGAGACAGAGAGGAGGCGTGAATAAAGATTATTGCATTTAATCAGAAAGGTATCCTAGAACAAGAGAGCTGTTGAGTTCGACATGTTAAAGTGACGAATAAGAACAGTAGAGGGAAGGAAGAGCCCTTGTAAAGAAGACCTACAGACTGACTGAGGCCGATGGGCATGTCTTTCGTAATGAAAAATGAGATTCCCAACACTATCAACACAGATTTGGTCATTCTTTTCTATTGCAACAGTTGCCGGAAGCAAACCCAGAAAACATGTCAGCATGCTGAAGGTTATTTCATAGGTTGCAAATAAACACAGCAAGGGCCTTGCTAACACTAATCGTTCAAAAACAAAGCCCTGCTGGCTTTCATACTTGAGGAAGGAAAGCGTGTGAATTTCCTAATTCGGTCAGGATATAAACATATCCATACTAAGTTTACAAAAGGTTGGAGCCCCAGCTGAAAATGATGGCAAAACAACCAACACAGGTGTGGATATCAGCTAAATCAGTTGCTTGGCACCATGAAAACTGTTAAGCAATTTCAGGCTGCACAAGTGGAAATCTTTGGGCTCCCATAAATGGAGGATTAGGGCTTTGAAGTAAGGAAGATAATGCCCACATAGCTAGCAGTTCACTTTCCACACAGCTCACAGAGATCAGTAGGCCTCTAAGCACACAGTAGTAGCTCTGGCAACCAAGCAGGAGGAACTCCAGTAGCCATTCCTTCCCAAGGGGCATCCGTCCCTGGTTCCTCAGGGGCTCTGCACAGTGCTGCACTGCTAAATGTTTTAACAACAGGTTCTATGTGAGGAACCTTGATCTGAAGCTTCTGTCAATTTCTTTTGTGTAAAAATTCCCTTGGAAGCCAATTTCAAGCTACCAATATTCTGTCACTGAACACAGAGACAGGGAGAGATGAGCACTGTGGGCTTTTGGGGAACAACTGCTAGTGACTCAAAAACTCTGACTCAGCTTCTCAACTCTCCCACTCAGTGGACTAACTTCTTGCACTCTCCTCTCTCCACTCCATGCTCTCTTCTTGCTTCTTTAGTTTTGTGCACTTCCCTGCTACTGGCTCTATGTCTCCCACCACAAACCCTCTAAGACAGAGAGGGGGTCTGATTGAATTAGCCATTCCCCAACTAGCAGGGAATGCTCCACATAGAGTTCTCTGGCTAGACTACCTCCATCTCTATCAACCCAATCAGCTATCGTTGTGTCAGTGGCTGATGCCTGCTACCAAAAAGAGGAGTTTGTCCTGGAAAGAGCAAGAGCCTTCTAGAACGGAGTGGTCTAATCTGGAAGGCACCCTGCATGGATTATCCAGTACTTTACAAGGCAAGCAATTAAGCCCTGATTTGTGTTGGTGTTGGACCAATCACTTTGGTATCATTTGGAAACACCTTCATCTCAACTCTGTTTCTGATGGCTTGCCCAGTTTCACACTGATCAGTGTAACTCGAGGTAGAAGCACTGCAGTAAACCTCCAAGAACTCTGAATGGGAGATCTGAGCCCTGCACCTGGGTCCAGCCAACAATGACTTGGTCTTTTTCTGTGACCTCAGACAATCTCACTTAAACATTCTCAATCTAAGTGTCCTCATTTGTATATGAGAAAATTGTTCCGGCCCGACCAAATCCTAGAGGATGTCTTACTGGAATGAATAGGAGGAGAAGAAAGAGGAGAACTGTCCTCATAGGAAGGGAATTTAATTTCTTTAAAGCAAAGTTACCCTTTTTTTTTTCAAATGTGTGGGTCTTGAGTATGAAATGAGAGCTACTCCGGTTGACGTAGATGGCAACAAGGAGCAGAGGCTAGGGCCTCCTTCCTGCATGCTCTGTGCTCTACCAATCTATGCGACCCTGGAGGGCCTCAGAACACTGCTGGAGAATGACCAGCCCATACAAATGCAAGCTATTTGATACCCAGAATTTTTCCTCCTGTGTCAACTTGGAACAAAAGAAAGTATTTCCCTACAAAAATATTTGGTAATCCTGGGGGGGGAAAAAAAGTATCTCTGGCAAATTATACTGTAAGAAGAATAAATTGAGAAGTATTTTAGGAAATAAGTATTGAGGCTACTGGAATCACAATTTTTAATCTTCTTCTAGAAGCTAAGTCATGAATGGCTCTTACTGCTACAAAAGATACAATAAAATATGTGGTACTGTTGCTGCTGAAGGGAGGAATCGAGAAATAAGTTAATTTCACCCTAACTTCCTATCCTATTTCTCCTTCTGTATTTTTATTTTTAAAAAAACATTATTTATTAGTTCTTAAAGGAAAAGCTGAGGAGGCCCAGGATACAGATAGCAAGGTAGCAGAGAATACCAACCAGCAAGCAGCGTAGCTCCACAGTTAGAATCGTTTTCTCTTCTGGGTCAATTGGCTTCTACCATACCTTTTTTTTTTTTTTCCGGTACGCGGGCCTCTCGCTGTTGTGGCCTCTCCCGTTGCGGAGCACAGGCTCCGGATGCGCAGGCTCAGCAGCCATGGCTCACGGGCCCAGCCACTCCGCGGCATGTGGGATCCTCCTGGACCGGGGAACGAATCCGTGTCCCCTGCATCGGCAGGCGGACTCTCAACCACTGCGCCACCAGGGAAGCCCTCTACTATACTTTTATTTACTGTAACTCACACACAATATGATCTGAATTTGAGCAGAAAAATGCCATATATGCAGAAGTGCTGGTATTATTATTGTTATTATTAGCACTATTACTAATATTATTATACTAACCTCCAAAGCCATTCTCTTGTCCTTATGAAGGCGTTGGATATAATTGAGTAGATAATAACAAAGGAGGCTTTAAATGTTTAAAAGATATTTGAGATGTTGGCTTTCTGTACGGCAAAACTTTATTCCTATTGAGGGTATAAGTCTAATCAAAGTGAAGGTTGGGTAGGGAGACAAATATAACAATGTTATGGAATGTAACCAAACTTAAAAGCTTTTGCATGGCAAAGGAAACCATAAAGAAAATGAAAAGAAAACCTACATAATGGAGAAAATATTTCAAATGATGCCACTGACAAGGGGTTAATACACAAACAGCTCATACAACTCAATATCAAAAAAGCCAAACAGCCCAATCAAAAAATGGGCAGAAGACCTAAATAGATATTTTTCCAAAGAAGATATACAGATGACTTATAGGCACGTGAAAAGATGCTCAACATTGCTAAATATTAGAGAAATGCAAATCAAAACCACAATGAGGTATCACCTCACACCAGGCAGAATGGCCATCATCAAAAAGTCTACAAATAATAAATGCTGGAGAAGGTGTGGAGAAAAGGGAACCCTCTTACACTGTTGATGGGAATGTAAAATGGTGCAGCCACTATGGAGAAAAGTTTGGAAGTTCCTTTAAAAACTAAAAATAGAGCTACTTGATCCAGCAATCCCACTACTGCGTACATATCTGAAGAAGGCAAAAACACTAATTGAAAAAGATACATGCACTGCAATGTTCACAGCAGCATTACTTATCAATACAATAGCCAAGACATGGAAAGAACCTAAGTGCTCATTAACAAACGACTGGCTTAAGAAGATGTGGTATATGTATACAATGGAATATTACTCAGCTATAAAAAGAATGAAATATTGCCATTTGCAGCAACATGGACGGACCTAGAGAATATCATGCTTAGCGAAATAAGTCAGACAGAGAAAGTTAAATACTATATGATATCAGTTATATTGGAATCTAAAAATAATACAAGTGAATCTATATACAAAACAGAAATAGACTCACAGACATAGGAAACAAACCTACAGTTACCAAAGGGGAAAGGGAATAGGAGAGGGACAAATTAGGAGTATGGGATTAACAGATACAAACGACTATACATAAAATAGATATGCAACAAGGATTTACCGTATAGCACAGGGAATTATATTCAATATCTTGTAATAACATGTAATGGAATATAATCTGGAAAAAAAAATGAATCACTATACCGTACACCTGAAACTAACGAAATACTATAAATGAACTATACTTCAATTAAAAAGAAGAATAAGAGAGAGAGAACACCTTTCTAAATGAAGCTCAGCTGCTATTTATCATTATTGTTACTATAGCATCAGAAGCAAGTTTGATCAGAGACTCTAGGGAAGGCATGTGGATGGGAAATAAAGGAAACTGTGATGCTGAGGAAAAAAGAGCACTTTGGAGTCAGAGGATTCTGCTTCCCACCAGCCATGTAATTATGGAAAATCTATTTCAGCTTTCTGTTAACTCCATTTTCTGACCTGTAGCAAAGGGACTAAATTGTGGGGATTAACTGATAAGATGAACACAAAAGCCATGAGTACAGTGCTTAGTTTATAGTATGAACTCAGTCAATGTTAATTTTCTTCCACTTTGCCCCTCTTCTCAAAAAAGGGGGAGCTTTCTCCCCTACAAAGTAAAACAAGGGTCAGCATATACAACCAAAAGGTTAAATGAACCTGTTTTTATAAATAAAGTTTTGTTGGAACACAAATATATAGATAGATAGATAGACATTGTTAACAACAATAATAAAAGTGCTTTCATGCTATAACCACTTATAGTCGTTTTAAGTCAGATGAGAGTAGATCGACAATGTTCTGTTATCCACTTCTGCAGTCAAAGGTGGAGGTCATAGCTAACTTGATCATCTACCAGCCTATGTCAGATAGTCATTGCATCAGTCAGGGTCCCAGTAGGAAATGGAATATTAGGAAAAATTCCAGGAAGAATTCTTTACAGAAATATTCATATCAAAATTTGTACAGTGGGTAGGGTATGGGAGAACCACCAGGGATAATGCAGAAACCCAGAAGCAGCGGCAGGAGCGCTGTCCCCACACCTGGGCCTGAAGGGATCGGGGAGAATGCGACTGCCAAGAGGAGGAAGCACTGCACAGACCAGGGCTGCTCCACAGAAAGAGAATGAGATGCACACATGTAACCTAGTATTTTCCTAGTATCACATCTTTTAAAATCAGACAAGTGAAATAAATTTCAATAATACATTTTATTTAATCCAATATGTCACTTCAACATTTAATCAATAGAAATATTATTAATGTGGTATTTTATATTCTTTGTGCTTTCACAAGTCTTCAAAATCCAGTGTGTATTTTATACCTTCCACATTTGGACTTGCCACATTTCAAGTGCTCAATAACCATAGGTGGTTAGTGGCTTTCGTACTGAACAGCAGAGGGGTGGAGCATGGACTGCCTTGATCTCCTGCTGGGCTAGGGGCAGGACGAGGAGGGACATTGGCCAAACCTAACCAGAAGCAGATGAGCCCATTGCTATAGTCCAGGCAGGTCAGGAAGTCTGAATGGAATCACTTTTGTTATCTTTAACCATCTAGTTGACTGACAGATATTCCCAAGATCAGAAATGCAGAGGCATGGATGCAGAGAGGTTTGTTAATTGAATATATCAACTATTATATTAATGTTATCTTATCCTAATTGTGCCTATCTGTGTGAAAAGCATTCCTGGAAGTGCTAGGAATGCGTGGATGGGGTAAGAATATGCCAACCAGGCAACATTCCATGAACTAATTACTTGAGATGATTTGGGCAAGAATATGCTGATACCAGAATTCACTCAACATATTAAGTATCCTCCACGGATGAACCAGGCACCATGCCTAGTTAATGACACTCTTCAACATTAAACAAAAAGGAAAATACTTTAGCCTACTAAAATATGTTGTCTAAATAGAGATGTAAGGGAAGGAGAAAGCCCAAGAAGGTTTTTTCCTAAGCAAAGTTCTTATTTTGTTTTAAGTCAGATCAGTGCTGTGATTATATGAAACATTTATTAGCCTCTCTAATTTACAAACTAAGCTATCATGTTAGCATCAAAGGTAATACATAGGTATATGAAAAGGATGGACTTGGATTCAAAATATCTGAATCTCCTCTACTTGTAACAGGCTATGTAAAGTAGAACATCGTCTCTCTGAGTATCAGTCTCTCCACCTATAAACTGAAAATATAGGAATACATAGTCCCATATATAGTATGCATCCAATACTTTATTTAACAATTTAATAAGCATTTACTATGTGCCAGATACTGTACTAGGTACTGGGTGTACTCAAATGAGCAAGATATGATCCTTGTCCTGAGTTTAGCAGGAAATATAGACATATTAACCTAAGGCTCATAAGCCTGGGTCACTTACAAAACATTCTTACTCATTTCATTAGTCTGTCTATAGAGTCCCTTAAACTTTTTCTCTTTAATCTCAGCTCTATATTTTTCTTTTTAATCCTTTTACCCTTAATCGCTTTGTCTTGTCTTACTTCATTGTCTAAGATCTCCAGTACAAGCTACATATATAGAAGTAACAATAACAGAATTCTTTGTCTTGATCTCAGCCTAAACAGAAATCGTTCTAAAATCTCACCATTAAGTATACTTACTGCAGGTATTTATTATATACGCTTTGATTCCCAGTTTGCCAAAAATTTTTCATGAATGAATTTTGAATTTTGCCAAATGCTATTTCTGCAGCTATCATCAAGAACTGTGAGATTTTACCTTATTTTCAGGTTAACAAGTTAGCCTGCCACAATTTCACAAATGTTGGTGGAAGCTGTGAGACTCTTGGGTCAGAGTCAAAAGACTGTTTTACCCATGGCGCAGCAAGCAGCATGAATATCAGCGTATTTGTGTCAGGTCCAAATCTCATGGGAAAAATACAAATGGGTCCAGCCAGATACCTGCACGGGCAGTAGGGTGCATTACAAGGGAGGAACCCTGAGCTTAGGGAACCCAAATCTTAAAATGCCTTCCCTCTGCTCTGCAGGGAGACATTATCTTCATCATACTGGAAAGTAAGCATGCCTGCCTTTCACTCCAGAGAGAAACACTATCTCTATTCTCCAAGGCTGTTCACTTTACAAACATGCTTAAAAGTCCCAAACAAAAGTCAGTCAGTGTCTGTTTGCAAGATGTGTAGAAACATGAGGATTGTGTTCTAGCAATTTTTCTAATATGGTGAATAATAACATCAATACATTTTCTAGAGTAGAAAAACCTCACTTTCCTTGGATAAATTCTACTTTATCATGGTGCAATTTTTATACACTTCTGGATTGTGATTTTCTAACTATTGTGTGTGTTTTGCATCTATGATTTAAAAAGAACTTTATCGGGCTTCCCTGGTGGTGCAGTGGTTGGGAGTCCGCCTGCCGATGCAGGGGACACGGGTTCGTGCCCCCGTCTGGGAGGATCCCACATGCCGCGGAGCGGCTGGTCCCGTGAACCATGGCCGCAGGGCCTGCGCGTCCGGAGCCTGTGCTCCGCAACGGGAGAGGCCACAACGGTGAGAGGTCCACGTACTGCAAAAAAAAAAAAGAACTGTACCTATAATTTACATTTCTTTTATTGTCTTTGTCCAGTTTTGGTATCAAAGATATACTAGCCTTATAAAAAAAAAAGTTAGGTAAGTGTTTCTCTTCCTGTAGTTAATAAGTATATATGAAAATTTTTCTGTTATTTGAAGATTAGAATTAAAATTAGCCCAGAAAACCATCCGTGCTTTGTGTCTTTAGGGGAAAGGAAACTGGATTATTAAATTACATTTCTTTAGTAGTTATCCATTTAATTCTCCTTATGTTGATTTTGGTAATTTTCTTCTCAAAAATTATTCATTTCCTTTAATTTTTCAAACATATATGCATAAAGTTATCTATAGTATTCATTTATGATTTTTTAAATCTTCACTCTATTTGTATTTATATAGTCTCTTTATTATACCCATATACCGTCTATATATTTCTTCTATATTCTCTCTTAAAAAATCCCAAATGTTTCTTTGTGTCTTCTTTTTTCTTGTTCAGTCTTTCTAGGAGTTTCTTATAGAATTAATTATTTCAAATTACTAGTTTTGAATTACGTTGATCTTCTCTGTGTTTGGGGTTTTTTTACCTCACTAATTTTTCTCTCATCTTTATTATTTCTTTGTATAGTTTTTATGTTCATCTATTCTATTTTTATTCTTCTAGTTTCTGGGACGGAACATGAATCATTCATTTTCAGAACTTCTTTTTAATAAAGTTATCTCTGAAGACTGCTTTAGCTGCATCCACATTTTTTATATATAGCGGTTTTATTCTTGTGCAACTTTTGCGTTATTTTGTTCTTTTTTTACCCAAAAGTTATTTAAGTTTGTTACTAGAGATGATATATAGATACATAGCTGTAGAGGTATATATGGTACATAAAGAGAGTTAGAGGTAGAGATATATAGATATTATTAATTTTACTTTTCATTGCTTCCATAACCTTACGTGTTTTTGTATTTTTATATGCTTATTCTATCAGTTTCACTATCACTGAGGATTTATAAGTTATTCCCTTTAGTTCTTGCTTATATAATTTGAGAGTTTTGTTGTATACAAACATATATATTGATTTTTGTGATGGTAGATTATTTCTTTTTAAGATTATTTGGTAGTGTTTCTCTTTACATATATATATGTATATGTACATATTTTTTCTTACTTTAAACTGTATTTCATTTGAGGACCTTAGCTTTCTTTAATTTACATTTGCACACTAGATCTGCTGGCATCCCTGCAATTTCAACCTTTCAAGCTCATTCTGGTTTTGCTATTTCTCTTGGATGCAGGGTTAAAGCTGATTGCGTTTTATAACCAACCTGATAATTGAACTTCTAACAGATGAGTTTAATCAATGTACATTTTTTGTGATTATGGCATTAGTAGTGTATTTGGACTTACTTCCACAATCTGATTTTTTTCTTTTTTACTTTTTTTAATATTATTTCATTGTCCTTTCTTCACTGACTTTCTTCCTGTTAGATTATTTTTATACCTGTATTTTTTCCTTCGGCTCATTTAAAAGCTATAGATTGCATCGTTATTATTTTGGTGATTCACTTTATCATATTAAGATTCAAACTAAACTAAAATTTTCTAAAAAGATCTTGAATTATGTAGTACTTCTGTCCTATTCATAGTTAAAACAATGAGTACAGCACACTGGGAACCCTTGAACAGCTCCATATCTTATTATTTTTATATAGAGCCTCGCTTTTAACTTTTTTAAACGAAGAAAGAATTTTTTGTAATCAATAGTTAATTGAATTTGCCAACATATTTCATTTATTTCTGGGTTCATTCTCATTTCCCATGCTCCACATCCTTCCTCTATGTTCACTTTTTTCTTGCCAGAGGAAAAAATCTTTTAGTGGATGTGAATGAGAAATTCTCTTACTCTCTGTGCCTCAAATTCTCTTTATTTTCCAACACATCTGCATGATTTTTGTGTATACAATCCTAAGTTTACTTAGATCTTCTCTCAGTACTTCTAAGCCCCATTCTCCCTGGCGTCAATGGCTGCAGAGTAAAAGGCTGCTGTTTGTCTCGTTGTTAATTTGCAGTTAATTTATTTACTCTGATAACGTTTAAGATTCTCCTTTATTCTTAATGACCTAGTTCCATTATATATCTAAAAGTGAATTTATTTTGATTTATACAGTTTTATACTCAGAGTATGTGAGAGATCATCTTAAATCCTAGAAATTTTATTAACAATTATATTTCACATATTGATTATCTAACATTTCTTCCATTCGCTCTCTTTTTTCCTTGCAACTCAGATAAATATTGGAGCTTCTCAACTAATCTTTCATGTTTCTTAACTGCTCTTTCATATTTGTTCTTGGTGCCAAATGATGGATGAGCACTTCAGTTCTACCTTTAAGTTTACTATTCTCTTTTTGACTGTGTCCCTTCTGGAGTCTGTCCAATATATTGCATTTTTATTTCATTGACTACATTTTTATTTCCAAGACATTGGACTGGATCAGCCGGGACATTATTTTATTGCTGTCTGGTTTTATCTCACACTGTTCCGTTCTTTTAACAATGATTTCAAAGTCTTTCGCAGGCTTCTCTAAAATTAATCAGAGCATGAGTTTATATTCTGATCATCTGTTCATTTGTTTTCTGCTCATTTTATTTGGGCTGTCTTCCTTAGCATCAGATTTTTTTAATGAGTTTGGATATTTTAGTTCATAGGCTAATTTCTAGTAGAAGATCATTTTTATTTTATTTTCCTTTCTTCCTTCCATGCCTTATTCCTGCATGCCTAGTGGATGGAACTGCAATAGCCTCCACCCAGTCAATACAGAGCTAGTTCTTCTGACGACAGTGACGGCCATGTGTGATACTAAAACATAGCTCACTTCCTTCAGAACACCTTTCGTGAGGTCCAGCTCTAGATTAAGGGCCACTTTAATGCTCTTCCTCTTGGATACTATAATACAATTGCTATTTACTCTTTTTTTTATTGGGGTAAAGCTGCTTTACAATGTTGTGTTAGTTTCTGCTGTACAAGAAAATCAATCAGCCATATGTATACGTATATCCCCTCCCTGTTGGACCTCCCTCCCACCACCCCTCCATCCCACCCATCTAGGTCACCACAGAGCACCGAGCTGAGTTCCCTGTGCTATACAGCAGGTTCCCACTAGCTATCTGTTTTACACATGGTAGTGTATATATGTCAATCCCAATCCCCCAATTCATCCCACCCCCCTATTCTCCCCCATTATGTCCACACATCCGTTCTCTACGTCTGCATCTCTATTCCTGCCCTGAAAATAAGTTCATCTGTACCATTTTTCTAGATTCTACATATATATTTTAATATACAATATTTGTTCTTGATTTCTCCCCCAGCAACACTGTATACTCTGTAAGGGCAAGGACCCTGGCCATCTGCTTCACTGTTATATAACTCAGCACCAAGAGCAATGCCTGAAACAAAGTAGCACTTATTAAATAGCTGCTGGATCGAACGTTTGAATCACTGAGTAACGTGTCTGATGGTGTTGCCGTTGTACCATTTTCTCAGGACCCATGTGGTTAATTTTGGAGCTCTATGCATCAGGACTTTCCTAGATGGCACATGCTGGCCTCTGAATAGTGATTTAGTAAGCATTTGGCTTCTGGTTCAATCATTCCTTCTTTCTTTCTGAGTTATTTTCACGTTGGGTAGACCTGACGGGCTAGCAGCTATGACATCTGGCAGGAGAAGATGATAATATCTCCTACTCTGCGTTTTGTTCCTTTGGTGTAATTATACGAAGATTATAGATTAAACCTGTTCCTAGTTATTACAATTCCCTCTTTGAAACCCCAAAATGAGGGGTTTCATTCTATACAAAGATCTTTTCATTTCCTTTTGAACAGAAACTAACTAAAATTAGCTCCAAGTCATTACTGGGCTGTCAAAATGAAAGTGCCTTCAGCATACCCACTTCCTGTCAATACTACCTCACAAAACTAGAATCATTTAAGCCTTCTCACAAGTGTCAGTTAGGAAGAACATCGTTGTGTTGTACCTCTCTGGTTTACTGAAGATCGTATTGAGATAGTTTGTAAAAACTTGGGATACTGTCTCTTGATGTTTACAATATATCCTACTTTTATTTACATATACTGTTTTGTTTTCAATACCTCTGGTAATTACTACAATGATTAATAAACATACAGATGTTTCCTTTTAACCCACAGAAAAGTTGTTCTCGTTTTGTTGTTTTGTTTTGTTTTCTTTCAGGTTTAGTAGTAATTTTTATCCCAATATTTACGCTAAAATTATGCTTTAAAGAAAGCTTAATTTTTATCAAACATGCATCTTTAATGAAGACAACAGTCATCATTAAAATTTTTTTAAATCCTTTAGAATACTCACTAAAACACCGTCTATCCTAAAATCTATATGCCTCTAAGGCCCTAAAATCTATATGCCTGTAAGATAACACTGAAAAAAATTCAACCTGTTTCTGCTTTTTTTATACAATGAGGAAAATATAATTTTTTGTCTCTGAGGTATTTGATTATTTTCCTAAATTTATCATATTTCTGTTCTTTTAATTATGTATAGAAAGTTCACAGCAATGATTTCTTCCAAATATTACAGCCATCTTTACAGTCCTTCATTGTATGTAGAGACCAGTTTAGTATATAATTTATATTCTCAAACCTTAATATATATATTCCATGGTTCCAATTTCTGAGGGTTTTTTTTTTACTAGCTGTACCTATTTTCATAATAAAACCAGTCATTGTCCTTAATGATTAGATACAGATTAGAGTGATGAAAGAAAACTGTAAGCAGAGAAAGAAAGTAAAAGCACTTATTAATTTCTCTCAGAAGCTGCTTCTTTATGCAGTTGCACTCAGGGAATCAGAAAAGATCACATTTTCAGTAAAATCATATTAAAACAATTATAATGACAGCATGAATATATACTGCAATCATGAGACATTCAAAATTCTCAGAAGTTGTAAATATAGATCTGAAGACTATCAGAAATAAAGTATATTTAACTAAAGTATATCATTGATTAAAGTCTATCTAATGTTTAAATGTTGAAGAATATAAAAAGAAAGAGTCAGGTATGAAAAAAACATGAATTTGTATCTCATAATATTATCCAACCACCAAGGTAACGACAGATTGACTACAAACCATGGGGAGAATTGGAATGTCAATTCTTAGACTCCTAAATGTGATTCTATGATAATAAACACATCATTATAACTCAAAGTAATTTGCTTCTATGCAAAGTATTGAATGCCTACTCTGTGCATAGAGAAAAAGTCACTATTCTTTGCCTCAGGGAATTCACAGAGTAATGGGAAATAAAGACAAATTCCAATGGTAAATACATTTTTATGAATAAATTCTGCACATTAATAAAAGACATGTGTGCTTCTGTAATTTATAATTACAAACAAGTGATCTTTTATATTAATAATAAAAACCTCCGTTCCAATTAGGCACTAATGTAGAACAGTCACTCACTTCCCATCTGCCATCCCATTTGCTAATGTGTACAGGAAGAAGACAATTAGCTGTTGAGTGCCACAAACTAGATATTCTCTTTTGCAAAATAAGTGTTATGAAATGCTTATAAAAGAACATTTGGTGAGAAGAAATGAGGTTATGAGCCTTTGTTTATTCCACATTAATATAAAAATTTCCTGGTTTCGTAACTAATGAATTATAGAAAACCTTCTGTGGTATCTCCCCATCCCAAGCACGTCTCCTAAATTATGTTGAAATTTTAAATAATGAATCATCACGCACTCCAAGAAAGTTCATGTAGGATAGTAACATTAATGACTACCACGATCCTCTTATTCAGGCAACATTAGCTGACACCTTCATAAGTAGAATGAATGTGTACCACAGTCTTCCCTCAAAGGAAGTCTATACCAGATAATAGGAAAGGAAAATGGAATAGGCAGCATCATCATTTGCCCAGATGCCCACTTCCACACAAGCAAAAGGCTGAACAGAACTTGCAGCACGACTGTTTCTGTAATTTTAGTAATTCATAGCAACTAGCCTGCCCTCTTTAAAGCCAAATTCCCTCATGGACTCTCTAGCTCATTGTAAATGGCTTGATTTACTTTGTGTTGTATATAGAATATGCCTGGCACAAGCAACCTTCATCTTGCATCTAAAGGTTAAAAGAGCCCCCCCTCCAGAAGGGGGTGGGGAGGGATAAATTGGAAGATTGGGATTGACATATACACACTACTATATATAAAACAGATAATTAATAAGGAACTACTGTATAGCACAGGGAACTCTACTCAATACTCTGTAATGGCCAATATGGGAAAAGAATCTAATAGAAGTAGATCTATATATAACTGATTCACTTTGCTGTACACCTGAAACTAACACAACATTGTAACTCAGCTATACTCCAATAAAATTTTTTTTAAAAAAGAGTCCCCCTCCCCCAAATATAATCCAACCACCATATGCACAAATATTCATCAACAAGGCAGCCACCTAATGTGAAGTTTAGCAACTACATCCTAAGATACATTTACCAGGTCACTTCAGAAGCTGCCTGCCAGTCTTAAAAACCTCAGTCTCTAGGTGATACCCTTTACCCTCTAGGTCTCGTGTGGAATTATCCACACCTAGTTGTTATCATTCTGTAACCTATAGACTAAATGATCACCTAACCACCATCACGACACTGAATATACAACTGTGAAAGAATACTAATGAGCTAGCCACAGGAACTTCTATTAAAAAGGGGAAAAGAAAAGGCAGGAAAGGGACAGAATAGTCAGGAGTGGGGAGGTGGTAATTTTTTAATTTCCAAATACCCATGCACTGAAAAAGGAAAAGAAACTGAAGGGTAAGGGAAGCTACCTCTTTCATCTCTGCAAGTGAACATGAGGCTGGGGCTGAACTTAGACTTTCTTCTTCTGTAACCTGTTCTATGTTCCTCCCACCTTCTGCCAGCATCTCACAGGACCTGGGTCTGTGGGATAAGCCAATGTTCCTTCCCACTGGAACTGAGCCCTCAGTGGCTCACTTAAGACTGCAGTACTTTTTCGTTTTTTTGCAAAAAGCAGGAAGCACTGTTTCTTTGGCAAGATCAAATAAATTGGCCAACAACATAGTCCTTGTCTCTATGTAGTTCCCTAACGGTATAAGAAGCCCCCAAATATCCAGATAGCCATCTCAGGTTCAACTTTAGTGGGATTGTTATAAAATTCAGACAAGGCTGACAGTGTGCACCATGAGCTGGCTGGTCCTGGATGCCCAAGAGAAGAAGCTTCCCGTCCTCTGCCCTCGATTCGTTCCACTAATTGGACAGGGAATCACTTGTCCATTTGTAAACAAGTCCTGCCAATGTTACCTCTTCATTCTCTTTCAAAACCATGCCCTCCTGGCCCCTCCACTGCCACAGCTCTGGTTCAGCTCTTCACCATTCTCCTCAGGGTTACTCATGACAGCTCCAACCATGCCCTTATCACACAGCCCTGTAAGGGACGTTTTACCTGTCTGTCTATGACACAATATCTTAGAAGCTCCCTGAGGGCAGGCATTGTATCTTATATGACTTTTTCTACCAGCACATTATAAACTGCTGGACACACATTAATCAAAAAAATTTTTGTAAAATGAATGCGTCTCTCAGCTTTTCTCCTCCCTCTTACCAGTCCAGTCTCGCCCTTCTAATCTAGCCTCTACAATGCTACTAAAATATAAACCTGATCACTCATGCACCTGGAGAAAACCCCTTTATGATACCTAAAAGCTTTCAGAATAACGTTCAGGTGTTCATACCTACCACCAGTCCTGTCTCTGTCTTCTGCCTGCCCTGGGGGAAATCTCATTAGGCTCCGACCCTACCACAAACCACGCTCTCACGGGCATACCTCCAAGCCTTCATTCATTCAAGCAGTCCCCTCTGCCTTAGATGCCCTTGCTACCTTGATTCCCCAAACTAATGTCTTTATCCTTCAGCATTCAGGTCAAGTGTCAGTCTCTCCAGGAAGCATGCCCTAACTCTTCAGTCTGGATTAGATGCTTCTCTGGGCTTTCAAAACATTCCAGGCATACGTTTAGCCAAACATTTATCACACTGAATGGTAATTTTCTTTTGACTTATGCATGGCCCCACTTAGACTGAAAACTCACTTCGGCACAGTATTTGGGAATATCAGTTGTTCCATAAATTGACAATGAATATAAGAATGAATATAGAAATGACATGATTTGTCATTTCCAAACCCACTATTACATTTGAGTCTCACTTTAGTCTCATGAAATTAAATGAACAGATACCAGAATCCTTATTATGATGATAAGAAAACAAAAAGGGCATCTTCCACAAGATTATACCATTAGTAAATCAAGGATCTAAGTTTCAAATCCAGGTCCCTCTGGCTTCAAATGCAGTCCTCATAATGTCAGTATTCAAGGATGCCTTAGCACCTCACTGGCACAGAAATGTAGCAACCTCATGGACCAAACTGCCTGCAACTCACTCCACACTCTACGAAGTACTTGGCTATTAACCTCAACATGCCTGAATTATTCTGCTTTTTCTTCACTCATCCCTAGTCAGCACTATGCTGACCCTGTCTGTATAGGTGGTTAACTAATATGGTTACAGCACAGTGCTAAGGAGAGCAGAATTAAAAGGTTAGGACATGTCTATGAAGCTAGGTTGGATTAATTTGTCCAACACTACACACACCTTCTTAACTCGCACCAACTTCCTGGCAAACAATGTATCCTTGGCCAACAGAGAATGGTTGAGATAATGTGAACTGATCCTGGCAGATCCAGAAATTTGTTCATTGAACTGTGCATTCTAAAGCAAATAAGAAATTGAAGCAATTCTAGAAGCCAATTACTCTGCATTTCCAGGAGTGTCTTACCAAGCGAGAGAGAGAGAGAGAAAGAGAGAGAGAGAATTTCCTCCAGATTTTGAAAATATTTACTCACTGGACTTCTGACATCTGTGCATTACTGCTACAAAGAAAGTTAACATCACCACACTTTTAAGTCCTCAATATTACTTATCCACACCATTTTTTTCTCTCTCTCTGCTTAAGGTTTTTGTAAAGTGGAAGGAGTCTACACACTGCATTTACTGACTGATTCAAAGAAAATTCCAGAACATTTTCAAAAGAAAAACTATAGTAACAATAGCTCCTATTCATAGAGTATGTACTCGGTATCCAGCACTGTGACAGGGGCTAAATATGTGTTGACAATTACAAACTCAAACTACATAAAGAAGTATTATTTATCTACTTTTACAGGTGGGATAACTGATGTGCTGAGAGGATATAGAGCTTTCCCAATATCTCAAGTCTGCTAAGTAAAAGATCTTAGACTTTGAATAGGTGTTATCTAATTCCAAAGACCATGCTTTATGCCACTGCACCACTATGGCACGTAGTAAATCCTCAATATTTTTGTGTAAATGAACCAGCTGTGGCTGAACCTGTTGTTACCTTAAGATGTTGAAGCTATTCATAAAAATGAAGCTTACTGACACTGCACCAGATATAACTGTCCAAAATACTTTGTTAAGGAACATACTTCAGGCTTTTATCACATTACTTTCACCTCAGTGAAAGTACACCTCACCCAGGACAACCCTGAATGTTTAGTTATGCTACTAGTTTTATACCTAATCTACCTTTTTCATTAAAATCCAGTGAAGCAGACAACTTAGATAATTACTGCACAATCCTCTTAATTAAAAACTTTAGCTTCTAATTAAGAGTCATTGTTTATCTCATCAGGAAACAGGATTCATGACAGAGTTGCCCTTTTGTTAATTTTTTAGGCTTTTTTGAGGCTGGACATAGCATGTGATACTCCTACCCATGTGAGCATTTGTGTTTACACATGCACATATGCTTGAGTATATTAAGGAATGTTTTAATTGTATCAAAGGAAAAAATTAATAAAAGCATGAAACCCAATGGAAACACTCTCAGTGAAACCCTTGACCCAGTACTTATGTCTCAGCTAATTACAAAATGTTCAAAAGTGAATTATTTATACCTCAGTTGCTAATCGGATACATAATTATATTCACAAATGAACAAAAGCTGCCTTAAAACTTTTTCTCACAAGTTATGCATTTAAACAAAGATTGCTGAATATCTACTCAAGTTTAGGCAGCATAAAGAAATTATTATTATTTCCCTAGACGCCCATTTCTGGAAACTTTCTTTTCACCATGAGAATCAGGCACATAGGACTTCAGAAGTAAGTCACAGTCTCCTTGGAACAGAGGAAACCCCATCCATTCAGATGTTAAATACAACCATGATACATGGTCCCTTGGGGATCCCAGCTTCATTACTCACTGCTACTGCACTGCAGCCTCCAAGTGCACGTGTTGTCCCGTAATTCATAACCAAACACTGGCAAGTGCTTTAAGTCACTGTCCTTTGCCTCAACAGTAAGAGACCATTCTTTAAACCTCACGATGATAATTCATGAATCCATTGCTCTATTAAACTTGGATAAAATTAATTATTGGAATTGGCTTAAGGATAATTTCAATGTTATGCATAGAACCACACTAAAAAGTTCCTATGTGGAAATATTTGGCTTCTATCAGCTATGACAATGACTAGCATGGCCCTTCACAAAACTCAAAGTTGACAACAGACAGTTTAAATAGTTTAAGCTGAGGTGGAAAAAATCCCAATCAAATTTTCCATGCTAGCAGTTATCTGACCTAAAAGGTATGGAGAGGGGGAAGGGGAGGTAGAGGCAACAAATAAAGTTCAATTCATTATCTGCAACAGAGGTTGTAAAACCGTCCTCTGAAGAGGAAAGATGCAGGAATTTGGGGAAGTGACAACCTGCCCCCAACAACAACAAAATGCTTTCCTTTTTTCCCTCTACAATTCCCATTGCCCTCTAACCCCAAGAAGAGTGGACACTATAGCTTTCTAACAAACTAAGCAAATACTTACTTAGCACTTACTCTTGGATGATGGGCTAGGATGATTGTTAAGTGTTCAGCATCTTCCTTAAGGACTTCAAAAATCACTTTAAATTGGAAAGGGGACCAAGATCGAGGGATAAAATTTAAACTTTCCCTTGAAGAAGTCTTGAAAGTAATCACTGCTCTCAGTATGAAAACAAGATGGAGATAGAAAAGACTTACAATCTAGGGTGGAGTATTTTTCCTCCGAAGTTAGTAAACACACCTGATTATACATATCAGGCTTCCTTTCTCTGAAGCATCATTCCTAAGACATAAAACAAACAACACAAAAGCATAGGTTTAAATATGCATACGAGTCAGACTTCCAAATGAAAAT
Organism: Monodon monoceros; assembly: GCF_005190385.1. Classification (NCBI taxonomy): domain Eukaryota; kingdom Metazoa; phylum Chordata; class Mammalia; order Artiodactyla; family Monodontidae; genus Monodon; species Monodon monoceros. Next base: position 35,049,808 of record NW_021703771.1, read on the forward strand.
TCAGATCTTTACACAAATTCAGAGGTGCATTTTATTCTGGAAATGATTTGTATATAGTTCCAGATGTTTTCCCTTCCAGAAAACAGTAAACTCTGCTTAGCATCCATTCTGGCGGTGTAAGCAATGGCTCTTTTTAAATCCTGTCTGCGGCACCGTAGCCCACTGTTATTACAGCCATTGCTTCACCTGAACCTGTGCTGTATATTGATGCTGAAAGAATCTGCTCAGATAAATTACTGACTGGCAGCAGATGAGCTGATAAGGAGAGCATCATTATTTTGCAAAATGGTCAGTGCAGGGTGCTGTAAAGTAAAAATATAACCAAGGGATGCTTCACAGACGTAGCACATTTTATGGCAAAGGACCTGATGAATAATGGGTCTCTGGAGGCCGTGCACTCTACTTTCCTGCACTGACGGCGACACACAGGACAAGGCTATGCTGCTGGAAGCATCCGGCCACTGGGGTTAATTGGCTTGTAAATTCTTTTGGCAGCAGAATACTGATGGCTGGATAGACGGATTATTAAAATAAAGGAGGACAAGGGGCATAAATGAGAAAGATTCTTGGATAGGTGTTGAGGCTTCTCCTGCCTAACTCAGCTGTTAGGAAAGATGAGGATAACTAATAGCACAGCCATCGTTTCTTGAGTACTTACTAGGTTCCAAGCACTGGGTGTGCATACCCTGATGGTTAATTTTACGTATCAACTTGACTGGATCACAGGGTGCCCAGATATTTGGCTAAACATTATTTCTGGGTATGTCTGTGAGTATGTTTCAACCTAAAAGTAGCATTTGAACCAGTGGACTCTGTAAAGCAGATGGGCCTCCCCAGTGTGAGCGGCCATCATCCAATCCATTGAGGGCCAGAACAGAAAACAAAGGTAGAAGAAGGAAGAATTCAGCCCTTCCTGCCTGACTGACTGAGCTGGAACATCATCTCCTGCCCTGGATATTCCTGGTTCTCAGGCCTTCAGACTTAGACTAAATTATACCACTGGTTTCTGGGGTCTCCAGTTTGCAGATGACAGATTGTGGGACTTATTGGCTTCCATAATTGTATGAGCCAATTCCTTATGATAAATCCCTTCCTAGATATTTCCTACTTGTCCTGTTTTTTCTATAAAACCCTGATTAATACATATATATTCATTTACTTAATCTATGAGGAATACTCCTATGAGGAAGATATTATTATTCTCATTTTATAAAAAAGGAAACAGCCTTAGAGCAGAGAAGTAACTGGCCCAAGTTATTACATGGCCGAGATAAAGAATTAGAACTAGTACTGCCTGATTCCAAAACCTATACTCTTAAGCACTTGGCTCTTCTGAGTCTGATATTCAGAGTATCTTGGAATAAAAATTTACAATTTTCTTAGAAGGCAAGGAGTTGCAGTTGCCAAAACAGAGGCTTAAAATATATATATTAAAAAGAAAAACAGGAGGCACTTAATTCCATTTTTTAAAAAATCACCCAGTAGCAAAAAAGCAAAAAAATTCCATACATAGAATAAATCTTTCTAGTTTTAGCAAAATAATTTTTGTGAATTTCACATTATACTTTTAGCATCATTAATGTTAGCAAGCATGAGTTGACCAGGTCAGTCCCCCATGAAAATATAGATAATGTTAAAATACAACAAAGCACATCTAATGGAAACATAAGTTATTGACATTTCTCTCTGTTTGTAAATATATTTATCCACCTGCACCCCAATTGTGACATGATTTATTTAAAAGGAAGTGGAGACCTTCAGCCAATTTGGTATAATTCTCATGTTCAGAAAGTGGTAAAATTACCCTAGAGAAGTGGGCAATTTGTAACAATTATATAACTTATTTTTATTGACCAAATAGAGAGAAGATGGATGGACGGATGGATGGATATACAGATAGAACAACTAAAGGGAATTTTCATTTAAAAGAAAACATTTCAGATCCTTAAAACTTACCTATTCCTAATTCCCCAACATACCATTTAGTCCCCACAAGGCAAAGCAGACTATATTTAGCTTAATAATTTCCTACTGCTGCTGTAACAAACTACCACCACAACACAAATTTATTATCTTACAGTTCTGGAGATCAGAAGTCCAAAAATGGGTTTTTATGGCTAAATTCAAGTTGTTGGCAGAACTGCATTCCTTCTGGAGGCTCTTGATGAAAATCTGTTTCCTTGGCTTTTCCAGCTAAGAGAGGCTGCCTGTATTCCATGTCTTGCGGCCCCTTCCTACGTCTTCAAAGAGCACCACTTTAACCTCTGCTTCCATCATCACATCTCCTTCTCTGACTCTGACCCTCTTGCCTTCTTTTTATAAAAACTCATACGGGGCTTCCCTGGTGGCGCAGTGGTTGAGAATCTGCCTGCCAATGCAGGGGACACGGGTTCGAGCCCTGGTCTGGGAAGATCTCACCTGCCGCGGAGCAACTGGGCCCGTGAGCCACAACCACTGAGCCTGCGCGTCTGGAGCCTGTGCTCCGCAACAAGAGAGGCTGCGATAGTGAGAGGCCCGCGCTCCGCGATGAAGAGGGGCCCCCGCTTGCCACAACTAGAGAAAGCCCATGCACAGAAATGAAGGCCCAACGCAGCCAAAAATAAATAAATTAATAAACTCCTACCCCCAACATCTTCTTTAAAAAAAAAACAAAAAAACAACTCATACGATTATACTGGGCGCACCTGAATAATCTGGGGTGATCTTCCTATCTCAAAATCCTTTACTTGATCACATCCACAAATTTCATGTTGCCATATTCACAGATTCTAGGGATTATAGGATGTGGACATCATTGAAGAGCCATTCTCCTGTTTACCACAAACTCTCTGTAAGACAACCACTGCTACTGGCTGGGGGAAGGAGGAGAGCCAGGATCTTCCTTCTCTGAGGAGGCTAACTTATTACTAATCACAAAGGTGGCCAAAGGGAGCTAGACCTCAGGGATCAGCCTCAGCACTTCTCTTATATATTCACTGCCTTTGGTGATCTCATCCAGTTTCACAGTCTTAAATACCACATACAAGCCAAGGATTCCAAAGATATCTCTCCTGATTAAATTCTGTATCCAACGGCCTCCTCAAGACACCCACATGTATGTCTAGGAGGCACCTCTGACTCAACATGTCTAAAATTGAGCTCCTGACTCCTCCTTACCCAAACCTGTTTCCCTCACAGTCTTTTCCACCCTACCCCCCTTATTAGCAAATCTCTCCTTCCAGTTGTTCAGACCAAAAACCTTGGAGTTACCCTTGACTCCTTTCTTACTTTCACAGGCTCCTTCCAATCCATCAGTAAATCCTGTCGGCATTCCATTAAAAATGTATCCGGAATCCTTTTTCTCCTCATCTCCTCCCCTGCTCTCACTCTGATCTAAGCCACCAGCATTCCTCTCCTGGGTTTTTGCAATAGCCTACTAACTGGTCATCTTCCTTTCCCCCGTCCTCCCTATGGCATACGCTACACACAGCAGCCAGCGTGGTCTTGATGAAACCTAAGTGTAGTGGATGCTGGGGTTGTGGGGGTGGCCGGGGCACAGCCCAGATCCTGCCTTCAGGATGGAGTCACCTGCTACCCCAGCAGCCGGGAATGATGGACGCCAACGGCTTACATTTGGAATCCCTCTTGGGACTGCCCTCATTCAACAGGAGCTGCCTCGCTGAAGTTTATGCCCTTCCTTAACGTCTAACCAAGGACTAATTAATGTGGGGATACAAAAGCCCCACCCCTTTTCCTCAACTGGGGATGACTCTGAGGGGCTATGCCGGCTCCAAGACTCCCTGTGGATCATTCGAAGTCTCCGTCTCGACTGTACCGCATTGCAGCTTCTTCCTCTGCCCGGTCCTGCCCAAAGCTCCCTCAGAGGTGTTGTTGCTGAGAACATTTCCAAAGTATATCTACTGCACACAACCATACATCTCAGAGCCTGTTTCCAGGAGAATTCAACTTAAAACACTCCATCAGATTACATTGCTCCTCTGGTCAAAACCCTCCAATCATTCTCCATTTCATATAAAAACCAAAGTCCTCACAATGACCTACAGGTACTAATGGAAATGGGCCCTGTTGCCTCATCCCCTACTACTCCTGTCCCCACTACACTGGCCAAGAACGTGCTAAACACACTTCTTCCACTCCTCTTTCTGGAATGCTTTCCCTCAACATATTCACATGGTTTACTCACTTACCTCTTCCAAGTTTTGGCTCAAATGCCATTTTCCCAGAAAAGGCTTTCCTGACCATTCTATGGCACTAGAATTGCCCTGCAATCCCATACTCCATACCCTACTTTGTTCCTCTCCATAGAGCTTACCCTGTCTAACACCCACTATAAAACACTACTTACTATGTGTATTATCTTTCTTATCTCACTATAAGCATTTTGTCTGTGTCTCTTTCATTTACTGCTGTATCCTCCATGCTTCAAACAGTGCCTGATACATAATAGGTTCTCAAAATACTCGTTGAATGAGTGAATGAGTGCTGACTGTATGCCAGACACCTCCGGGGGCATATTTACCTATATTATCTCATTTAACATTTACAACAACTCTGAGAGAGAAGTATTATGGTATCCATTTTTCAACTGAGAAAACAGAGGCTCATATAATTACACCAGACTATCACATATGCAAGAAATAATAGAACCCAGATGTGAGTCCCTGTTGGTCCAAACTCAAAGCCATATTCTTTCAATTAGACTAGATTCAGGTACAGGCATTAAGCACATAAAGTGAATGACCTGCTCAGAGAGGCTGCCTTACTGTAACTATGTTACTCTCTCCCCAAACAAATCTAATCTCAACAGAAAAGAAAATTCTAAAAAAGAGGTGGAGAGACTGAGTGAGACAGAAATCACGATCAACCATTTTATAAAATGCCATGTGTTTACTGTTACTGTATACACTCTACAAAATGTTTAAATTCCTAGCTTTATAGTAATGCCTGATGTATATGCCCAGAAGGGACTAATTAATATGCAGGTAATTCGTTGTAAACACAAATCTTATCAAAAGCGAATTACATTGTTAGTTGTATTTGGACTAGTAGGGGGCGGGCAAGGAGTACATGTGTAGATAGAAAACAAAAGTCTGGGTTTTATATCTGAGTTAATAGAAAATAATGACTCAGTCACTGTCGTCCACTTAGCAAAAGAAAGCTTTATGAAGGAAGTGGGATTTCAAGAGCTTTCTGAACTCCAGAGAGGAGGAAGTTTGGCAAGTTGACACCATGGTCTTATTCAGAGCTCAACACCCATTAACTTCAGAGAAAGCTTCTAGCCTGGATCACCCAGGCAGGGTGCAATGCAAATGGGAAATGAGTCTGACCCCACCACAAAAACCTTTACTTCCACACACATGTGGGTCTGATGGAATCCACTGACATAAAAGGAAGGTGAGAAAGCTCTAAATTGGCTTTTACCATCTAAGGATGTTCACACACAAAGCATGCATTGTACCCACTAATGAAAGACATGTGCTAGAGTGGTTACACATTGCAAGTGAATGAAAGCTAATGACATGAAAGTGCCACGGTGCCTCTAGACTGACCCCTGTAAAAGCTCAGGCCTGACTTGTAACAGGCAGAGCTAAACCAGTTTATCACTGAATTATGAATCATTTAATAAAGACTGGTGTGACTCAACCTGCCACGAATGCTAAGAGCTTGAGGAAATGTCCTCCAAACTCCCCTGTCCTTTTCCCAAGCTCATCTTTAACCCTGCAGTATCAGATGGACCAAGCGAAGTAAAAGTCTAAACTTTATAAACTATACTAAATAAACTTGAGGTAATCTGACTCTGTGGTTCCTAGTGTCCTTTACTTGAAAATTACTGCTCTGGCAAAGTTAACTCCTGTTTCTGTAACTCAGTGAAGTGTGAATTAAGTGGGAGAGGAGCTGTTCTCTTTATTGAATCACCAATGGCATCTCAAAACTGTACTTCAAAGTATGTTTCCATATGCCAAATACAAGTGCTGATTTTACTAGTGTCATTTACAGAGCCATTATCAAAATATATTTTAAGTTAAATAAAAATGAATCCTATAGGTTTTTAGGCTCTGCCTGTAGTTTTACATTCTTGAGAAAAAAAAATCCTGCTACCTCCATCATTGTCATAGAAATGGAAAAATCAACACATTACAGGAAGATGTTTCAATAGGAGTGAATCATGCAGGGCTGAGAATAGGGACATCCACATCAATTTATAGACCGTTGGTGATAAATGATTTAGCAAAAATTCAGCTGAAGTCAAGGAAATCATAGTAATTTCTACCATCAGCCTCATACAAAAGCTTTTCAGTGATAGCCAAAGTACATAGTTAGATATGCTCTAGAAAGTTAAACTTCCCAAAATCTCTCTTTATTTTATTTATCTTTTCAGGATACAGTCTTTTTTATGAGAACAAATTTGTACCACTGTGGAAACATTCAGGTCCCTTGAAATTTTATAAAGCTTTTTTTTTCCTTGACAATGACCAAGGATCATGTTTCTCTTTAACTGAAGCAAAAAAATGGATGACGCTAAAATGCATTTATTATTAAGTTCGGCAACCATAGATTATGTTGAAGACTGAAGCACTTGCAATGCTCCTTCATCAGGGAAGACACGCTATTAAAAATCTGCCCATTGTGCTTTTGCATTTCATTCCTTCTTTTTCTTCCAGCAAGGTAATGAAAGCATCAAGAGTTTCTGAAATATTGGATAAAGAAAATCGAAAGCAGCATTCACAGTTCGGAAAACTGTTACTAATCATTAAGGGTTTGTCCCCATCCTTTTATTAACCTTTATTTCTCTTGAACTACTTTGTTATGTTTTAGGGCAGGAAAAAATATCTGGGATGAGAGACAGAGACTATTCTAAGCACTTTACACATATTAACTCAATTTGTACTCACAATGACTTTATGAGAAAGGTCCTATTACTATCACCATCTTACAACTGAAGAAACCAAGGCACAGAGAGGTGAAGTAATTCACGCAAGGTCAGTAGCGATAAGTGGTGGAGACCAGATGCAAATCAAGGCAGTCACACTCCAGAACCCACGCACTCATTCACACCATACTGTCTCCAGAAAGGCATCAAGGAAAACCTAAAGCTTTCATTTTAAGACTAAACCAAAAAGAAATTCTTCAGTCTCTGTGCATTTTATTAAGGTCCCAAGGTGAGATTACACATTTCAGAACATTTCTCTCAAGTGAAATAATGTGGATCCTGAATTCACTTCAGAATTTTGTACAAAATACAAATATTCTTTTTTTTCAAGATTGTTTTAGCTCTTTATTTTTTCCCATTTAAATAGATATTATTTTTTAAACAATTTTTAAGTTCACAGCAAAAATGAGCAGAAAGTACAGAGTTTTCATACACTCCCTGTCTCCACACATGCACAGCCTCCCCTGCTCTCAATATCCTGCATCAGAACGGTACATTACAGTCAATGAACGTAGAGTGGCACACCATTATCACCCAAAGTCTACAGTTTACATTAGGGTTAACTCTTGATGTACGTTCTATGGATCTTTAAAAATGCATCATGACATGAATCCACGATTATCGTATCAAATAGAATAGTTTCACTGCCCTAGAAGTCCTCTGTGCTCTTCCTGCTTATCCCTTCCTCCCTCCTAACTCGGGGAAACCACTGATCATTTTACTGTCTCCGTTGCCTTTTTCAGAATGTTATTTGCTGAGAATACTTTTCAGATTGGTTTCTTTCACTTAGTAATATGCACTTCAGTTTCCTCCATGTACTTTCATGACTTGATAGCACATTTATTTTCAAGGCTGAATAATATGCCATTGCCTGACTGTACCACAGTTTATTCATCCATTCACCCATTGAAGGGCATCTTAGTGGCTTCCAACTTTTGGCAATTATGAATAAAGCTTCATCCTTGTGCAGGTTTTTTGTGTGGACATAAGTTTTTTGTTGTTGTTGTTTTTGCAGTACGCGGGCCTCTCACTGCTGTGGCCTCTCCCGTTGCGGAGCACAGGCTCCGGACGCGCAGGCTCAGTGGCCATGGCTCACGGGCCCAGCCGCTCCGCGGCATGTGGGATCCTCCCGGACTGGGACACGAACCTGTGTCCCCTGCATCGGCAGGCGGACTCTCAACCACTGCGCCACCAGGGAAGCCCTGGACATAAGTTTTTAAGTAATTTGGGTAAATACCAAGGAGCAAAATTTCTCTATCAAGTTGTAAGAGTATATTTAGCTTTGTAAAACACTGGCAAACTGTCTTCCAAATTACTTGTTGCATTCTGCATATCTTTTTCTTTTTTGGATGAAAAGCATTTTGTTTACTATCATTCTTTTTGTTTTGAATTTTATTTTATTTTTTTATACAGCAGGTTCTTGTTCTCTACATCTGTGTCTCTATTTCTGCCCTGCAAACTGGTTCATCTGTACCATTTTTCTAGGTTCCACATATATGCATTAATATACGATATTTGTTCTTCTCTTTCTGACTTACTTCACTCTGTATGACACTCTCTAGGTCCATCCACATCTCTGCAAATGACCCAATTTCATTCCTTTTTATGGCTGAGTAATATTCCATTGTATATATGTATCACATCTTCTTTATCCATTCATCTGTCGATGGGCAATTAGGTTGCTTCCATGACCTGGCTATAGTAAATAGTGCCGCAATGAACATTGGGGTGCATGTGTCTTTCTGAATTATGCTTTTCTCTGGGTATATGCCCAGTAGTGGGATTCCTGGGTCATATGGTAATTCTATTTTTAGTTTTTTAAGGAACCTCCATACTGGTCTCCATAGTGCTGTATCAATTTACATTCCCACCAACAGTGCAAGAGAGTTCCCTTTTCTCCACACCCTCTCCAGAATTTGTTGTTTGTAGATTGTCTGATGCCCATTCTAACTGGTGTGAGGTGATACTTCATCGTAGTTTTGATTTGCACATCTCTAAAAATTAGTGATGTTGAGCAGCTTTTCATGTGCTTCTTGGCCATCTGCATGTCTTCTTTGGAGAAATGTCTATTTAGGTCATCTGTGCATTTTTGGGTTGGGTTGTTTGTTTTTTAAATATTGAGCTGCATGAACTGTTTATATATTTTGCAGATTAATCCTTTGTCCGTTGATTCTTTTGCAACTATTTTCTCCCATTCTGAGGGTTGTTTCTTCGTCTTGTTTGTAGTTTCCTTTGCTTTGCAAAAGCTTTTAAGTTTCATTATGTCCCATTTGTTTACTTTTTGTTTTTATTTCCATTACTCTAGGAGGTGGATCTAAGAAGATCTTGCCGTGATTTATGTCAGAGTGTTCTTCCTATGTTTTCCTCTAAGAGATTTATAGTGTCCGGTCTTACATTTAGGTCTCTAATCAATTTTGAGTTTATTTTTGTGTATGGTGTTAGGGAGTGTTCTAATTTCTTTCTTTTATACGTAGCTGTCCAGTTTTCCCAGCACCACTTATTGAAGAGACTGTCTTTTCTCCATTGTATACCCTTGCCTCCTTTGTCATAGATGAGTTGACCATAGGTGTGTGGGTTTATCGCTGGGCTTTCTATCCTGTTCCATTGATCTATGTTTCTATTTTTGTGCCAGTACCATATTGTCTTGATTACTGTAGCTTTGTAGTATAGTCTGAAGTCAGGGAGTCTGATTCCTCCAGCTCCATTTTTCTCCCTCAAGACATTCAGGGTCTTTTTTGTCTCCATACAAATTTTAAGATTGTTTGTTCTATTTCTGTAAAAACTGCCGTTGGTTATTTGACAGGGATCGCACTGAATCTGTAGATTGCTTTGGGTAGTATAGCCATTTTCACAATATTGATTCTTCCAATCCAAGAACATGGTATACCTCTCCATCTGTTGGTATCATCTTTAATTTCTTTCATCAGTGTCTTATAGTTTTCTGCATACAGGTCTTTTGTCTCCCTAGGTAGGTTTATGCCTAGGTATTTTATTCTTTTTGTTGCAATGGTAAATGGGAGTGTTTCCTTAATTTCTTTTTCAGATTTTTCATCATTAGTGTATAGGAATGCAAGAGATTTCTGTACATTAACTTTGTATCCTGCAACTTTACCAAATTCATTGATTAGTTCTAGTAGTTTTCTGGTGGCATATTTAGGATTCTCTATCTACAGTATCATGTCACCTGCAAACACTGACAGTTTTACTTCTTCTTTCCTAATTTGTATTCCTTTTATTTCTTTTTCTTCTCTGATTGCTGTGGCTAGGACTTCCAAGACTATGTTGAATAATAGTGGTGAAAGTGGACATTCTTGTCTTGTTTCTGATCTTAGAGGAAATGCTTTCAGTCTTACACCATTGCGAATGATGCTTCTGTGGGTTTGTCATATATGGTCTTTATTATACTGAGATAGGTTCCCTCTATGCCCACTTTATGGAGAGTTTTTATCATAAATGGGTGTTGAATTTTGTCAAAAGCTTTTTCAGCATCTGTTCAGATGATCATATGGTTTTTATCCTTCAATTTGTTAATATAGTGCATCACATTGATTGATTTGCATATATTGAAGAATCCTTACATCCCTGGGATAAATCCCACGTGATCATGGTGTATGATCCTTTTAATGTGCTGTTGGACTCTGTTTGCTAGTGTTTTGTTGAGGAATTTTGCATCTATATTCATCAGTGATATTGGTCTATAATTTTCTTTTTTTATAGTATCTTTGTCTGGTTTTGGAATCAGGGTGATGGTGGCCTCATAGAATGAGTTTGGGAGTGTTCCTTCCTCTGCAATTTTTTGGAAGAGTTTGAGAAAGATGGGTGTTAGCTCTTCTCTAAATGTTTGACAGAATTCACCTATGAAGCCATCTGGTCCTAGACTTTTGTTTGTTGGAAGATTTTTAATCACAGTTTCAATTTCATTACTTGTGAATGGTCTGTTCATATTTTCTGTTTCTCCTGGTTCCGTCTTGGAAGGTTATACCTTTCTAAGAATTTGTCCATTTCTTCCAGGTTATCCATTTTATTGGCATACAATTGCTTGTAGTAGTCTCTTAGGAGGCTTTGTATTTCTGCGGTGTCTGTTGTAACTTCTCCTTTTTCGTTTCTAATTTTATTGATTTGTGTCCTCTCCCTCTTTTTCTTGATATGTCTGGCTAATGCTTTATCAATTTTATCTTCCCAAAGAACCAGCTTTTAGTTTTCCTGATATTTGTTATTGTTTTATTTGTTTTTATTTCATTTATTTCTGCTCTGATCTTGATGATTTCTTTCCTTCTACTAACTTTGGGCTTTGTTTGTTCTTCTTTCTCTAGTTCCTTTAGGTGTAAGGTTAGATTGTTTATTTGAGATTTTTCTTGTTTCTTGAGGTAGGCTTGTATTGCTATAAACTTCCCTCTTAGAACTGCTTTTGCTGCATCCCATAGGTTTTTGATCGTCGTGTTTTCATTGTCATTTGTCTCTAGGTATTTTTTGATTTCCTCTTTTATTTCTTCAGTGATCTCTTGGTTATTTAGTAACGTATTGTTTAGCCACCATATGTTTGTGTTTTTTACGTTTTTTTCCCTGTAATTTATTTCTAATCTCATAGCATTGTGGTCAGAAAAGATGTTTGATATGATTTCAATTTTCTTAAATTTACTGAGGCTTGATTTGTGACCCAAGATGTGATCTATCCTGGAGAATGTTTCATGTGCACTTGAGGAGAAAGTGTAATCTGCTGTTTTTGGATGGAATGTCCTATAAATATCAATTAATTCTATCTGGTCTATTGTGTCATTTAAAGCCTGTGTTTCCTTATTAATTTTCTGTTTGGATGATCTGTCCATTGGTGTAAGAGAGGTGTTAAAGTCCTCCACTATTATTGTGTTACTGTCAATTTCCTCTTCTATAGCTGTTAGCAATTGCCTTATGTATTGAGGTGCTCCTATGTTGGGTGCATATATATTTATAATTGTTATAACTTCTTCTTGGATTGATCCCTTGTTCATTATGCAGTGTCCTTCCTTATGTCTTGTAACATTCTCTATTTTAAAGTCTATTTTATTCTGATATGAGTATTGCTACTCCAGCTTTCTTCTGATTTCCATTTGCATGGAATATCTTTTTCCATCCCCTCACTTTCAGTCTGAATGTGTCCCTAGGTCTGAAGTGGGTCTCTTGTAGACAGCATATACATGGGTCTTGTTTCTGTGTCCATTCAGCAAGCCTGTGTGTTTTGGTTGGAGCATTTAATCCATTCACATTTAAGGTAATTATTGATATGTATGTTCCTATTAACATTTTCTTAACTGTTATGGGTTTGTTTTTGTAGGTGCTTTTCTTCTCTTGTGTTTCCCACTTAAAGAAGTTCCTTTGGCATCTGTTGTAGAGATGGTTTGGTGGTGCTGAATTCTCTTAGCTTTTGCTTGTCTGTAAAGCTTTTGATTTCTCCATCAAATCTGAATGAGATCCTTGCCAGGTAGAGTAAGCTTGGTTGTAGGTTCTTCCCTTTCATCACTTTAAATATACCATGCCACTCCCTTCTGGCTTGTAGAGTTTCTGCTGAGAAATCAGCTGTTAACCTTATGGGAGTTCCCATTATGTTATTTGTCGTTTTTCCCTTGTTGCTTTCAACAATTTTTCTTTGTCTTTAATTTTTGTCAATGTGATTACTATGTGTCTTGGTGTGTTTCTCCTTGGGTTTATCCTGTACGGGACTCTCTGCACTTCCTGGACTTGGGTGGCTATTTCCTTTCCCATGTTAGGGAAGTTTTCAACTATAATGTCTTCAAATATTTTCTCAGGTCGTTTCTCTCTCTCTTCTCCTTCTGGGACCCCTATAATGCGAATGTTGTTGCGTTTAATGTTGTCCCAGAGGTCTCTTAGGCTGTCTTCATTTCTTTTCATTCTTTTTTCTTTATTCTGTTCCACAGCAGTGAATTCCACCATTCTGTCTTCCAGGTCAGTTATCCATTCCTCTGCCTCAGTTACTCTGCTATTGATTCCTTCTAGTGTACCTTTCATTTCAGTTATTGTATTGTGCATCTCTGTTTGTTTGTTCTTTAATTATTCTAGATGTTTGTTCTTTAATTCTTCTAGGTCTTTGTTAAACATTTCTTGCATCTTCTCGATCTTTGCCTCCGTTCTTTTTCCAAGGTCCTGGATCATCTTCACTATCATTATTCTGAATTCTTTTTCTGGAAGGTTGCCTAGCTCCACTTCATTTAATTGTTTTTCTGGGGTTTTATCTTGTTCCTTCATCTGGTACATAGCCCTCTGCCTTTTCATCTTGTCTATCTTTCTGTGAATGTGGTTTTTGTTCCAGTGGCTACAGGATTGTAGTTCTTGCTTCTGCTGTCTGCCCTCTGGTGGATGAGGCTATCTCCAAATATTCTTTTGCTAGGTAAAGGTGGCTTATTTCTTTTAAGAACCCAAAAACATCATAACTAAGAGCCAGGATGAGATGCTCAATCTTTCAGCTTCATTATTTTCAGGGTTTAGTATCATGTTTCAAAATTACCACATCAGAGAGTCTCAAAGCTGATGGCCCCAAAGCAGGTTTTGACTATCTCCATCCCAATCGTATTTGGGAGGAAGTAAGATAAGCAACCAGAAAAGATAAACAAGGCATGTTCTTATGCAAAAATTGAGTGAATCCCAAGCTAATCATTTTAAAATTCAAATGTCTACACTCAAAAAACAGCAAAAAGGAAACAGAAAATAAAATTTGGCAACAATAAGAGTCCTTTCTCTCCACTCTGCTCTACTCCGTCTGATTTATCCCAACTTTTCCCATCCCACTTCTGGATGCTTGACCACCTAGCAGCTCTGATTTCCATCTGCCATATTTGAAAGGACTTTACACATCTTTTAAGCATTCTGATTGTTTAAATGGAAAATTCAAAATCAGTACCTCCAGGGACTCTTCAGAAATCTGAAGGGGGAAAAAAAATGTCTAGAATAGACTTCTAAAAACAAGTATTTATAGGAAATTCCAGAGTGGAAAAAGTAACTCAAGTCCACCAAACAAGTAGAGAGTTGATTCATCCTCTACAGTAAATATTATTTTCTTTGAACATTTTGCCCTATATTATTACAAAGAATGAAAACAAAGATGCATGAACACGTTTGCACACTTTTTACTTTATAAGGATTGGTGTTTTGGCAGAAAAGAGCAAGGATCCTAATGAAGGTCCTGGATCCTGGGGAAAGTAGATGGGTGACCACTCTCTTGACTTCCGTTTGGTGTCTGTAGATGACCCAGAAGTGATACCAAAGAGAACAATCTCTCTCCAAGGTGCTGGAGGCCTGCGGCACTCTGTTCTTTATTTTACCACCTTCAGATCAAGTATGGTACTCTGCACTTTGCAGATTGATTACTGTTGACCGGTTTATATTGTCTGGCAGAGGTAGAGGGAAATTTGAATGTTAATGAACAATTTAATTCTCCAGAGGATGTCTGAATCATCTGGAGAATTTTGGTAGTACAGACATAACAGCCTTTGAATACAACTGTGATATAAGTAATTTCAAATAACATTAGGGGTAGTTTAGAGTCATTTCTTATCCCCAAATCACTTTAGAACAAATCTCCACAATGATCAGCAATGATACATTATGGGTGGCATGCCAATAGACGCCCAAATGTGACACATCAACCATGAGTTAATGTTTCTCTGATAGATGTGATTTAAAGATAGACCACTATGGCCTTCAACTACCCATAAAGATCCATTTTATAAAGTATTATTGTGATTTAATCATGAGTGTGGCAGTAGGCTCCAGGTTTTTATGTATGCCCAGAAGCTATCGCTAAAATATTTCAGATAATGTAAAATCATGTACCTGTGGAAATGGTAATGCTAATAATGCCATGGCAGAGCAGAAAGTTTAAAAACATAAAGCCAAACTGTGCGTGGGGGCTCTGGTAATTGGAAGAGTCAATGGCTATATGATTCAAGAAAATAGTCTCCCTCGAGAAGGAGAATGACTGTCCTGCATTTACACAGCAGCCAACCAACACTAAGCAGACTTTCCTTTGCATATTATTGGTGCCAGACCGATGAGGCAGAAAATTGCATCGTGTCATTTAATTTCCCAATCTTTGTTTTCATTGTATTAATCTTTTGGCTTTGCTTCACTTTATAATTTGAAGGCTCAGCAAGAAGCAAACCAAATGGAAATTCAGCTTACTTTCATGTCTAGCTCAATGTGTTTGGTGCAGTTTCCAAAAGTTTAATTCTACGTAATACTGTCCATGAATAATAATAGGCTGCTTCTGCATGCAAACTTATTAGTGTTTATTAAGGGTTGCCTTAAGGTTTCTGGGAAGTGTGCCCAAAAGTCAGTCACCAAAACATGATTAACAAATTGGTTATAGAAGGAGAACAGATAATTTTTTAAAACAGAAGTATATCATCTAGTTGAGAAATAAGAACTAAAATCCTCAAAACTGATTTAACCTAAGTGAACTTGTCTTTCTTTCTTCCTTCCTTCCTTCCTTCCTTTCTTTTTCTTTCTTTCTTTCTCTTTTTCTTTCTCTCTTTCTCCTTTCCTTCCTTACTTCTTTCCTTTCTGTTATTCCAATAAAGAAAAGAAAAGTAAATAAATATGAAACAAGCAGAAGATTCAGATTCCAGTGAGTTACACCAGAAGTTAGTATCTTGGAATATAAATAAAAGACATTCACAGTTTGAAGGACTGAAATTGCAGTCTAGAGATCTGAATTGTTTGGACCTTGGAATCAGACCAACCTGGCTTCATATCCTGCCATCTCTATCTTTGGTGAGCTATCTAACCTTTCTGAGCTTCACTCCCTTGTCTGCAAAACAGAGAATCTGGAAGAAATATCTGACACGGCTATTAGGAGGAGAAAATGTGACATGCATGTAAACACCCAGCACCATGCCTGCCACCTAGGACACCCTCAAGAAAGTACACGTGGCATTGCTGTGGAAGCTGCTGGCTGTCACTACTGCTCTCATCAATATGTGCTCAACAATAAGTAAAGGAAGGGGTGTAACAATCAGCCAGGTCCCTTACCTCTATCACAGTAACGCTGGTGTCACAAAGACTGAATTTGAGAATGCTGGGATTTGGAGTTTTCTTTTCCTCCTGACTTGTGTTTTTTGTAATGATTGCAAGCTTGTAATATATAACTGGCCTCAAAACTGGAATATACCTACTACATAACGTTTTCATTGCTACAAACATTCTATCAACCCATCCACTTCACCAAAGATATTGAACTATTGATTCTTCTATGTTTATAGTACATCTAAAACATGGTTTATAATGAGGCATAAATAACAAAGAAATGCTAGAGAACCATGAAGGAATGCATGAAATCACATCTAGATACACAGCAAGGTCACTTCTCAGATACCGCGATCGCTAAGTCCCTCTTCAAGGCACCATTTAGTGAGTCTTACAAACATGGATAAGAAGAAAAGAAATATAGGGAGAAATTCACTACACTTTCTCAAATAAAAATAAAGTTCAGCTGGAACTCACTTTCTGGTTAAAATTGTCTAGTTCTTTACTGATCACCAATTCCTATGATAGATCCCAACTCATGTGACACACCAGCCCTGTGGGATAAGTAAGACAGGTATTATTGATCCATTTTAAAGACAAGAAAAATTGCAGATGAGGAAGGTTATGTGACACATCCAAAGATATATAACTACTAAACAGCAGATCTGAGGCTTGAATCAAGTTCATCTGACTCCAAATCCAGGGTTCTTCACACTTTCATGTTGGTGATGGACACTTAGCAACTTAAAACTCCAGCCATCTCTAATCAGAGAAAAATACAGTGGTTCAAGAAACAGCCCCAGTCGCCACAGAAATAAACCAGTAAAGGCTACTTTTTAAAGAAGAACATTAACCTTGACTTAATTGTTTGAGTTTAAAGATAAATCGCTCTGAGAAGAGATATGGGTGGAATTTTGCTGTTTACTTCTGTAAACTTTCCTTTTAAAAGAAACTGCAGAATCATACTTTTTTCTTTTTAGTTCAAAGATAGGAAACTCTTTTTTCTCATTTTCCTCAGATTCCTATCATGCTGCTTGTGCCAACCAACTCATTACAAATTGTAGAAATGACATTCCTGCCTCATCTGAGCTCCCCAGGCATCCACAAGCAGTGACTTAAACTCCCTAGGCTTCCTCTGACTTAGACCTCACTTTTCCAAGAGTCCCTGGAAACAATGTCGAATTATAAGAATTTGCACTCCTAGTCAGCTCAAAATACCTGCTATGCCTGCTTCTCAAAGGGAGTCATCACTGTTATAAAATGAATTGGTCTTATATAAATGTCAATTCTGGGTTATATTTGTTAAGAAACTCAACCTGTTTCTAGTAGCTTGTTTGAAATCAGAGGATGGATGAGCTTCTGTCATATGGTATGACGCGGGATAAATTTATCGAGCTTATTTTTTGCCAAACAGTAAAGGTGCCTTAGGAAGTTAATTACCAGCACTTTGTGCTAACTGACAAACAACTTCTTAACTGCACAAATGCTATCCCAAATAGTTAATCATGAAGCTAATACAGATAAGGTAGAAGTGTGCATACATCATCAGGACAAGCAAATTATAAAAAGAAAAAACAGGTCATTATGATTTCTGTAGCTAATGTTTAAGGTTACTCTTTAATGCTATTGCCAACTACCTTTTCAAAAATTTTCCCCAAGATTTTTTAACTCTTAAGGTATATTTTTATTAGCTCAATTCATTTCCTATTAGTCTTGGAATTTAGCAAGGCTTCATGGCAAAGCAGGTCTGAAAGAGATCTTATTAACTTTCCCTCAGAATAATAAGTCCCACATGGAATAAAGAAAGAAATCCAACTCCCAAAAGACACAAGTCATTAGAGTCAATAGAGGGTTAATGTAATTTTTAATAGGCGGCCCATTACAATTCTCAGGACCCATAACTTTGGTACCACACTGGACATCTATTCAAACATAATCAGAGTGGTTCCTTTATTATCTGCCTCCAAAGAAAGAGTAACATTTTCTCCCTACAGTCTCAGATTTTTTAAAGGAATTATATAAGGCCAGTCATCCCTTTTCTTGTAAATAAATAAGACAATCATGCTTGTCTTTCCTGGAAATTTTTCACTAGTTTTTAAAAAAAAAAAATTCATTCAGTTGCTCGTTAGAAAATGAATTTGAACTTGGAACTAAGATTAGTGGCTCCAGTGTGAAAAGTAGTAACATAAATCGATATTTTATGTGATTTTATATCAGGGATACATGCCTGTAATATACAAAAATATTTTTCCACCATATGTATTGCTGAATATCCATACTTCATCTATAGCCTCCTCTGAAAAGCATCAAACCTAGGAAGAAAAAAATGACAACACAATTCAAATAATTAATTCAGAACACTAAGAATGATTTCCAATCTTCAACATTGAAACTGGATGAGAAAATAAAGATTACCATTTGGGAGGGTCTCTGGAGGGTAAAAGTATAGGGAAAGAAAACTTGTATTGGGGACGATAGGACAAATGCTAGTATCAGATTCAGAAGACCTGGGCTTGGACCCCAGCTCTGACGCTAACTAGTTGAGTGACTTTGTCCAAATCATTTCACTTCTAAGAACTTTCATTTCCTTGCCTTTAAAATGAAATGCCAGACATGATTAGGGACAACAAATAGATTTCACCTGAAGTCCCATAAATAGTCAACAAGTAGTAGCAGCCTGGAAGACAGATTGAATCCAGGTTCAGCAGGAGTGTTGTGTTCAATTAGTAATGTCTGCCATGGAAGGGGAAGGTGAGGGTATGTGGAGCACAAATTTACCATTACCAGATTAAATGGTTCTTAAAATTCTCTGTCAAGTCTAATATTCTGTGATTTTGTACACCTATAACATAGATTATTTTTCTTGTCCAGGATTTCTACTTGCCACAGGTGATTAAATGTCCATTTCAATTCACAGCAGAACGATCCAAGCCACTAACTTTGTAAATATTGAATAGGATGATGTTCAGCTTGACAAGAGAGAGACTCAAAGAAAATGCATAAGGAAAGGTGGGCACAATAGGACTGAAGACTCCCTATGAGTCTGAGAAGTTTCTAGATGGAAAAGAGCCTGTTACCCCTACTTGCTCTCCCTCACAGACTAACAGGCAAACACCTAACTGACTCCACAGAACAGGAAAATTGTTTAAGTTGGTTAAGATTTCCCTGGAAATGATTCATTTTCCCCCAATCCAATGACACAACAATATTCATAGCCTATAATGAAGCACAAAGACTGGATAATGCAGATTAAAATATCACCAACTTCAAGGTTTACCAATAAGCTGATTTGCAAGACAACAATATTTCATACCAGGTGCTATATTATTTATCAATGTTTAATAAGCACTTCATAAGTTTTGGCAAGCAAATGAGAAATGGATTACCAAAGAGAGGTGATGAAATATTTATAATGCACGATAGCTACTATTACACTGTAGCTGTTCAAAATATCTTAACAGTAAATTGAATGGAAATATAATACTGTAATGGATGTGAAGTGTTCAATCGGCCATTTGTAATGAAATATGAAAGTGTTTAAAGAGAGTAAATACATTTGTAATGGTTTTTGATTAGCTATAACTATATATGATTCAACCATCCATTATGAACAATGTGCAGATATTATGATGGCTTATAATATTTATGATAACGTGGCATCCTTGGAGAAGTTTTTTCGGAATGCTTACATGTATTACTAACTTTCAAGAATTAATTCTGTGTCACTACTTTGGAAAAACTTCTTCTTTTACTTATCATACTTTCCTAAGAATTTTAAATTGTTCACTACTTTGGAAAAACTTCTTTTATTTATCATACTTTCCTAAGAATTTTAAATTGTATTTCTTTAATAAATTTAATAATAAATAAATTTCACCCTTATTTGTGATTAGTGGTACCGTTTTTCATTTTTTATAAATCATTAATTTGATCTGTTTTTGCACATATAAGACTTTCTATTTATAGCAAATGGGCCAAAAACAACAAAAAATTATATCATATATATATATATATATATATATATATATTCTACCAGAAAAGAAACTATTCTCTAAAATTAAGACAAGTGTATAGAATCATCAAAACCTCCAGTCTCCCTGTATTGTTTAGTACAGTTATCATATCTGTAACTCAGACGGCCCTTCATTCCTTCAAGAAATACTTCCCACTTCTGCTTACCACCCTGCAGTGGCTTTCTGGTTGCCATGGGAAACAGACAACAGGCTCCACAGGCTCCACTGGGCCCACAGAGCGTGACAAAGCTCCTGCCCACCCCTGCAGCCTCATATCTCACCCCTCCATTCTGGCTCTCTAACCTCTGGCTGCCCCTGCCTTTTTTCAGGGCCTCAAAATAAGTCCATCTTGTTGTTGCCTCAGGTGCTTCACATATATTCCCTCTGCCTGAAACACCCCTCCTGCCCCCCAGCCCCACTCTTTCTTTAGAGCTTAGCTCACCATCACTTCCGCACAGGGCACTGGTGGGGGGTCAGGCTCTCCCACGATAGGCTCCCACAGCACCCTCTCCTTCTCTGAGCAGCTGGCACAACGACAACTCAATAATTAAGGCTCTGGTCTATTTTCTGACTCTATTAATAACTAGAATTTCACTCTCTAAAAGTAAGTCCTCCTAGTACAATAGAAATATTCTTGTGCACTTTACCTCTGCTTTATAGCAGGCAAAGTGACAAACAAAAAAGCGGCACAAGGACAACAGAACTGTGTCAGTCAGGGATCCTCAGAGGAACACCACCAATAGATATAGCTACTTCTCTCTCTCTCCAATTATATATATATATATATATATGCAATATCCAAATATGTATATGTATACATATACATATACGTATTTTTTTAATGGTTTTATTTTGTCAGCTGGCTGTGAAACAATCAGGATTCAGACACTGGAGGGTATGATCATTTTACAAACACCCAGAAGACCACTCCCATATCACAGCACCTGCGCATGGGCAGACTGGCTCATTCTGGCTTCTCCAAGAAATAGATTGGATTGGCAGGAGGGGTCTGAGATGCAGCTTCTCCCCTCCTTTCCCACAGTGGAACATCTCCTGCTTCACTTCCCAGGGTATTCCAGGCTGGTGTCCTGAAGTGATCAGATGACCTGCTCTATGACCTCAGGCTTACCAGAGCCTGACATACACACATACACATATACATACCTAGACAGACGGACAGATTTAAAGGAATTGGCTCATTTGCTTTAAGAGGTCAGTTGGCCCCTGAGTTGTAGGGCCTGGCAAGTCCAGAATTCATAGGGCGGCTGGCAGGCTGGAAGCTTAGGCAGGGTTTCTACGTTATAGTCTTGAGACAAAATTCCCTCTCCTTCAGAAAACCTCAGTTTTTGCTCTAAGGCCTTCAACTGACTGGATGCTTGGATGCAGCCTTCTCATATTATGGAGTGTACTTAAAGTTAACTGAATCACTTTGCTGTACACCTGAAACTAACACAACATTGTAAATCAACTATACTCCAATATAAAATAAAAATTAAATTTTTAAAAATTAAAAATTAATTGTGCATTTAAATCACACCTACAAGATAACCTTCACAGTAGCATCTAGACCAGTGTTTGACCAAATACCTGTGTAGCATAGCCTAGCCAAGTTGGCACATCAAATTAACCATCACGAAGACTCTGACAGATGGCATTCTTTTTTTTTTTTTTTTTTTTTGCGGTACACGGACCTCTCACTGACGTGGCCCCTCCCGTTGCGGAGCACAGGCTCCGGACGCGCAGGCTCAGCGGCCACGGCTCACGGGCCCAGCCGTTCCGCAGCATGTGGGATCTTCCCAGACCAGGGCACGAACCCGTGTCCCCTGCATCGGCAGGCAGACTCTCAACCACTGCGCCACCAGGGAAGCCCCAGATGGTGTTCTTGGTTACAAAAATTCATTCCTTCCCGCCCCAGCGACAGGAATATATTTTCCTGCCCTATGAATTGACTACATGACTTGCTTTAGCAAATGGGACATATGCTCTTTCTGCAACGAATACTGCAGTGTAATTTTGTGGTTTGATTTAACTCAGTTTGGCTGTTCCGCACTGTCATGAGAATGGGTTTGTTCCACAGAAAGGTTTCTCTTTTACTTTAGACCCCAGAATTAAGACAGCGTGTGGAGCAGACCAAAATTTAACCCCCAACCTGGATCAGAGACGAAGCATGAAGCAAAGCCACGATCGTTAACCCACAGCCACTGACATGTAAAATGAGGAAAATAAACCCTTATTTCTTTCATAAACTACTGAGATTTGAGGATTGCTTGTTACACAGAAAGATCACTAGCAAAGGCTGACTAATATAAGACATGTTTGTGAAGCCTGCCATATTTTGAAGCCTGCCATATTTTGACAGTCTATGGCACTGTATCCAATCCATTTATGCTACCAATGACAAATACACATTACCTGATTCTCACCTGGACAGATACACAGTCTGGCCTCTGATGTAGAGATTTTATCATTTACAAAACATAAGTAGAGCTACTTAAAATTTATTTAGGACTTAACTATGCTTCAGACAATCTTCTCAGCCCAGCATACACAAATGTGAATGTGACATAATTTCTCCCTTTGGAAGCCAATAGAGTAGTGAGGAAAACTGTACATGTTAATGTGTAGAATAAGGGGAGTTTGACATTAAATTCTATCTCATGAATTACGGCAATGCCTCAAGGCTAACCAAAGCCTTTCTTTCATGCCTCAGCACTTGACTTGTTACAACTTTCTTCTAGTGGCTCCTGAGAAAGAGTCACTCCCTTAAAACCAACATCCATTTTGCCATCTTTTACCTCACCAGAAGAATGGCTTTGTTAAGAGAACACAACTGAAGGGCTATAATACAATCATGACTCAGAATCCCATCCTTCCTCCTAGTCTGTAAGTCCCTTATGCAATTCAAATCTAAATGGCTCTTCTCAACATTCAGAGGTGTCCATCACCTGCCCCCGTCAACCCCTAGTCTTGTCTCCTCCCACACCCAACAAGAGCATTCCACCCCAGTCAAGTTCCTCACTGCTGCCCTGCTGTGCTGAGTGAGCTGTTTATGAAGAAGTTTTGTCCAGTTTTCCCAGCACCACTTACTGAAGAGGCTGTCCATTTTATATTCTTGGTCCCCTTGTCATAGATTAGGTGACCATAGGTGCATGGGTTTATCTCTGGGCTTTCTATCCTGTTCCATTGATCTATGTTTCTATTTTTGTGCCAGTACCATACTGTCTTGATTACTGTAGCTCTGAAGTCAGGGAGCCTGATTCCTCCAGCTCCGTTTTTATTTCTCAAGATTGCTTTGGCCATTCGGGGTCTTTTGTGTTTCCATACAAATTATAAAATTTTTTGTTCTAGTTCTGTGAAAAATGCCATTGGTGATTTGATAGGGGTTGCACTGAATGTGTAGATTGCTTTGGGTAGTATAGTCATTTTCACAATATTGGTTCTTCCAAACCAAGAACATGGTATATCTCTCCATCTATTTGTGTCGTCTTTGATTTCTTTCATCAGTATCTTAGAGTTTTCTGCACACAGGTCATTTGCCTCCTTAAGTAGGTTTATTCCTAGGTATTTTATTCTTTTTGTTGCAATGGTAAATACGATTGTTTTCTTAATTTCTCTTTCTGATCTTTCGTTGTTAGTGTATAGTGGTGCTGGGAAAACTGGACAGCTGCATGTAAACGAATTAAATTAGAAATCTCCCTAACACCGTACACAAAAATAAACTCAGAGTGGACTAAAGACCTAAATGTAAGGTCAGACACTATAAAACTCTTAGAGGAAAAAACATAGGCAGAACACACTTTGACATAAATCGCAGCAAGATCTTTTTTGACCCACCTCCTAGAGTAATGAAAATAAAAACACAAATAAACACATGGGACCTAATTAAACTTAAAAGCTTTTGCACAGCAAAAGAAACTATAAACAAGATGAAAAGACAACCCTCAGAATGGGAGAAAATATTTGCAAATGAAGCAACTGACAAAGGATTAATCTCCAAAATTTACAAGCAGCTCATGCATCTCAATATCAAAAACACAAACAACCCAATCAAAAAGTGGGCAGAAGACCTAAATAGACATTTCCCCAAAGAAGACATACAGATGGCCAACAAACACATGAAAAAATGCTCAACATCACTAATTATTAGAGAAATGCAAATCAAAACTACGAGGTATCACCTCACACTGGTCAGAATGACCATCAACAAAAAATCTGAAAACAATAAATGCTGGAGACGATGTGGAGAAAAGGGAACCCTCATGCACTGTTGGTGGGAATGTAAATTGATCCAGCCACTATGGAAAACACTATGGAGGTTCTTTAAAAAACTAAAAATAGAACTACCACATGACAGAGCAATCCCACTATGGGGCAAATACCCTGAGAAAACCATAATTCAAAAAGACACACGAGGACTTCCCTGGTGCAGTGGTTAAGAATCCACCTGCCAATGCAGGGGACATGGGTTCGAGCCCTGGTCCAGGAAGATCCCACATGCCGCGGAGCAACTAAGCCCATGAACCACAACTGCTGAGCCTGTGCTCTAGAGACCGCGAGCCACAACTACTGAGCCCGTGTGCCACAACTACTGAAGCCCACATGCCTAGAGCCCGTGCTCCACAAGAGAAGCCACCACAATGAGAAGCCCGTGAACCACAACAAAGAGTAGCCCCTGCTCACCGCAACTAGAGAAAACCCACGCACAGCAACAAAGACCCAATGCAGCCAAAATAAATAAATAAATTTATTTTTTTAAAAAAAGACACATGCACCCCAATGTTCACTGCAGCACCATTTACAGTAGCCAGGACATGGAAGCAACTTAAATGTCCATCAACAGAGGAATGGATAAAGAAGATGTGGTACATATACAATGGAATATTACTCAGCCATAAAAAGGAACAAAATTGGGTCAATTGTAGAGGTGGATGAACCTAGAGAGTGTCATACAGAGTGAAGTAAGTCAGAAAGAGAAAAACAAATATTGTATATTAACGCATATATGTGGAATCTAGAAAAATGGTATAGATTATCTTATTTGCAAAGCAGAAAAAGAGACACAGACATAGAGAACAAATGTATGGATAACAAGAGGGAAAGGGGGGTGGGAGGAATTGGGAGATTGGGGTTGACATATATACACTATTGATACTATGTATAAAATAGATAATTAATGAGAACATACTGTATAGCACAGGCAACTCTACTTAATGCTCTGTGGTGACCTAAATGGGAAGGAAATCCAAAAAAGAGGAGGTATAACTATTTCACTTTGCTGTACAGTGGAAACTAACACAACATTGTAAAGCAACTATACTCCAATAAAAATTAATTTTAAAAAATAAAAGGAAAGAAAAAATAAATAAATATCCCCCCCCCCCAAAAAAGAAGCTTTTGTCTCTGAGCCTCTCACTCACCCTTCTCAACTTGGCCCGGTGGTGCTGGAACTGTGTTCTGCAAATCACATTTCTGTTTTGCCAGCTGGGCTCTGCCAATAAGGGGCATTAGGGGAAAGGACTGGGAGAGGAAAAGAATCTTGCTCTTTCCTATTTCTCCCTGCTTCTGTCAGCATCTGGAGGACTTCTTTACCCTGGAAGGATCAATTAATTGGTTCTAGTTGCAGCTGCAGTTCTAGTTTGCTGCTTTTTTTTTTTTTTTTAGACTCTCAGAGCCAACTCTAGCATTCTTCCTCAGAGATACCAGCACCAGTCCCTCTTCTGAGGTTTGAGTCCTACCTTCTTGGGGTCACTCCTCCAAACTTCTAATTTCTAATAATCCCAACTTTTTCTCTTTGTTCCACAACCCTAGAGGTGATGGCTGCTTCCTGCTGTTACTGCCTCTGGGACACCTGTTCGTTCTCTTTTGCCTTTTCAGTTCTCTAATACCTGGTTAGTAACTCTTTATAGCACGTTCTCCCTGCCAAATAGTGGTATGGTTCCTGTTACCTGACTGGATCCCAACTGATACACCTTAATACAGCATATTTATTCTTCAGTCTTGATTTGGTTTTGGTTTTGCTTTTCTTCCATGTTTTCCCCTCAAGCCAAATGAGCAGTTACCCCTCCTCTCATCCTCCAGGACTCTACTCATGTGTCCTTGATGAAGACCTCAGCTCCAACCATTCTCTCCCTCTGAACTCCAACAGTATCACTACCACGAGAAGCCACAACATCTGTGGAATGCACCTTGGCAAGGGCTCAGGAAGCCTGGTTCAAGAACCAGCTCTGCTGTTCACTGGGTCTTTCTGAGATTCAGATTTCTTACCTATGTAATGCCACTCTTTCATAACTCTGTGTTCTATGTTTCTCATTGGTAAATCCTGTCTTTCCAAGGAGATTATAACTCCTTTAGAGCCAAAAGCTTTGCCTGAAACCATCTTTAGTGCACCCCTTTATCTTTACTATGCCTGGCATCATTGTGCAGGCTAAGCACACAGTGAGGGCTCTCGAAATCCTTTCTAACTAAAACCTCAGAATTTGTGTGAACCAGATTTTTCAAATTGGTGGTCTGGGAACCAAATTCTATCCACAAATATGATTTGTTTGGGCTACAGTGAATTTTTGTTAACTAGTTGTCATCATTTGTCAATTGGGAGATTTTATATACAAATCCAAATTGCGTCCTTCAGATTTCACAGATGAGAAAATTTGTGATGAGGAGGTAAAGGAAATTGTGCAATGTCAAGGACTCCATCAAGAGTAAAATGGTCACTCAGGGCTTCCCTGGTGGCGCAGTGGTTGAGAGTCCGCCTGCCGATGCGGGGGACGCGGGTTCGTGCTCCAGTCCGGGAGGATCCCACATGCTGCGGAGCGGCTGGGCCCGTGAGCCATGGCCGCTGAGCCTGCGCGTCCGGAGCCTGTGCTCCGCAACAGGAGGGGCCGCAGCGGTGAGAGGCCCGCGTACCGCAAAAAAAAAAAAAAAAAAAAAGTAAAATGGTCACTGAAATATGAATACCTCTTTTGATTTGGGGGTTCCTGAACCTCCTTGCTTCTGTAAAATGATATCATGAAGGGAGGGTGGGGGAAAGAATGCCATAACAAACGAAAGTTTAAATCTTAAACTATACTTGTCTTTGTCATTTGCCAAATCCTCTCATTTATTATCGATGTACAGCAGGTTTTAATACTCTATGATAAGATTGCCTTAACACTTTTTCAGTGCAATGTTATTTTCAAGTAATTATAAATGATCAACATTTCATTTCACTTGTATTGGCATTCATAATTAACAGAATTCACTGTGATTGATTTTGAAGAAAACTGATACCAAGGTATTTGTTCTCTGTAATGTAAAATTAATAGCAGATGTATGATTGAGGGAAATTTTTTCCTGCTGTTTTCATAGCTATCAAAACTCTTGTGGACTGTTCAATAAATGGTGTTGAGACAACTGTATTCCTATAGAAAAAAAATTAAGTTTTTCTCTTACACAATACATGCATAGAAATATAACTGCATAAAGAGTGAAGGGAAAATGTAATAAAACTTTTAAATATTAAAAAAAAAATTCTTGGACTCTACTCTCTGTGTTCCTATCCCACATGCTATGCTGTCTCCCTTACTATTCTAATTCCCTGTCACATTTAAAAGTAATGGCTACTCTTTCTTAAAACTCTTTCACTGCTTAAAACTTCTTCATTGTAATAACAGCAGCCACCATTTACTGAGCACTTACTATGTGCCACACAGTAGGTCAAGTGCTTGATAAATGTATCTTGATTAATACACAAGAGAAGCTTTGAAAGTAATATTATCCCCATTTTACAGAGAAAAACAGCAGAGGCTCCGAGACGATAAATAGATTGCCATCAATGACACTGCCAATGCCTGGTGGTGCCAGTGTTCCTGACATAATACCCTCTCTCTCAGTGTTCTTCCTTCCTCTGTTTCCTCTACCTTTTGCCTCCTTCACAGGCCCCTCTTCTTCTGCTGGACCCCAACATAAGGGTGTTTTCCAGCCTTCCGTCTTCACCCATGTCACTGTGAACCTAACATGCCAACTGTACACGTTCATTCCAACCTCTCTCTTCAGCTCCAGTCAGTACCTAGTTATAGTGAAAAGTGGGATTTGGAGCCCAGTGATACTGGCTCAGCCCCTTCCCAGCTATATGACCTTAGACAAGGTACATAATCTTTCCAGGCTTCATTTTCTCATCTAGAAATAGGATAATAGAGCTGATTCCAAGGGTTAAATGAGACAGTACAGTTAAAGCAATTGGCACTTAATACATATTCAATAAATATTGGCTACTATTATTATTATTTCAAACTGTCTGGATCATCCCAACATAAGTATCCCAATACCCTTTCAAACTCAACGTGTCTCTTTGAAGAACCTAGGGGTAAGACAGGAATAAAGACACAGACCTACTAGAGAATGGACTTGAGGATATGGGGAGGGGGAAGGGTAAGCTGGGACAAAGTGAGAGAGAGGCATGGACATATATACACTACCAAACGTAAGGTAGATAGCTAGTGGGAAGCAGCCGCATAGCACAGGGAGATCAGCTCGGTGCTTTGTGACCACCTAGAGGGGTGGGATAGGGAGAGTGGGAGGGAGGGAGACGCAAGAGGGAAGAGATATGGGAACATATGTATATGTATAACTGATTCACTTTGTTATAAAGCAGAAACTAACACACCATTGTAAAGCAATTATACTCCAATAAAGATGTAAAAAAAACCTCAACGTGTCTGCAACAGAGGCTTCATTTCCTCTTACGAGCTGCCCCTCCCCTGCCTTCTCTTTTATGGTGAACGGTGCTGCCACTCTTCACCAATTCACTCAAATCAGAAGTCTAGGTAACTCCTGCACTCTCCTAGGAGTTAGAAGAAAAACTGCCCCAATTTTTAAGTCTAACTCTAGAATCTATCATCCAAACTTGTATAAGAGGGGTATCTTTCTAAATTTCAAATCTGTTCACTTCCGCCCACCTCATTTAAACTCCCTCAGTGGATCACTACGATCTTTGGAATGAGGTGCAAATGTCTCAGCAGAGCACATACAACCTTTCAATATCCAGTCTCTGCTGATTCTCCAGTCTCACTTCCCACCCCCTCCATAACCCAAAGAGACAAAACTGTCGCCCTGAACAGACACTTGTTTTTTATGCCTTAATATGCTGGCAAATGCAGTTTCCAGGAGTTAAAAGTGCCCTCCTGGCTAACTCTTTCCTGCCCTTCTAAGTGCCACTCATACATGCTTCTTTCCACATTTTCAGCAGCTCCTGAAGTCTGTTTGGCGTCCTCCTCTGGGTGGCCCTCACAGCCTGCCCTCACCTCTCCCTTAGCCCTTTCACAGAGGACCCTCACTGCAACCAGCATCAGGACAGTATCTGAGAAGCACCTGACAAGTGAAACTCTGCTAAGAAGCCACCTAAGTTCTGAGATGAAAAGTAGACATGTTGGTGGCACAATTACAAATGTCTGTGCAAACACAAAATTTGAGTGCTGAGGACAACTCTGCAAGTCTAATCAAATCCTTTTAATTGGCATATGAGAACTAGAGAATTTAGGAAGGTTACGTGACTTATTCAAGTTCCTACAGCTGTTCATACAGTCCAGGTTCATCCCTGAACACCAGTCCGGGCAAGGTAAGTGATCCAAACCTATGCCTCCAACTAGAACACAATTGCCCTCCAAGCTTACATAAATAATTTATTTACTTCTAATTTGTCATGTTACAGAAAAGCTCTTGGACAGTTTGGAGAAATACTTAAAAGGAATAAGACCTTCGTTTTCTTACAGCTAATGAAGGAATCCTACAATGGTAGATGACAGAGATTGTGAGGTTGGGCGGTTGTATGAAAGCCGAGAAGAGACAGGCTAAAACGCCTAGAAAGATTAGTATTTAAAGGTCTGCTATTAGATCTGGTGCATTTTCTGCAAGTGAATTACAAATCTGCCTGCAAGCTACTTGGCAGCCAACACAGAAAGGTGGGTAGGATCTACTCTTCAATCACAATGTATGATAAAAACAAACCAGTAGTTCAGGAGACACATTCCCGATGCTGCAATCTAAAGGGAATTTCTCCCATGGGCCTTTGTGAAGGAAAAAATATGTGAAACAGAGTAAACAATGTCTTTAAAATAATTCTGAGTTTCAGACTGTCATCTTGTATTATATTATTCAATGCAGGCCCAAAGCCTAAAAAAGTGCAGTTCAGGAAAATTGTTGGGTATGGGTAGAGGGCAAAATGATATGGACAACATATACGTTTTGGCACAAAAGAGTCTGCGTGCTTCATGAGGGCAGGCAGCCCCTGTCTTGTTCATTGTTTTGCTCCTTGGAGTATCATCTACTACAGTGGAGAGGCTCAATGGTTCAAATGTCCAACAAAACACCAAATGAACAAATCTACATAAACAGTTCATACCTCAGTCAGTCAAGGGGGAAAAGTAAGATGTGAGAAGTTACAGCTTTTCAAGGCAGAACCAGGTTATTGACTGGGATCCCAGCAGACATCAGTTTCAGGCCCTACACTGGTATGCAAAGAATCTGAACAACAGTTTCAGAAGAAACATTTCAAGTTTGCAGTTAATACTAAATTGGAAGAGACAGCAAATAATGAGAAACAAAGCAGGCAGATAAAAGGGTTTTAGATATTTCAAGTACCGACCCAGCTAATAAATGCAAATGAAGTTCAGTGCAGATAAGCACAGAATTATGAGTCTGGAAGCAAAGAAGAAAAAGGAGGACTATCTGCTTAATGGAAATGAGCTGCACGGTGCTGACCAGGAATGAGATCTGGGGAATTAGTACAGGAGAAATCCCTCAAGCTTTCAACCCACTTTGCCGCAATGGAAAAGAAACACGATGATGAGCTATATTAAACCACAATACACGACTATCGAGTCATGCTCCACATTGGGTGAAAATGAAACCAAAGCAAGGAAAGAATAAGATTTTTTTTTTTTTAATTTAAACTGTCATTCTGTTCAGGGCAGGACCATGATCTGTTTTTTAATCTCAACCTTCAGCTATTGTCCTCTGCACATTTACTGGAAGGTGTTTCTTTGTGGTTTGCTTGCATTCTCTGTCATTCTCTATGCTGTTCCACAATTATTCAAGGGTCCGCAGAATACGGCCATCATACCTGATAGCAGGAGCCATCACTGTAAAAAATCAGAAGACATGTGGATTACAAAGGTTGAGTGGCTCCTTCTGCCAAAGCCTTACATTTTCCTTTTTTTTTTTTTTAATTGTTTGGTCAAAACAAGAATCATAGATTCATAGCTTTTAAAGCTAGAAGGCATTCTAAGTACACCTTTATGAGCCTCCTAATGATAGCCGCTATTACTAGCACCACGTTACACCTGAACGTCTCAGACTCAGGGGTCCAGTCATGTCAACCGACCACATTTCAGTCCACTCTAGAACTATTCGAGTCAAACAAACTCAACACAAGGTTGAAGGAGACAGGTGTGATGGACGGAATACCTAAAGGCTTTCCTGGGTGAAAGCAGTTCTCCCTACTCTTGCTGTGGTTCCTGAAATCCCATATCATTCATTCAACAACTATTTCCTGGATCCTTCCTATGGGCTAAGTACAGTTCTAAGTAGTGATGATATAACAGTAAACAAAAGAGACAATACCCCTGTCTTCATTGAGCTTAAATTCTAGTGAAAGGAGAGAAGCAATAAACAAATAAACATGGAAATGAGGTGGACACTCTCAAGTAATGGGAAGTGCTAGGAAGGTATAAACTGGATGACATGGAAAAAAACCCAGAGAGGGGTGAGGGGGACAAGTTAAGGAGGATTGTCAAGAAAGACCATTCCGAGGAGGTGACATCTAAGGACTGGAGGACTTGAAGAATGAGAAGCCCATAGGGAAACTCCATGACAAAATACAATTATGACTCGAAGAGGTTAAGGCATTGAAAAAAATTATTATTTGCTAAAATCTCATTCTGAATTAATTTGGCAGATTTTTTTAATCCAATCACCTTGTAAAACTGTTTAAGAAAAAGAAAAAGAAAAAAAATGAGAATAGATTATATTTAATATGGGAGAAGGATACAATGGGTTAGGAACACAGGATTCAGATTAACGAGCAAGTCCTCAACCTTGGTAAAGGAGAAAACAAGGGACAATGTTTACTGAAAGGGATAGAAAGCTTAAAAGATAGAAAGATTTCAAGAAAGATTTCAAGCAATTATCAGAGCATGCTCCACTAGATTTAGCCACATTTTCCTCAATAACAATCTTACTTCAGAAATGGCATTTTCTTCATCTAATCAGTGACTTCTACATAGTTTAACTTATATAAACTAACAGTGGTTCAATTTTCTTTTGAAATAGGAAAAGCTGTAGAATACCATGGGCACAGCCTCTAAGATGACCCTCATTGATCCCAGCCTCCTGATATTCGTGACTTTATGTAATCCTTTCTCCTGAGTATAGGTTGGACCTAGACACTCACTTCTATAAACAGGATGCAGAAAAAGGGGTAAGATGTCACTTCCAAGATTAAGGTGCAAAGAGACTATGGCTCCCATGGTGCATGCCTTCTCTTACTCACTCTGCCAGAAGACAGACGCCCTGATGTGAGCTGCCTTATGGAGATGTCCGTGGGGCAAGAAAGTGAGGGAGGACTGAATCCTGCCAACAACCACATAAGCGAGTTTAGCAGATCCTCTCCCAGTTGAACCTTCAGGTAACACTGCATTCCCAGCCCACACTTTAATTGCAGCCTTGTTAGAGAAGCTGAGGCAGAGGCTTCCAGCTAAGCCATGTATGGATTCCTGCTCACAGAAACTGGGAGATAATAGATGTTTATTGTATTAGGCTGCTAAGTTTGGGGGTAATGTGTTACACAGCAATAAATAACTAATATGCATACCACGAAAGCACTTTCAGATTGTGTTCTGTCTCCATTTGACATTTTCTACTTTCACCCAACCCTACTTATACTGTAAAATTCTATCTTCCCCATGCCTCCTTGAGCATCTGCTGAAGATTGGGACTGGGGTGAGGCTGCATGCAAAGGTAGCAAGTTAAAGGACAATAACAACAGTGGGCCATTAAATTCCATGTCATTCTTCATATAATCTCATAACATTGCATGGGATATTAACAAACCCTAGCAAAGTATCTGTTGTCTATGATTTAAGTTATTTGTTCAACTAGTCAGAACTTGATGATTTTCTTTCCTGGGGTTAGTTTGGGGCATCCCTAAGCTCAGGTAACCAAGGGATATGATACCCTCTCCACTTAAAGAGAAACACATCTGCAGCCCCCCCACCGATTGAGGGTATTACAGCCAATCTCTCCTTTAGCAACTCTTTCCTGGTAGCCCCCTGAAGTTCCCAGCTTGACTCTGCCACACACAGAGACAAATAAAATGTGATAAACCCCCAGCTAACACCAGCAAAGAAAATTAAATCAATTAAGATTATTAAGAGTTTGTAATTTGAATTGAATTACTTTTGGGTTAAATACCATCATTTCTCTTAATATAAACTCAAGTTTATTTGGGTGAACCAAAGAGAAGCTCTTATTATATCTAAGTGAATAACACCCTCCTTGCATATCTTTGAAAAACTAAGGAATTTCTCTAGAACACTGTAGAGGTTGCTCCTATAATCCCAAAATAAATACAATACTGATTAAAAGAGACAGCCCCTATATAGTACTGCCACTGGCTATTAGCAACAAGGTGCTACATAGTAGGTCTTCTTGACCACAGCAACCACAGAGATATCAGGCTTTTCAAATTCAGAGAGAGAGTTCTGGATTACAGAGAACTTCCAAAAATAAAGACAAAAAAATACACTTAAAAGACTTTGGAAAGCATTTCTCCCTTGCCCCATGGCCTCACCATGGAGGGAACCAGTCCAACAGGGGCAATCCAAAGGAGGAAAGCCTAAGAGAAAACTCCTATTTCCACCTCTTTGTTTTAACCTTTCCACAACATTGGCCTACATAAAAATCAATACATGTGCCAACCTTTCAACATGAACAGTTCTCTTAAATAGGCTTCCATTCTGGGAACAGCCACAGATTTAAGCCCAAACTCTCCACTGCAGCACCACTGAGTGCCACGTGGGAATACCTAAATTAGAATTTGGCCCTAACAACACTGATCCTCTTCATCACCACTTAAAATTTACCTTCATAAATGGAACCTAATGGGAAGCAATGGGAAAACGCTTTTCCTTGTAAACCTCCCCTTGATGTATTTCATTTATGAATGAAGAAATCTAATTTCAATTTTAAGGTTTCCTTTACCAGATTCAAAAGAAGTTCAGGCATATACTTTTTAATCTATGCCCCTTACATTTATATTGATAACCCTCATTCTCACCTTTCTAAGAATTCTTTCCAGCATTTAGACTTTAAATCTCTTTTTTAGTGAAAATCACAATATTATCTCCTGGGTTAAAGTTTGGGAACCACTTAAAAATATATATATATATATATATATATACACACACACATACAGTTACATTCCACTTTAACATCAATACTGCTAGACAGTATTTCCTTTGTTGAAAAAAGATGACAGCAAAGCCTCAAATTCTAGCGGAAGCCCCAGAGACTACCTTCTCCAATGCCCTAGTGTATTGAGTCATTAGGAGTTTTTTAAAGTTAGCATTTATCTTTTCTTTTATGTTTGAATGCTGCACATAGCTGCTTTGTGTTCTACTGATCCTTAGTGCTCAGGTATTTATGAAAACAAAATGTTTGAAAAGTCAGTGATCCAAGGGATCATGCCTATACCAAGCACAAGGAGCAGAAAAGGACAAAGTGAGACAGAGACAATGGTCTTCTCAAATGTATTAAAGTTGCTAAGCTATCAAATAAAATGAAAAAATAGAGTTGATGTAATGTCTTTTTCTGAAGACAAAATTAATTATGCTATTTGCCTGTACACCTTTGTAGTACTTATCTTTTTATTCATCAGGTTGTTGGTTGTGCCTTTTATGCACTCTAAAAATAAAAATTATTCCAGCTTTCATCAAAACTGGCAGTATTCTCCATAATGTGCAAAATTCTTTATCTTTACAGGGAAAAGCTTGTGAGAGAGTCACTGAATTTAAAGATTACAGGATGAAAGGAGAAATTGTTATAGAAATTTCCTTATATCCACACTACTGACTTAAGAAAAGCAACACTACATACATTTGAAAGAAATATCCATATAAATAATACTTTATTCATGATACAGAATAATGAACATGTTGGTCAGAATAATCAATTCTGATTTTGGTGTACCAAAATTAATTTTGGTGTAC
Source organism: Monodon monoceros (assembly GCF_005190385.1). Lineage (NCBI taxonomy): Eukaryota > Metazoa > Chordata > Mammalia > Artiodactyla > Monodontidae > Monodon > Monodon monoceros. The sequence goes on from NW_021703771.1 coordinate 35,085,006, forward strand.
CAAATTAAGATGCTGAATGCTTTAATGTTTTCATCTTATAAAATTATTTAACGTTCTTCATTAACCTTTCCTGAGAAGCTCCCAAAAATATATCTACATTAGACTGCCCAATCCCTTAAAGGTACAATTTCATTAAGTTTTTTATAAAATAATTCTATACTCTATAAATAAAAATGATTTTAAAATCTGTCCTTCACAGGAGAAAGAATTTGTGAGATCCAAAAAATTCTGTAGTTTAATAGTATTCTACCAATGTTAATTTCTTAGCTTGATAAATGTACCATGGTTATATAAGATGTTACCATGGGGGGGAAGCAGGGTGAAGGGTGTACAGAAACTCTCTGCACTATCTTTGCAAGTCTTCTGCAAATTTAAAATTCCTTAAAAATAAAAGTTTTTTAAGAAAAGCATCCTTTGAATTTCAATTTAAGATAGGCAATTGGAGAAGAAAAACTTCCAAGATTTTATTTGTAACCTATTCATAAACATGCAATTAACAAAGAACATGTGTTCTCAGTTGACTTCTGACATTAAGTCTATTTTATATAGTTCTAGAGACCACACTAAGGCAAAGGGGTCACCACTCCAACATGAGCACAACATATTTGTATTCTCACTCAGACCACAGCCTTTCAAACTCTCTGTAAATCAAGATCTATTTTCAATCACAGAAAAGTAAGAGAAGCAGTTATTTCCAGAATGAAATTATCCAAACCAGTAAAGCATTTTAAAAAGCACATATTATGAAAATTCTGTATTCGTGGAACAGAGCAGAATATTGAACTTAACCTGTCTATGTTCATTACTTACATGGAAATGTTACATTCAAAACTAATATCTTAACTCATGAGAATTTTGAAGCCTTTGTGACTGGCCTACATGTTATGTAATCCCTTGGTGATAGTGAAATCTCTTTAGACCAAAGTGTAATGGGGTCGACACATTGTCCCAATGAAGAAACCCATTGTCAGCTCAAACCCAATGTGGAAATCACTCTTCCTAGCAAAAAAAACGAAGGAACCCATAACCCTCCTCTCCACATTAGCACAGAGGTAAACAAGAAAATGACTCAGATGGAAATGGAAAAATGCATAACTGAGAAAATGGCGTTTTCTGTTATTATTATCTGATAATAACAGATACAAACATTTCACAGTGTATCAAAGAAAGCAAACCACAGAAGCAATACAGATGATGGAGGCACATGAGATGAAATCTTTACTTTGAGTAACTGCAGATACAATGAAAATTCTCTGCAATTAATAAAAAAAGTCTGATAACAGGAGGGTTCTGATCCCAGCACAAATGAATAATGGGACAAGACAGAATAGCTCAGAGAGAAGAGGGCATGCAGAAACTGAACAACTAACAAACGGGAAAAATGGGAACCAGACCATAAGTGAAACAGTTTCCATGGTAATCAGAGATACAAATTAAGAGTCATCGATTCCTAGCAGAAGGGGCCAGAAATGAATTGCTGAGTGTCCTGGTATATCATTTGATATTTTTGCACTTAATAATACTTGCACTTAAACCAATACTATGTAAGTGTATGCAACTGAGATTCCACAGTATATGTTCTATCATTCTCAGTAACTTTATTGTCTTAAACTTGACTTAAAGAGACTCTCCAGGTCTTTATAATCTTGCCTGGTTGCTGGACAGAGTGACCACGCTGACAATGTGTTCACTCTGTGCCTGGAGGGGCCCAGGTGGGCAGGCAGGTAATAGGATGACCTGCCACTCACCCTCCAATATAGAATGCTACTCTAACAAGCCTTGTTTCTGGGTGCTACAAACCAAATGTCACTCATGTGGCTATGTTTTACTTTTAAAATGAAGTAAGGGGGCTTCCCTGGTGGCGCAGTGGTTGAGAGTCCGCCTGCCGATGCAGGGGACACGGGTTCGTGCCCTGGTCCAGGAGGATCCGACATGCCACGGAACGGCTGGGCCCGTGAGCCACGGCCGCTGAGCCTGCGTGTCCAGAGCCCGTGCTCCACAACGGGAGAGGCCACAACAGTGAGAGGCCCGCATACCACAAAAATAAAATAAAATAAAATAAAATAAAATGAAGTAGCAATTGCTACCGGGCTCACAGGAGCATACTGAAGTGTTCATTTTTAAAGAGAACTTTTTGAGATTTATCCATGTTATGGATTGCTTGCCCATTATTATACTTAATAACATTGGATATATATTACAGATGTTATTTTGTATAAATATTTCAGAATTAAAAAGGACTCTAGTGAAAGTTCTAAAATGTCATTTATATATATATTTACATTTGTATGCATATATATACATATATACACATACAAAACAATATATATTAGCTTTCATATTTGCTCTTCCAAAATCATTTTTCAGAAAATATTTCCTTTTAACTCTGCAGTCCTTCAAAGAGGCAGCTAAAACGTACTGCATGTTATCTTAGTTTTAAGTACTCAGTATAAAAATCACAAAGCTCTCTACAGTATCACACCGAATCAGTGAAAGAGAGAATAAAGAACAACTTTCGAAACACTGCAGTAATTCCACAGTTCATAAAAGTTGTATACTTTATTAAGATTTCAACATAAATCAATGTTAGTAAAGAAAACTATTTTTTAAACCCATTCAATCATAAATGTACTACATTTGTAGATTATAGTCCATTACACAGGTCCCCAGAAGCTCTGAGCACGCACGGAAATAAAATGAACACTCGCATCATTTTCTTCTCACTTTCATGACTTGAGGTTAATTGTAAGCTTCTAAAAACAACCTAGGCTTCACTTGAACTAGCTTCAAATGAGAGGCCAGCAATAAAACAAGCAAGCGTTTTTAGCTAGAGGTCTGGTTTCAATGAACAAGTATAAAAACACTCATTCTTTCATTCCTTGAAGGATTTTTTTAAAACCAAATAATTTAGTAAAGGCATTTGACCTGCTTTCCTAAAAGAAGTGTAGGTGCTCAGAAAATCAAGCCATAATGGAACTGGGGGATATTTTAATGAAATGTAAAATCATTAGACTAGTCCAGACTACAACTCACACTTGCCCAAAATATCTCCATATCTTCACAGTCCCCAGGAGGGAAGACCCTACCAGAAGGGGGAAGTAGAAGAACAAAAGAGGTCCAAACGGTGGACTCATGAACTTTCTGAGCACTCACCATTGTTCTTCAACAAATACTTGCTGAATGCATATGTGTTTGGCACTAGGCTACAAGGAAACAGTGATGAGCCAAACAATATACTAGTACCTTCCTCCTAGGGTTGACATCTAGTAGGAAAGGCAAACAACAAACCAAATATTTGATTTACCTTTCTGATAACGGCTAGGAAGAAGAATTTGGGAAGGAATTTTTCGAGCCTGGACAGAAGGTTCAAATACATTTAGGGAGATGGGGCAAGTAAGGAGAGGCACATCCATCTCCTTAAATAGTAACAATGATATGAAACCAAAAACAGGTTCTATTTGGAGAGATCATTCTGTGTTAGAAAGTATTTCAATGAGCATGATCCCATTTAATTGTCAGAGGGGAGGGGGAAGGTAGGTTTTATTGTCTCAGTTATTCAGACTAGGAAACTGAGGTTCAGAGAGTAAAAGGACTCCCTTAAGGTGTCACCAACTAAACCTCTATGGATGGTCTCCACTGTGCTGAACCCAATGTGGATAATACACCCTCACAACACAATGAGAGGAGTTTGCTGGGCCACTTGGATGACAGGGGTGCAGCTGAGGCCATTTCCAGGAAACTTCCTCAGGACCAGGACATCCCTCCTTCAATAACCTGGGAAGTGTGAGAGTAGGCATCTCTTCCTTCTGGGGTCCAGAGAGGAAAATATCTCACTCCAGGGTCCTGGAGACCCAAGAAAAGCAGAAGAATCTCTTACAAATGTACTTTGTCAAAAAGAGACCAGGTAAAATTATTTCAAAATATGATGCAACTTCATGATAACATAAAACAGAGAACAGAGCAGCGAGCACATTCTCTCTCTTTTATTGACTATTTTCTTCAAGGAAAATTAATCTGGCCAAAACAGCTTCCTGTATCTACCATTCCGTACTGAAACGAGGACTTTTCCTTCTCCCACCACCATCTCCTCCAAAACTGGAGCACTGGATGAGACTGGCAGGTAAATGAATAACCTTTGGGGTTTTTTTCTTCTTATAAAACCATCCTGCTGCACACATCTCAGCAATGTGCCTGTCTTCTATCAAAAGCAGCTCTATAGGGACTTCCCTGGTGGCACAGTGGTTAAGAATCCACCTGTCAATGCAGAGGACACGGGTTCGAGCCCTGGTCCAGGAAGACCCCACATGCCACGGAGCAACTAAGCCCGTGCCCCACAACTACTGAGTCTGTGCTCTAGAGTCTGCAAGCCACAACTACTGAGCCCGTGTGCCACAACTACTGAAGCCTGCGCGCCTAGAGCCCGTGCTCCACAACAAGAGAAGCCACCGCAATGAGAAGCCTGCACACCGCCATGAAGAGTAGCCCCCACTCGCCGCAACTAGAGAAAGCCCGTGAGCAGCAACGAAGACCCAATGCAGCCATAAATAAATAAATAAATAAATTTATTAAAAAAAAGAAAAGCAGCTCTATAAAATCGAAATACACTGTAAAAGATGACCTCAAGCGAGGCTCTGTGGTTTGGCTATAAAAGAGGTGGTGGCGATGGGCATGTAGTTCCACCCCCAACCCGTGGTCCCAGCTCCCTGAGAGCTTTGCAGGACTGCAGTGCGGTAAAGAGTTAACAGTAAATGAAAGGAGATGGGAAAGGGGGAGAGGGAGAGAGTTAGGTTGCAATTTCCTTGTGTGCAGTGAGCCTGAGCATTTTCCATTTCAACTGAATATGAAGAATCATGGCCTTGTTTTAAGGATTTAAGAAAAAGAAGACAATTTAAAACCAAATGCCTGCTCTCTGCTATGGCAGTTCCACTGGCAGGCTGTAATTTGTCAGGGAGAGAAAATGGAAATGCAGTTATGTTTGTGAAATTCATGGGCTGTTTATCAGCTAGGTAAAGCCCAAAGATACAGGTAGCAGCAAATCTTTCTGTCTGGAAAAGTCTCTCAACGCTGTAAAAGAAAAAGAGAAATTCCCACTATTTTAATATAAAATATCGTTGCATTTCATTTTTCTATAGGTTATTCTGAAGCAAAGGGAAGAGGTTAATGGAGGAAAAGAAAGAATCTATAGGACAATAGGCATGTTTCATAGCACATACAGAAGGAACATGAATGTGCATTTCTCAAAAAGAGACATTTCCATTCATGCCCCGACATATGTCTAGCCCATAATTTGGAGGCAAACACCACAAATGACAGTTCTGAGCAAATCACTCCTTTGATACTAGGGTCGCATCAACCAAAAATCTTCTTGGGGGGTAAAAGGTACTGTAATCAATGCAAGCAATAATTTGTTACATTTGGGATTTTTCTTTTTTTCTTGTCATTCTTGGCTTTTCTGGAAGAATCGAGTTCTCAGTAAAACCTCACCCTTATCTGCAAGTATTAAATGAGCATTCACTAGTTTTGTAGCGAGAAATAATGTACGCAGATATAAATGTGATAGGCTCCTTAAAAGCCATGTAAAGCAAATTCTGAAAATTGCTTCTTATTCACAGATATTGCTATTCACAGATATTGAGCTTCCAGTTTCTAAGCTGTATGTTTTACTCTGAGATACAGTCTTGCTTCATCTTTTCAATGTCAGTATGTCAGTCTTCAATTAAATCAATAATGATGAATATAGAGCTTATTTAGTAATAAACAGAAGGTACATGCACAGACTACAAAAACACCATGTAAATACATCTCAGAATACAGCAGCGCTAAATTTCCATTTCAGCATATCTTGCAAACACACTGCATAACACTAAAGAGACTGGAGTGAAATGACATTTTCAGACCAGGGTTTCCCTGAATGTTTTCCAACCTGATCAGTGTCTGCACTGTTTAAATGAAAAGAGGGAAACACATAAATCATACGCTTTTTCCTCCAGCTTAAACATCCCTTACGGGTATTTCATTCTCTGCAACTTCAAGTGAGCTTCAAAAGCGAATCTAGTCATCAGCATCCAGCCACATGAATAACAGACCATGCTAACTTTCTATCTTCTGATTCTTTGGGGAAATACTTGCTCCCTGGACTCACACAGTACAGTTTTACCAAGCTCCTAAAAGGATTGGGGTGTTTCTCCTTCACAGGGTCCTTGTCAGGATTCAAGGCAGCAATTCCCTTAAAGAACATCACACAGCACCGCACACATAACAAGCACTCATTGAATCGTGTTATTTTTGGTATTATCATAATTAGTGATTTTTCTAGTTATTTCCTCTAGATCAGAATTTCTCATTCAAAATGTTGTAACACACCCAGAGAAGGACTGCCACAAAGGAAACTGCAATGATTTTTAGCGGATTTGCGTTCAAATTTTGGCTTCACCATTTAACAAGCATGTAACCTTGGTTAAGTTACTATAACTCACTGAGCTTCATTTTACTTATCTGTGCAACGGAGTGGTAATACTTATTTCATGGGTTTGGTGCCAGGATTGGATAATAAAACTCCTCACCCCAAGAGGCAGTATAGCAGACAAATATAGAGCATGGAAACTGGGTACAAATGCTAGCGCTGCCAATTACTGTGTAAGCTTGAGCATTCTTTATCTATGACTCAGTTTCCTCACCTGTAAAATGGGCATAGTGGAGTGAATGTGCCTAATATGGTTGTTGTGAGTACTGGATGAGTTATCAATAACTTCCAGAAAAGTGTCTGGAAGTTATAATGATAGCTGCCATTTTTTCATTTAGTAATGAGATATTTATGGAGCAACTACTGTGTATCTGTCACTGTGCTTAGTCACTGAGGACACAAAAAACAGACATGATCCCTGTGTCTATAAAATGTAAAGTCTAATAGGGAGATAAACACTATTCCAATAATCACATAGATAAATGTTTACTTATGAACTGAGATATGTGCTTGGAAGAAAGCAAACAGTTTTATGAAAGCATAATAAACACAGGAGTCTTCACTGGGGAGAAGGCATTTGAGCCGAGAGCTGAAGGACGAGGAGTTAACTAGGCAAAGAGGACGGGGGACATGGATGCAGGGAAAAGGAGCTGTATGTGCCAAGGTCTTGTGGTGAGGGAGCATGTTGCACCAGAGAAAACGACTGAAGACCAGAGTTGAGGCCAGAAATGTATGCGGGGGCCACACCATGCAGGGCTTGGGGGCCTGGGTGAGGATTTGGGATTTTATCCTAAGAGATAAGGAAACTTTGCAGGAATTTAAACATTGGAAGGCAAGGGGTTGTGACATGATGGGATTTGCATCTTAGGAAGATCTTGCTGACCGATAAACGATGTGGACACAGGCATAAGTATATTCGGGAGACCAGTTAGGAGGCTATGGCAGGTGGGTCTAGAGCTGGTGGTAGAGATGCAATAAATGGGAACATTTAGTGAATTTACTCAGGGGTCTGTTAAGAGTGCACAGTGGCACTTAGCTCCCTTTCCTTTGTCTATCATTGCCTAGCACAGTTCTCCTGTACCTAAAACAAGGGCACAGATACAGACAGACATGTATAATTAGCTATGGAGTGGGACGTGACCTAAGGATGGTCTGGGTCTGAAAGAAAGAGTAGAATGACAGGAGCAAGCTACAGCAAGCACTCTTTTTTTTTTTTTTTTAACATCTTTTTTGGAGTATAATTGCTTTACAACAGTGTGTTAGTTTCTGCTATATAACAAAGGGAACCAGCTATACATATATATATATCTCCATATCTCCTCCCTCCTGCATCTCCCTCCCACCCTCCCTATCCCACCCCTCTAGGTGGTCACAAAGCACGGAGCTGATCTCCCTGTGCTTTGCAGCTGTTTCCACTAGCTATCTATTTTACATTTGGTAGTGTATATATGCTCATGTCACTCTCTCACTTCATCCCAGCTTACCCTTCCCCCTCCCTGTGTCCTCAAGTCCATTCTCTATGTCTGCATCTTTATTCCTGTCCTGCCCCTAGGTTCTTCAGAACCTTTTTTTTAGATTCCATATATATGTGTTAGCATATGGTATTTGTTTTTCTCTTTCTGACTTACTTCACTCTGTATGACAGACTCTAGGTCCATCCACCTCACTACAAATAACTCAATTTCGTTTCATTTTATGGCTGAGTAATATTCCATTGTATATATGTGCCACATCTTCTTTATCCACTGATCTCTCGATGGACACTTAGGTTACTTCCATGTCCTGGCTATTGTAAATAGAGCTGCAATTAACATTGTGGTACATAACTCTTTTTAAATTATGGTTTCCTCAGGTTATATGCGCAGTACTGGAATTGCTGGGTCATATGGTAGTTCTATTTTTACATTTTTTAAAGAAACTCCATACTGTTCTCCATAGTGGCTGCATCAATTTACATTCCCACCAACTGTGCATGAGGGTTCCCTTTTTCTCCACACCCTCTCCAGCATTTATTGTTTGTAAATTTTTTGAAGATAGCCGTTCTGACAGGTGTGAGGTGATACCTCATTATAGTTTTGATTTGCATTTCTCTAATGATTAGTGATGTTGAGCATTCTTTCATGTGTTTGTTGGCAATCTGTATATCTTCTTTGGAGAAATGTCTATTTAGGTCTTATGCCCAGTTTTGGATTGGGTTGCTTGCTTTTTTGATATTGAACTGCATGAGCTGCTTGTAAATTTTGGAGATTAATGCTTTGCCAGTTGCTTCATTTGCAAATATTTTCTCCCATTCTGAGGGCTGTCTTTTTGTCTTTTTTTTTTTTTTTTTTTTTTTTTTTTTTTTGCGGTACACAGGCCTCTCACTGTTGTGGCCCCTCCCGTTGTGGAGCACAGGATCCGGACACGCAGGCTCAGTGGCCGTGGCTCACGGGCCTAGCCGCTCCACGGCATGTGGGATCTTCCGGGACCGGGGCATGAACCCGTGTCCCCTGCATCAGCAGGCGGACTCTCAATGACTGCACGCCCAGGGAAGCCCTCTTTTTGTCTTTTTTATGGTTTCCTTTGCTATGCAAAAGCTTTTAAGTTTCATTAGGTCCCATTTGTTTATTTTTGTTTTTATTTCCATTTCTCTAGGAGGTGGGTCAAAAAGGATCTTGCTGTGATTTATGTCATAGTGTGTTCTATCTATGTTTTCCTCTAAGAGTTTTACAGTGTTTGCCCTTAGATATAGGTCTTTAATCCATTTTGAGTATATTTTTGTGTATGGTGTTAAGAAGTGTTCTAATTTCATTCTTTTACATGCAGCTGTCCAGTTTTCCCAGCACCACTTACTGAAGAGGCTCTTTTTTCTCCATTGTATATTCTTGCCTCCTTTATCAAAGATAAGGTGATCATATGTGCGTGAGTTAATCTCTGGGCTTTCTATCCTGTTCCACTGATCTATATTTCTGTTTTTGTGCCAGTAACATACTGTCTTGATTACTGTAGCTTTGTAGTATAGTCTGAAGTCAGGGAGCCTGATTCCTCCAGCTCTGTTTTTTGTTCTCAAGATTGCTTTGGCTATTCAGGTTCTTTTGTGTTTTCATACAAATTGTGAAATATTTTGTTCTAGTTCTGTGAAAAATGCCATGGGTAGTTTGACAGGCATTGCATTGAATCTGTAGATTGCTTTGGGTAGTATAGTCATTTTCACAATGTTGATTCTTCCAATCCAAGAACATGGTATATCTCTCCATCTGTTTGTATCATCTTTAATTTCTTTCATCAGTGTCATAATTTTCTGCACACAGATCTTTTGTCTCCTTAGGTAGGTTTATTCCTAGGTATTTTATTCTTTTTGTTGCAATGGTAAATTGGAGTGTTTCCTTAATTTCTCTTTCAGATTTTTCACCATTAGTGTATAGGAATGCATGAGATTTCTGGGCATTAATTTTGTATCCTGCTACTTTACGAAATTCATTGATTAGCTCTAGTAGTTTTCTGGTACCATCTTTAGGATACTGTGTGTATAGTACCATGTCATCTACAAACAGTGACAGCTTTACTTTTTCTTTTCCAATTTGGATTCCTTTTATTTCTTTTTCTGCTGTGATTGCTGTGGCTAAAACTTGCAAAACTATGTTGAAAAATAGTGGTAAGAGTGGACAACCTTCTCTTGCTCCTGATCTTAGAGGAAATGGTTTCAGTTTTTCACCATGGAAAATGATGTTGGCTGTGGGTTTGTCATATATGGCCTTTATTATATTGAGGTAAGTTCCCTCTATGCCTACTTTCTGGAGGGTTTTTATCATAAATGGGTGCTGAATTTTGTCAAAAGCTTTTTCTGCATCTATTGAGATGATCATATGGTTTTTCTCCTTCAATTTGTTAATATGGTTTACTACATTGATTGATTTGCGTATATTGAAGAATCCTTGCATTCCTGGGATAAACCTCACATGATCATGGTGTAAGATCCTTTTAATGTGCTGTTGGATTCTGTTTGCTAGTATTTTGTTGAGGATTTTTGCATCTATGTTCATCAGTGATATTGGCCCGTAGTTTTCTTTCTCTGGGACATCTTTGTCTGGTTTTGCTATCAGGGTGATGGTGACCTCGTAGAATGAGTTTTAGAGTGTTCCTCACTCTGCTATATTTTGGAAGAGTTTGAGAAGGATAGGTGTTAGCTCTTCTCCAAATGTTTGAGAGAATTCACTGGTGAAGCCATCTGGTCCTGGGCTTTTGTTTGTTGGAAGATTTTTAATCACAGTATCAATTTCAGTGCTTGTGATTGGTCTGTTTATATTTTCTAGTTCTTCCTGGTTCAGTCTTGGAAGGTTGTGCTTTTCTAAGGAGTTGTCCACTTCTTCCAGGTTGGCCATTTTATTGGCATATAGTTGCTTGAGTAATTGTTCATGTTCCTTTGTATTTCTTCAGTGTCAGTTGTTACTTCTTTTTCATTTCTAACTCTACTGATTTGAGTCTTCTCCCTTTCTCTTGATGACTGTGGCTAATGGTTTATCAATTTTGTTTATCTTCTCAAAAAAACAGCCTTTAGTTTTATTGGTCTTTGTTATTGTTCCCTCCACTTCTTTTTCATTTATTTCTGATGGGATCTTTACGATTTCTTTCCTTCTGCTAACTTTGGGGTTTTTTTGTTCTTCTTTCTCTAATTGCTTTAGGTGTAAGTTCCGGTTGTTTATTTGAGATGTTTCTTGTTTCCTGAGGCAGGATTGTATTGCTATAAACTTCCCTCTTAGAACTGCTTTTGCTGCATCCCATAGGTTTTGGGTCGTCATGTTTTCATTGTCATTTGTTTCTAGGTATTTTTTGATTTCCTCTTTGATTTCTTCAGTGATCTCTTGGTTATTTAGTAGTGTATTGTTTAGCCTCCATGTGTTTGTATTTTTTACAGATTTTTTCCTGTAATTGATATCTAGTCTCATAGCATTGTGGTCAGAAAAGATACTTGATACAATTTCAATTTTCTTAAATTTACCAAGGCTTGATTTGTGACCGAAGATCTGATCTATCCTGGAGAATGTTCCATGAGCACTTGAGAAGAAAGTGTATTCTGTTGTTTTTGGATAGAATGTCCTACAAATATCAATTAAGTCCATCTTCTTTAATGTATCATTTAAAGCTTGTGTTTCCTTATTTATTTTCGTTTTGGATGATCTGTCCATTGGTGAAAGTGGAGTGTTAAAGTCCCCTACTATGATTGTATTAGTGTCGATTTCCCATTTTATGGGTGTTAGCATTTGCCTTATGCATTGAGGTGCTCCTATGTTGGGTGCATAAATATTTACAATTGTTATATCTTCTTCTTGGATTGATCCATTGATCATTATGTAGTGTCCTTCTTTGTCTCTTGTAAGAGTCTTTATTTTAAAATCTGTTTTGTCTGATATGAGAATTGCTACTCCAGCTTTCTTTTGATTTCCATTTTCATGGAATATCTTTTTCCATCCCCTCACTTTCAGTCTGTATGTGTCCCTAGGTCTGAAGTGGGTCTCTTGTAGATAACATATATATGGGTCTTGTTTTTGTATCCATTCAGGCAGTCTATGTCTTTTGGTTGGAGCATTTAATCCATTTATATTTAAGGTAATTATTGATATGTATGTTCCTATTACCATTTTCTTAATTGTTTTGGATCTGTTATTGTAGATCTTTTCCTTCTCTTGTGTTTCCTGCCTAATGAAGTTCCTTTAGCATTTGTTGTAAAGCTGCTTTGGTGGTGCTGAATTCCCTTAGTTTTTCCTTGTCTGTAAAGCTTTTAATTTCTCCGTTGAATCTGAATGAGATCCTTGCTGGGTAGAGTAATCTTGGTTGCAGGTTTTTCTCCTTCATCACTTTAAATATGTCCTGCCACTCCCTTCTGGCTTGCAGAGTTTCTGCTGAAAGATCAGCTGTTCACCTGATGGGGATTCCCTTGTATGTTATTTGTTGTTTTTACCTTGCTGCTGTTAATATTTTTTCTATATATTTAACTTTTGGTAGTTTGATTAATATGTGTCTTGGCGTGTTTCTCCTTGGCTTTATCCTGTATGGGGCTCTCTGTGCTTCCTAGACTTGACTATTTCCTTTTCCATATTAGGGAAGTTTTCAACTATAATCTCTTCAAATATTTTCTCAGTCTCTTTTTTTTTCTCTTCTTTTTCTGGGTCCCATATAATTTGAATGTTGGTGTGTTTAATGTTGTTCCAGAGGTCTCTGAGGCTGTCCTCAATTCTTTTCATTCTTTTTTCTTTATTCTGCTCTGTGGTAGTTATTTCCACTATTTTATCTTCCAGGTCACTTATCCTTTCTTCTGCCCCAGTTATTCTGCTATTTATTCCTTCTAGAGAATTTTTATTTCATTTACTGTGTTATTCATTATAGTTTGTTTCCTCTTTAGTTCTTCTAGGTCCTTGTTAAACGTTTCTTGTATTTTCTCCATTCTTTCCAAGATTTTGGATCATCTTTACTATCATTACTCTGAATTTTTTTTCAGGTAGACTGCCTATTTCCTCATTTGTTTGGTCTGCTGGGTTTTTACCTTGCTCCTTCATCTGCTGTGTGTTTCTCTGTCTTCTCATTTTGCTTAACTTACTGTGTTTGGGGTCTCCTTTTGACAGGCTGCAGGTTCATAGCTCCCATTGTTCTTGGTGTCTGCCTCCAGTGGCTAAGATTGGTTCAGTGGCTTGTGTAGGCTTCCTGGTGGAGGGGACTGGTGCCTGTGTTCTGGTGGATGAGGCTGGATCTTGTCTTCTGGTGGGCAGGACCATGTCCGGTGGTGTGTTTTGGGGTGCCTGTGACCTTACTATGATTTTAGGCAGCCTCTCTGCTGATGGGTGGGATTGTGTTCCTGTCTTGCTAGTTGTTTGGCATAGGGTGTCCAGCACTGTAGCTTGCTGGCTGTTCAGTGGAGCTGCATCTTAGCATTGAGATGGAGCTCTCTGGGAGAGTTCTCTCCATTTGATATTATGTGGAGCCGGGAGGTCTCTGGTAGACCAATGTCCTGAACTCGGCTCTCCCACCTCAAAGGTACAGCCCTGACACCCGGCCGGAGCACCAAGACCCTGTCAGCCACAAGGCTCAGAAGAAAAGGGAGAAAGAAAGGAAGAAAGGAAGAAAGGAAGAAAGAAAGGAAGGAAGGAAGGAAGGAAGGAAGGAAGGAAGGAAGGAAGGAAG